>NC_142504.1:111572745-111878856 GCF_057876585.1 Rhinolophus sinicus | reverse complement strand
AAAAGTTGAAGAAGCAGTATTTTGGGATGTCTTAGGATATCTTAATGTGATGTAGAGGCCTAGAATGGACTAGAACTTTCAATATACTTTTGTCCCATAAGTGCAATGGACCACGTTTTAGTATTAGAAATGAGAATTCCTACTGGACGCTCATCCGTGAAGCTCTCCAGGCAGTTTCACCTGGCATGCCTCAGAGGGCCCTGACTCCATCTCAGTCCTCACGTGAGGCCGGGATGTCTGAGATGCAAACCCCTGGGAACTGTCACGTCTGGGTGGGTACAGACAGTGTCGCTACATGGGCACACTTCTGGACTATCAGGTTGTTTTTTTTTATTTTTTATTAATAGCCTTCTTACCTAGTTTATTTAACATTCTTTAATTATTCCTGCAAATATCAATATTTGTCATTTCTTTCTTAGTTCTGAGTATGTGGTTGCAAAAGTCTTCTGTGCAAAAGTATTCTGAATAGTTATTTCAGAATAATGTGAGAGTTTTTACTCCCTTAGAGAATTCTGAAATAAGGACAAAAGCCGTGATTTTATATTATCCCCAGGTTTTGAATTTCAATGTGTGGTCATGCAAAGCTTCCTTAGCTTTCCAACTAGTATTTATAAAAAGCTCAATAAATGGAATAAGGGAATATGAAGATGAAGTAAGACAGTTTCTGACTTCAGGATACTGAATGATGAATGGAGAAGTTTGTCATGTAGACAAATAACTGTAATATAAGAGAGTGAGTTTAAAGGACCACAAGGAAAGAGGAGGAGGGATTCAAATACGTGGAAACGGATGGCAGCAAAGTTTCAGCTCTTTAGTAATGTGATGGTGTGGCCCACTCGGATATCCTTGAGGAGAGCGAGGCTGAATATAAGAAATACTTGCAAAGCGCCTTTGGGGTCGAGTTCCTAAGAGAAGGTGGATAGAGGCATGCTTGATGACACAGCCTTACCTAAACTTGACCACTGCCTTTAAAACAGTTATTTTCATGGCGCTGTACCATTTTTTACTAGTCACGTACCAGCTCTTTCTACATTACCTGACATATGCCTCCTCCCCTTTATAATCTTTCCAGGACAGCTGTTTTTATTCTTATTGTTATTTTATGAGTTAGCTACTGAACTGCTTATTTATTTGTTGTTACTTTCCATATTGCCACACTCATGTGATAACTCTCTGTGGCTTACCCAAATTATATCTCTTTTGCTCTAAATACTGATTTCATTATCATAATTTTACTATTCTGATAAAATTACAATACAGGTATAGGAAGCAACTACCTTCTGACTGAATCCCTTATTATCAAATAGCATTGTAAGTTTACATTTATGAAGCAGTTCCCGGTTTAGGCCTCCTCTCACGTCTGTTAGCAGATCTAACTCCTGAGTCCCTGGTGAGGTGGGGGCTCAGTGTCCTTGATATTCAGAGGAGGAAGCTGACGCCCCAGGTGAAGTGATGGACTCGTGACGTAGCCCTGGAGTGGGGGGAAGGACTCGAACCCACTGTGCTGGCTGGTACCTCACGCGCTGCTCTTCCGCCTCCTCCGAGTGCCTCTCGTCCTTTACTTCCCAGGATGTCTTTAGGTTTTAGCAACTCGAAGGCTGTTCCATGGTTTTCTCCATAGAAAACAGGGCGCTGTGCCAGGGGATGAAAAAGTGAGATCAAACCCCGTCCTTGGATGAATTTGGGATTGACTGTGCTCTTTTTAACTGTAACAGCTTTGTTATTCTTGTTTGTTTTTTTCTTGCGTCCTTTATTGTATTTGAAATCATAGCTACCAATGGAAATTTTTTTAAATAAAGTTATTTACACGTCTGATTTTCGCAGTATGTGACACTGAAAGAAATGCCCGCTGTGCTTGTTTTCAAAGATGAAACTTACTTTGTTTATGATGGTAAGTGCCAAAGTTTCAGCTCCTATAAAACATTTTAAAATTAAAATGCTGTGTCTATTATAGGACTTAAATGTGGATGAAAGATTTAGTAAATGCAGCTGCTGCCTATAGTTCTCATTAGTTGAATGACTGGTGCATTTTTCTTACCTTTCACCTTTTTCCACTTAGCGTTCTTTGTTCTGGGTTGTGTTTTTTTGTTTTGTTTTGTTTTTTGGTCACGTCATCTCCTTTTTTGAGAAGTGAATCCTATGCAGTTTCTATACATTACTTTAAAATATTCAAAATTAATGTTTAAAAAAGATGAAACATTTCAGACTCACAAAAAGGTGAAGAAATAAAACATCTTCAATAATGGAGGCGCCCAGGTGTATTCTGCCCTTAGCTCCTTCTCTCCCTGCTGGACAGAAGTAACCACACACCTGCTGTCCAGCATTTCTTCATCAAAGCAAATACTTGGTCTGTTTGTAAAATATATTTCTTACATGTAATATACATCATAGTAAAGAGGATGCTTGAATAATAAGTCCCTACCTACATACCCACTCACCCAGCTTAGAACATTACTGAGATCTTTACCCCTTTTGCTTCCAGAAGTTTTTTTCTATGTTGAATTATTTTAAAGCAAATCCCGGTGGCATTTCATCACCGTGTGCTTCATTGTGTGCCTCTTAGCAATGTGGACTTGTTTTTTATAGCCAACCACATGCTGTTATAACACTTAACAAAATTAACAGTCATTCCTTGGCATTGTCAAATACCTACCCCACAATTCCCACATGGTGCTCTGAGGTCCCTCAGGGCCGTCAGCAAACACACAGTGAAGAATGGCTCTGTGCAGTGATGCTTTTGTACATCCGAGGGTTGAGAATAGTCCTATAAATGAAATTTATGAACTTAAGATTTTGAGCCTGTGTCCAGCATTTTATGCATACCGCTAGAACAGAACATTAGAAACATTGTAATCACATGTTTACACCGTAATTTACCAACTTTGTTTTTAAGAGTATGAAGACGGTGATCTGTCATCTTGGATCAACAGGGAGAGGTTTCAGAATTATCTGACTGTGGATGGCTTCCTCCTGTATGAACTTGGAGACACCGGTAACAAACATACACAACTCTCCATCACTCGACGGAATTTTTCCTTCATTGATTACTTAAATCTGATTCTGTAGGAAATGGATTTTAAGCTCTGTTCTATAATTTCATTTCTTCCTTAGACCTGAATGCCAGTTGTGTTTTATGAGAATATGGATTAATTTTACTAAAGAACGTAGCTCTGTATGTGAATCAAAGATGAGCCAGAGAGGGCTTGCTAATAGAAGTGAGAGTGACGAGAAAATAGAGCCTGGAGAACAAGGAAACGCGGGACTAAGACAACCAGGAAGCTATACTCAGGAAGCTGATTTTGTGTAATAAGAGTTGAATAGAACTCTCAACCTTCCAACCTGCTTTTCCTTGTGAGGAAAATATGGGCATCAAATTGGCATGGGTACTTAAAGCTACAGGGTTGAAATTGACAGGCAAAGCAAATATAAATACAAATGCAAAAATGAAAGCTACAAGAAGATAACCTGTGGTCTCAAATATGTGAAAACTACAAAACCTATAGGAAGCGAACCATGTAGGTTTTAGGAGGATGTGTTTCATACATTTATAGTGGATTACAAATAAGAAATCATGGTTATTGTTACCACATTCGTCTCTGTTCACATCTTTGTGATAAGTAGGATGGAAGCATAGTTTTAGATTAAAAGAATGGGAAAACTTGACTCAAGGCTCAATTTTTTTTGTTTGAGAGGTAATGGTCATTGGTTTTCACTTCCTGATTTTCTGCACTCCAATCTGATTAAGAATACAAATTAGAAATGTTCGAATGGTTCTCCTGTTATTTTGTAACTCTCCGGGTAATATAGTTGTTCTAGTTCTTGAGCCTGCATGTTTAGCGTTCTGTGGTGGGTGGTGTTTCTGTCTTTGCTTATCCTTACAGAGGGAGGCAGGTATTAGCTCAGGTTGGGGGCTGACTTGTGTGTGTACCTCCTGATGCTTTCAGGCCTGTGAAGGGCAGGGGGGAGATGTGGGAGTAGTCATTTTGCTTTCAGTTATTGTGATCATAGGAGAAGCATGGCCGCAAGGTAATTAAAATGGGCTCTGTTCGTGTAGGTTCTTCTCCCAGGTTGATTTGGAAAGAAGTTGGCTGTGGCAGTCAGTGTTCCTTTGCATGTGCGCCATAATCATCCTTGTTAGGTATCGCGCTGCTCCTCATTTCACGTGGCCATGTACACAAGCACCGCAACTGACTCCTGGCTCTCGGCGGCTTCAGACACTCAGTGTCTCCCCAGAAATTCTGGTCCCTGCCCCTTGCGACTCCTGCCCAAATCTGCAGTCTCGTTTCACTCTAGTCTTTCCCACCCTCTCCCTTCTCCAGTCACACTGACTCTTCAGTTCTTAAAGAGGCTTTGCATCTTGCACCAGAGCACCTTCATGCATCCTGTTCTTTGCCTGCAATTGTGTAGTTAATCTGTTCATGCATCAGAGTCAGACCAAATATTGCTTCCTTAGGAAGGTCTTTCATGGACCCCCTCAAGCTACGTTAGTTTCCTCTGTAATACTCCTGTAAAAACACCATGTTCCTTTCCTTCAGAACTCTTCCAGTCGTTTACCTTGCACCTGTTAGCGTGATTGTCTTTCCTCTGGGCTGTGCTGTCCGGTCCAGGGCTGTGTCTGTGAGTGCTTGTCACCGTGTCCTTTGTGACCGGTCTAGGGTTGGGCATGATGCTTGGTGCACAGAAGTCGTGAAATTGACGTGTGAGAAACAGCCTGCGCTGGCCTGTGAGAAGACGCTCTGTGTATGGTGGGCAGTTTGATAAAAAACTCAAGACGCTCTTGAGAAGTAAAGAAGCATAGCAAAAACCAAGCACTGAATAGTAAATGAGATCACATTTCAAGAGGGGAAATGATCATTGTGAATTAGTGTTTTCAGCTGAGGGTTAAAAAGAGTCAAGATTGTATGGAATTTAAAGGCACGTGAGCAGTACGCAACTAGGGAAGAAGCGTTCAGATGTGGGTGTAGCGCACTGATTTAATCCTACGTTCAAATACCTACTCTGAGCCAGAAACCATTCCAATATTTTCGTGCATATAATCTCATTCAACTCTCCCGTTAACTTTGAAGTAGATACTAGTTTCCAGGGTTAAGTTGAAGTTTAGTGAAGTTAAGTCACACAGCTAACAAATGCCGATGCTTCACCCCTCTTCTCTCTGGCTGAGGACGTAATGGGCACCGCTGGATCGCAGGGTCTGTTTGTCTGACTGCAGTGCTCTCATGCTGCCTTCCTAGAGCATATCAGAGACAAATGCGATTTACGTTCTGTACAGGGATAAATAAACCGGAATCCATTGTTTCTGGGTTACTACTGGCAAGTTAGTGACCCCCGGTCCCGGAGGGAGCGGTAGGTAGCGTGAAAGTCCTTCTCGTTTCATACCATTCTTTCAGAGCTGCAGTACTTAAGAGTGAACTTCTTTTATCAACTTATTTTTTACAGTTTTAAGCCTTTGACAAATACTTACTTTAATCATTTTGTGGGTTATGTTGAAAAATACAACTTGTGTATATGAATTGTTAAACATTTACTATTAGTTGCATTTTGAGGACGAGGTTGTGGGGAACTTACCATTTGGGGCCGACCAAGTCACTGATTCCCTGAGTATAATGTATAGTGTAATTGGAATTAAATTCTGGAAACATTGTTTACTAATTCCCAATTCACAGCTTCAGTAATAGCTGAAAAGTTTGCATATGAGGGTTATTGAACTTAGATTTGTCATTCTTCATTTCAGGAAAGCTTGTGGCTATTGCAGTTATTGATGAGAAAAATACTTCAGTCGAACATACCAGGTATAGTACCTTGAAATTGTTTTAAGCTTCAAGTGTCACCCAGTTCAGCCTTTACATGGCTTCAGATAAACTTAGCATAGTATCTTTTCCTGTGGTATTAGATAAGGCAGCAGACATTATCATTGAATTATTATAGATTTTTCAAGTGAAGAAATGAAACAGTCCTATATTTGTTCTTCTACAGATTAAAGTCAGTTATTCAGGAAGTTGCTCGGGATTACAGAGACCAGTTCCACAGGTAGGTGCTTGCATTCGGTGTGACTCCTTTATCTTGAGCTCCGTTTTATAATATAGGAAACCAAAAGTAGCATTTCATACTTCCCGAGATGAATACAGAAATATGAATTGTCTGGACTTGAAATTTGTTGCTACAAGTAAAAAAAAAACACACACACACAAAAAAAACGCTTTATAATTTGTATTGTACCTGCTTCTTGATAGGATTTGGGATAAGTTTGTGGTAAGAAAATATGCACATATACTTTGAGAGGTTAAACGAGCAATCACGAGTCAGACAAATGGTGATTGTAACAGGAATTAAAACATTAACAGATATAAAAAGAAGTGACATTTTTGTTGTGTGCTAAATCATTCTGTTTGTTGCTGCCATAACACACAGTTACAAATTTGTTATATTATTTAATTATTCCCTTTTTGTTCTGAGTCTTCTAATGATGGATCAGTGTATTTCTCCTATTGCACAGTAGGGGCTTCTTCTGAGCAGTCCTGTTTTAGAGCAAGTGGGCAGTTTTTCTTAAACGTATTTTAGTTAGAAAAGCTTATGTTGCCCTGCATTTTAAACGTAGTACAAATGTCTTAAAATTTGTTTAATTTTACTTGTGTATATTTGTGTCTCGAAAGCCTATAGAATTCAACGCCTTTCTACATTAATTATACGTGATTTATATGTTTACAAGCTTACCAAGTTAATTTCTTCTTTTTTGTATTTAATATTGCCCTCTCTCTTTTTTGTTTTTTGTTTTGGTTTGTTTTGTTGTTGTTGGTTAGGGATTTTCAGTTTGGACATATGGATGGAAATGACTATATAAATACCTTGCTGATGGAGTAAGTAAAGTGCTAAATGATGAAATAATTTTTGCTATCAATTCTATCAATTTTTAAATTTCTGTTTCTGAGAGAGAAACAGAAGGACTAATAGCTGAAAAGGGCAAACTTTTGATGTATGTTGATACAGATGTTCTCCCATTAAATATTTTACTTCACTTTTTACATGTATATTTGAAAAAATGAAATTTTCATATTGTTCTGTACTAAAAAAATGTGTCTCCCAATCCAATGTTAATAATTTATAGCATTTTGAAAAGAAGACATCATTCAAAAACTTGAAAATTTTATAGTTTCTGTTTAGTATACACCTTACTTTAAGATCACTTTTAATGAACAAATGTAACTGAAGTAGACAGTTTTTAGTATTCAAGTATTACTTGTTATTCTAGAATAAATTTATTTTAACAGATTAAAATAACTTTATGGGGAAAATACACAATTTTACAATAATTTCATCGGTTCTGCTTATAATGTAAAGATCTGATTTGTCACTTCTGAAAGTTTAAGATACTGGAAAACATTTGCTATACCTATATTGAATTAATAAATTTCAAATAAGAGCTCACTCTATTTAGTGTGTATTTACTGTACAGGTTGGACTATTAGGTTTGTGAACTTGCCACCATGTAAGTGCATGGTGGAAAATCGCGAACTTAACTGTCCGGCCGTGTATGTTACACACTACGTGTGACACTGTTGATGCAAAAACTGAGGAAATTAGAGTCCCTGTCTTCAGAAGCTTACAGTCCGCTTGGTAAGACGTGATCATCACAAAACTGTGTGAAAAAGTCTGTGTAGTAGAGGATTCTAGAAAGACTTTTTAGAGAGACTTTCACCCCCCACCCCAATGCACACTAGGGTGGAAGGGCTCAGAAATGCTTGCTTGAGGAGGCAGCGATTAAGAGAAGTTCGAAAGGATGAGACGTTAGCTGAATGGAGGATGGAGAGAGGCTATTTCAGGCAGCGCGTAAGCGCAAACACAGGAGGTGGGAGCAAAGCGGGGTTAGGAGAGTGCTGGAGCTTTCATGTAGCCCTGGTGCAAAGATGGGGTACGTTCACGAGAGACGGATGTGCTTATCCAGCGGCATCCATCCAGGGCCGCTACGTCAGCACCACTGCGCTGTGTCCGGTCCTGCTAGCGTTGCTCTGTAACGTCGGGGTAGCAGATGCCGTCGTTCGTTGTTGCAGTGTGTGCGGTTAGAGCCTTCCATTTTCCAAGTCAGAACAGTGGGGCAATGAAACCAAACTTAAAAACTCAAAGTGACAGCATTTTCAGTTAAAAGCCTGAAGTTATAAAGTGGCGTTACCTTTCTTCATTTATATTCCATTTTTTAATCTCTATTATTCTGATTTGATGTACCAGAGATATAAAGTACCAGACATAAAATATATGATAAAGAAATCAAGACAAAGGAAAACGTAATGAAGGATCTGTACAATTATTAAAGGTACTTGAAAAATTTGGCCCTGACTTTTTAATACTCAAAACCAAGTGGAAAACCATGATTTAAACAGAGTTTGCAAGAGACCAAAGCAATTTGGGTCCAATAAACAACTGCTTGACCCAGGATGTTGTTCAGAATATCTAGAAATGAATAGACCTTCCCACACGAGTATTATTTCTAATGTGAATTGTGAGATAGAAGTTTTGAGTCAGAGAACAACAGTAATCACCACCAACCCCTTATCATTTGGGTGGGTTTATTGTGGTAGTGGTGTTCATATTGTGTGTTTTGGTTTGTTTTGTTTTTGAGAGAAGAGGGAAGGCATTTTTACGTAGTGATGGTTCCAGAATAATTGAAAGTCCTCATTGAGCACTTACCTTGTGACCAGCACTGGACTAAGTGGTCCTTGTTTCTAACTTTTACAGCAGCTCAGTGAGGTGTAAGCACTATTACTGCGTACATTTTATGTAGACGAGGACATTCAGATTTCTTAGAAGACACTCAAGGGAGTTACAGTAGATGCCAAAGGATGCCCAGCAAGTAAGTTAGAGACCCAGTCCTCAAACCCAGGTCTGTCTTGCTCCAAAAGCTGTTAGTGGCAGTAGCATTTAGAGTGACAGATGTTAGTGGAATTTAGTAGGTATTGATGCCTAAAATATTTTTAATTTAGGGCAAATGTCTGATATTACATAAAACAAGTACATTGCGGCATTGACTATATTTTTTTGTTTTTTCTCAACATAGGGTGCTATCAGACCTTTGGTCTGTTAAAGTATTTTTTTTTTTTTTTGTATTGGGTTTAGTGAGTATAATTAAGAGGGAATAGAATCAGATGTTATTTTCCATCGTTATTCAAATTGAATTATTTCAAAACAAATAGTTTCTAGTTTAATTGTGTATTTAACTTTTTCAAAGAAGTATTTTCACAGGAAGGCCCGATTCTAATCCATTCCATAAAAACGGGGGTTTTTTTGCTACTCAGGCATTGTGATAACAAAACTGCTTTCAGTCAAAAGATTGCCTGTTAGTTTCTTATGAACAAAAATGAAGCTAAGTTTTTTTTTGTTTTTTTTTTAATTACACAGGTAACCATTGCCTAATAGTAATAATACTGGGTGGTAAAGCACCCTGATACCCAGTGGCTTCAAACAGCAGCCACTCATTCTGTCACTTGTGTGGGCGTGGCCGACCTTGGCAGGCCACAGCTAGATGCGGCTCCGTCCTGCTGGTTCCCTTCAGGTCTGCTCCCCAGGTCTTTGTGTCCTTGACCCTGAAAAGGTATTTTCCTGGAAAAATAGCAATTGCGAAACCCAAGATGGGAAGCCCAGCCATGCAAGTACATTTCAAGCCTCTGCCTCCTTACTTCTGTTGACCAAGTCTCATGGCTTGATCCAACGTGGGGTCAGATGAGCACATTTTGGGGAGGAGAGAGAATTACGAGCAACCAAGCAGTTCACTGGACTGTTACTTGCATGGTGTTAATTAGTGGTGTGAACTGTTTCTACTGCGGAGTTTTATACTTTTGCATAATACTTTCATATACGTAGACATGCAGATAACCATAAGCTGATGTGCACATGACATACAGAATTAAGCGCCATCCTTTTTTATGATTACGCAAAAACCTGTCTTGGAAAGAAGTGAAATTATTTCAATGAAATGAGACGTACTGGTTATGCTAGTTTTCCGTCTGCAGGCTGGATTGCTGTCTGGTGTGTCGCTGCAGTACTTCCCCAGGACGGAGTGGGGCGCAGCAGTGGGATAGAGGGAGGTAGAGAAGCTAGCGTGGTCTTCACTGAACGTGTTGGGTACAAAGTGCTGTGCTGAATGTGGAACTTGAATTTTCTCCTGTGATTTTTATAACAAGATAGGTTCCTCCCCCGAAACTCACCTTTATTCATTTGCAAATGAAAAACATTAAGCTTAAGAAACTAAATGATGGGAAAGCCCCAGATTTGCAAACACGCAGTGTGACTCCAGAGACCTGCTGGTTACCTGAGTGACATTTCACTGCGATGGCTGGTGTCTGGGTTGTGTCTGATTAACAGTGAGGGTATTTAAATTAAATGTGTGGCAAGGAATAATAGTGCCCAGAGATTGATACTCCGTACATATTAATTTTTATCCTTAAGTTTAATCGTGAACACTCAGTTGTCTGGTATATTGTGTATTAGAATGTTTTTCACATAATCTTATTTCAACTATTGCTCAGTGGATGCACAATTTGAAATTTTCTTCAATGTAGGCAAAGGGAGGCAAAGCTATTAATATAGCTCCTTCCTTTTGTAATGATAGTTACTTAAATATAAATATATATCAGAATATTTGTTATCTCTGTGTTTAACGTGTGTTTTGATTTCTTTGTCTATTTCCAGTGAATTGAAAGTCCCAACTGTAGTTGTACTTAATACTTCCAACCAACAGTACTTTTTACTAGACAGACAGATTAAGACTGCCGAAGACATGGTCCAGTTCATTAGTAACATTCTGGATGGCACTGTGGAAGTAAGTCATTCGCTTCCATTGGGAAGGGATGTTGGGAGGAGATGCAGGACAAAGGCGTTTTAGTCTTTTCTTCTGATTCTGGAGGGGGGCGTCAGCCATCACCAGCGGAGGGGCCAGGCCTCCCCTCCGCAGCTTCTCTCACATTGTCCAGAGAGTCCCATTCTGCCCGACATAGGAGGTTCTTTTGTGGGAGACGCCGCTAATGGGTGGAAATGTCCCCCCAAATAGGGGGTCTTTGGGGGTGTGTGTGTTGTCGCAGGGATCGGGATGTGCTGCCGGCAGCAGAGTCGGGGCGTAGGGGTGCCAGGGTCTGCGCTGCGCAGAGCTATCCCGACGACAGTGAGCTTCTCTGGCTCTCAGGACCTTCCTGGATTCCAGGGCACAGTTGGGTTAGGTTATGCAGATTGGTTTTCTAAGAAAACCTGTGAATAAGACCACAGTTTCTTAAGAAACAAGGAAATATATTGAGAATCAGAGCCCCAGTGGAGAGTCCCAGAGCCTATCAAATATTTCTCAGAAAGTATGAACAGGTGGTCTTAACTTTTATTTTTTATTTTTCTGTAAATCTTACTGCAATGTTTTCAGACTGGGTTACAACCCACGTTAGAGGGTCACGGAATCACTTCAACAGGTCGTGGGCAGCCTACATCTTAACTCGGTAGAGTAGAATAACATAGAAAGGAAAATACGAGTCTTCTGTGCTTTCATGAAGTTTAATTATTTGTGAGAGTTTCGTTTCAGCTTCACACGGACTTTATATGAAAGTAGGCTCAGAGTGACAAGTATTTCTGCTCTGAAACTCTGTTAATCACATAGTAGGAATTTCGTAGTTGTCAAAATAATACCTGTGTGAGTGAGAACCTGCCTATTTGTAAGTTAGTGAAGCCCATCTCAAACCGTTTAGCCACTATGAGGTCTTCCCGGGTCATATGGCTTAGAAATTCAAGCAATGAGGCCGACTTCAGGGGTGGCTGGATGCCAGGAACTTGGCCGCCTTCCATCAGGAATCTTTCTGTCTCAGCGCTCTCTGTCTCTAGCTGAGTTTCATCCTCAGGGAAACTCTCCCTACACAGTAGCCAAGATCCTGCAGCAGGTCTCAGCTAAACGCAAAAGGTGGGCAGGCCTGGCCTCGGGTGGTGGTTTCGGCCTTGGTGGGAGGGAGGGAGGAGGCTTTCTTCAGAGGAGAGCCCGCGTTCACACAGGGCAGCGGGGAGGTGGGACGCAGGAAATGCGACATACTTCCCACGTGGCTCTCTCGGGTGCTTTAGTAAGATGCTGTAACAGAAAAATGGAGTAATAATACTCGAATAGCAATTTAATTGTCTTTTCCTGTTAAATTGAAGGCTCAAGGAGGTGATAGCATTTTGCAGAGATTGAAAAGAATAGTTTTTGATGCCAAATCTACTATTGTGGTAAGTTGTGACAGTTTGTTTAATGTCATTGACCATTGAGATTGTATAGGTACATAGGTCCTTTATGTCTAATTTAAGGTAAAATGTGGAATTTCAAAAGATTAAGTAAAAATTCATCTTTTTTAATTTGCAAGGTAAGAACTAGTGTGTATTTACATTAAGAAATTACATTCAGATAGGAAATGTTTCTCTAGTTATTCACTTCTTTGTGATTGGTTACTTAACTGGGATTCAGTCACTTAATTTGACAGCATGACTTACAGTGTTTTCAGTCTCTTTCCTTGTCCTGCCCTTTTCAGTGCTTGGCGCTGACCCATTCTTGCTTAGAGCTCGCAGAATCTTGCTCACTACCCCACCTCCAGCTCTCAGTCCCCTCGACACAGAAGCATTCCTGAGTTTGTTCGAGCCATAGGCTTGGTTCTCCTGGTCTATCTGCAGCCTCCCCTGCATATTTTCATTCCCTCTGACTAACAGCAGTAATCAGGTGACAGCTGTGTGGCTCCTCTTGGTTCAAAATGAATTCTCAAAGCGCCCGGCTTATCCCATGTGTCATTCGGTGCATCGATGACCTTCCTTTATTTTCCTTCTGCCGCCGTCATTGGCTGGTCCCAGCACATGTGTCCAGCGCTGCTGCAGCTTCCTCTTGCCCTGTGTCCGCTCCATCCATCAGCAGCCACGCAGTTTGTGTCACTAGCCCCGTGGCTCCTGGTCACTTCCCCTCCCTTTGTGGTGACGCTCACCAGAAGGCTCTGTTTGAATGCCGCGTACGCCTGCTATGCTCTCGCCGCACTGGGACCGGCCTGACTCCTACTCTTGTTAAACTTCCGCCTGAAAGCGCCTTTATTTTGTGCGCGTTCTTCTGTATCTCAGTCCACAGTCACCTAGCTCTCCTGTGAATTTGTCTCTGTGGTTCTCAAGAGTTAGGGTCACAGCCCACAGAATGTATTATAGTTGAAAGACCTATTCAGTAAAGTTGCTTTTATTTTTCTAGGAGCTGAGGAGACAGTATATAAATTGAGGGAAATTAATTTAATGTGGCTTTTCTACTAAGCAGATAAATAAAAACTATTTGAAATGTCTGTGAAGATAAGGGTGTGTACCTTCTCCAGGTAAATAAGCAGCCTTCTCAGTGATCAGACTCCTGCTGCCCAGGACACAGCTCCAGGGCTTCAGGGCACGTCGCAGCCATCTCAGAGACCTTTGTGGTTCATGTGAGACAAAGAAACGCATGGAAAAGGTGACAGAGTGCCTTTTTCTGCTGCCGACAGCTGGTTACACGCACATCCATAAAATCTCTCTCCTGCAGTATCTGTAACGTGGTAACTGCAGAGACACTGACATCGATTCATTAAAACTAAAAGCAAGTGGGATGGCAGCCAAAGGAGGACATGTTAGTGGTTTTGGATTCAGGCATGCGTTTTCCGTGCGGTACCTTGAGGGGAACTGAGCTGTGATTCTCTCTCCACAGTCCATATTCAAGAGCTCCCCGCTGATGGGCTGCTTTCTCTTTGGTCTACCACTGGGTGTCATCAGTATCATGTGCTACGGCATCTACACAGCGGACGCAGATGGAGGTTACATAGAGGAACGATACGAAATGTCCAGAAGTGAAATCGAAAGCCAGGAAGGCCCGGAAGGCAGCAGAGAACAGCAGGAGCCAAGGACTGGAGACTCGCTCGTGCCTGAGGCGCAAGACCCCAAAGACGTGTTAGAGAAGAAGACCGACTGAGACTTGACCAGGGCAGGACATTTGATAGGACGTCAGATTATTACAGAGTCTATTTATTGACATTTAATCATGGTCCTTACAGAAGAGAACGTGCTGTTTGTATTTTGCTAATATAAACTGCATGGATTAAAGTAGTCTTTCTGTAAGTGGGGAGATGTTCGGAGCAAAGAGAGGAAATGTTTAACTAAAACAAACATATCACTCCCTCAAAGTTTGCCTCGTACGTTAGATGTTGTTACAGCAGACCGATTCTATTGCATGTTTCTCTATCTGAATAGTCTGTTGCAGAGCTGTGATTTGTGGGCAGGGTATTTAAATTGGTCAGTCAGGTAGAAGATTCATGTTTGATAGAGAAAAATAATACCTCCACCTCCTACCATCCGTTCTCCTCTTATATGTTGGATAAGATTTATGTGGACAAAATTAAGTCTTTAAAATTTAGGCACTTTAAAGAAAACTAATAACTTTTTCCACAGGTCAATTTAAGATTATGAGATTAAAAATAGTTTGGTTTTATATAGCATAGCAATTTTATTTTATTATTTTTAAAGGAGAGGAAATGTTGTTACCTTTCAACTTTATACTTAGTTGCATTATAAAATTTTCATATTAGCCTGTAGAATGTCAAAAAAATAGTGTTGTGTTTAATCTTTGCAACATAAACCGTGTTTACTTGGAGCAGTGATTCCAAAGCAGGCCTGGGAACGCTCTCAGCAGGTGTCTCAGCTGTCACTGAGGAAAGGATCTCTGTCACTCCTACCCTGTTCTAGCCTGAACAGCCTACTTTTTTTCTCTCTGTTTCTGTTTTGGGATTTCTTCTCAAAATTTCCTTTGTTAAGAAGCTCTTGCTGCTTTGTAAAGAGTAATAGAGATCATATGTTTATGTCACGGTAACTTATCCAGTATGTATCTGTGTATGTATATACACAGATACATACATACATATAAAATATATTGACATGTCTGTTTCATGATTTATGGGCATGGCTGTGTTCCTGATAAGTAATGAGTGACATAATCAGCCTGTCAACAAAATTCATGTCTGTTGATTTAAGAGGTCAGCCAGTTACCTTCTCCATCCTCTCATTCTGTCTGCCATGTAAGCCGGTGACCTCTCATCTTCTCTCCATAATGAAATAATATAGGCATTCTATCGCAAATAATGTAAAAACATTGTGTGGTTTTTTTTAAAGTAACGGTTTAATATGTTTATTGTAGATTATTTTCGAGGCCTTTGTTTTAGCTAAGTTTAGGATTTTTATTAAGTGACTATTTGGGTGATTATTCACGGAGTGATTGAGTTGTCCAATATTAAACATATTTTTAAACATTTAAAAATGTTTGTAATCACTTTAAAACTGTGTAATTCATGGTCCTGATACTGAAGTTGTTTAGGGTTTGGGTCCCCAAGGGCAGTGTTTGGTCGTTTCTGATGTCATGCTGATCACAACTAACCTGAAACTCTGTATCTTAAGAACTAAGGACTTAGTGATGAGTGTTTAATTGTATCCGTGTGCTTTATTACTACATAATAATTGTTCTTGATGTTTGGCACCTCGTTATTATTTTAAATAATGAAGCTCACAGGGAATTTCAGGAAATACTAGAATGGAATGCTCTTAAGTGGAAATTGGAGATAAGTGGTGTTGACTTAAAAATGGATTCCTCCCAAAGAGTAGTAAGGGATTCTTTTGGAAGATTACGGTCCCTGTTCCCAGTGGTGAAGCCGTGAAAAGCTGAGGTAAGGACAGATGGCGTACTTGTGTCTCGATCTGGTACGGAGGTCAAAGCTTAGCCATTCCCAGTGACAGGAGGAAATTGTAGAAAGTGGCATTGCTCTTTTCTTCATGTTTATCACTCTCAGATGACTGTCATCTGCATATTTTTTATCTTTCCTCAAGTATCACCTACAAATGAAAGACCTCAACATGGAACAATCAAAAAAGAGTAAGAGCTCAGTATGTATTAACAAACACAAGTCCAACAATCTTCAGAGACTTTTTTTTGTCTATAAGCCAATGCCTTAGTCTCTGTTACTTTTTTCACAACTCTATACTGTAGCCCCGTATTCCATTTATGTTTTCAAAGTGTATCTAGCGGAAAAACAAAATGTGTAAATGGCTTATAAGTGAATAATTTGATCTCTTCCTTTTCGTATTAAAATTTTCCTTTTTGCTTGTGTCTAGGATAGTATCAGTCTTCACACAACAAATTAAAATTTTTTTGCTCATTGTGTGTTTTTCCCTTTAGTGTGATATATATACCCTGTTTCCCTGAAAATAAGACCTAGCTGGACAATCAGCTCTAATGCATCTTTTGGAGCAAAAACTAATATAGGACCCGGTCTTATATAAGACCGGTTCTTAAAGTAAAATAAGACTGGGTCTTACATTAATTTTTGCTCCAAAAGATGCATTACACCTGATTGTCCAGCTAGATCTTATTTTCAGGGAAACATCGTATCAGAGATTACTAGGAATGCTACTTTCATTTCCAGAAAAGTAATAATTCAAAATAAATGTAGATTTCTGAACAAATCTCGTGGAAGAACAGAGACCGTCCTAATTCAGTGATAAATCTTACTGTGATTACCTATCAAAAGAGGAAGTATCCTTCAGTCTGTTAGAGCTTTTTGCCTTCACTTTTAGTTGCAATAAAGTTCAACTTCTAAATCTAAAATTCAAAATCCCAGGTGCTTGCTGCTGCTGAAGCTGGTGTGCAGACAATGTTCCAAGATGTTTCAGAAAGAGAAAGTGTGCCCCATTGTAACTTGCAGTCCTCTTTTCATTGTATACTTTAGTATTTCTCTAGCTGCTGCCTTCTGAGACATATTTGAGGAGGATTAGACCTGGACTTTTCATTTTCTTCTTCACACATAGTTCCCTGGGGTCTGATTTAGAAGTAACATTAAAAGCCAGATATCTAGAGGTTGAAGGAAGGGTCTGTATGAGTAGCTAACTGATGAGCTATGTTGTTTTGTTTAGTGGATTTTTGTTGTTTCTTGTGTTCTGTTTCAGGGCTTGTTTTGGTTTGGGTTTTAAAAATGATTTAAATATTTTCTTTATTGCTTCAATATAGTAGGGAAATAGGGCAGGAAAAAAATCACTCAGCTATTCTTATTACGCAGAAATTGTTCATATAAAACGGGGATGTTAAGGTTGTCAGTTAATTGATGGGGTTAGGTTTGCCATTTTATTTTTATAAATATCTATTTTTTTTTTTCTGATTGTATCAGAGTCCAAGAGTGGGCAAACAATAATTTTCTACTTTGGACTAATCTATGAAGGTTTTTTGAAAGTCTGTATTAGTAGTTGAAACCTGATACCTGCCTTAAGGCACCAATTGTAAACCTTTGTTTTTCTACAATAAATTAATTGAAAACATGTAATTGTTTATTTTTACTATTTATCCTTTGGGTTTTCACAACATGAATAATTCTCTACAAGCAAAGAGGACAGCTAAGACTGTCCACAATTTTATTTGGACTGACCGTACAAACAATTTTATTGTTCATAATTATAGAATCAGAATTTTAGAGTTTAAATAGACTTGAAACATTCTAATCTTCTCCCCGTATATTACATATAAAGAACCTAAGATTTATAGGTTTGATATATTTTGCATTTGTAAAACCTGATCATTTTAAAAACTGAATTACAGCGTTTAAAGTTAGAACAATTGGATTTGAGTCCTTGAGCAACTGCTAAATTGTGAACTTGGACACAACACAGCCACTCTACACTTTCACTGTCCCACTGTAAAATGGGACTCTCAAGCCTCAAAACTGTCCCTTTTAAAAATAGCATCAAAGGGTGAGAGTAGATGATAAAAAAGCACGACGACATAAATGTTCATTTTTAAATTTATGTTGCATATTTTTGTACTGTGGGCATCTCTCTTATTGAGAATGGCTCTGGCACAAGAGTAACAGCCCAAACGTTGGTCCCACGCAACTTGTGGACGTGTCCAGACTGGCTGGTTAGAATCGCCTATTCTGATAAGAGAAAGCACAGTCAGCTGTGTTTGAATTCCCTGGGAGTTTGCCAGAGGCCCCGTCCCGGCTGAGAGGCTGCCTCGCGTTGCGCGTGTGGACCCTAGTCCTTGCTCCGTCACTTACCTGTGTGAAATTGGGACGATTCACTCCTCTGCTCCGGTGTTTGTAATTAGGACGATGGCACCCATTTCATTGAATTAGGAAGATTAAATGAGTTGCAAATTATGTATATTTTGAGCATGACTGTCATTTCGTAACAGCTCCAAAATTAACTGATACTTAATTTATCCAATTCTTTCTCCTCACTTCATTTGGAATTTATGTCATTGTTTAGCACAAAGAAAAGTCAAGGCATTCAGAATGTAAAATCCTATGTTTACATTTGCTTGGCCTCTTTCTGTCATTTTAGTTCTAACGTTTTGGCTAGAAGTGAAAAAGTTATTTCTTTAACATTACAATTACGCTTACAAATATTTAGTTTCATTAACATCTCTGAAAATCGTTTGCATTTTGTACTTTTATTGAAAATGAATAAGCTTAAGGGGATATACGTCATAAGTATCCAGTAGGATTATTGGTGTTGTGTGTGAATAGATAGATATAAATGTGATTGAGACGCAGATTTAAAATATTAGTGGATATTGAATATACATAGGAAAATTATTTGATTTTTCCAAGGTGCCTTCCTGATTATAAGTCCTCAACTTTTCTCTAAACCCATTCATGTAAACTGAAAGGTGTTTTAAACAACTAGTGGAAAAGCGGCAATTACTTTCTTGCTATTTATTTTTACAACAAATATATATTAAATGTCTTCTTTGTACCTCAGAGGGTACAGCCGTAAAAGGCAGTCATAGCCTCGGTCCTCATGGACTTTTTGAGCTACTATAACAGACACTCAGTTTTTACTTAAAATACTCAATTGCAAGTCTTCTACTTTTCTGTTTTTCATCTTTTCCTTTCTCATAGAATCTGTTGTTCAACATAAAATGGTTTCTATTACTTCTTTGGGACTCAGGGTAAGAGACCAGGGCAACAGAGAAGAACAAATCAGCTTCAAATATTAGGGTGGTGTGACAGTAATTGCAGTTTTTGCAATTATTTTTAACCTTTTAAACCGAAATTACTTTTGCACCAACCTAATATATGGAGGAGTCAGATTTACTCAGCATGTCTGCACCTGTGCCAGTAGTGTGAGTGGATAACGGAAATGCGACACATTTCAAGGTAAGAGAATCTCCAGAGATAGCATGGGTGTCCGGGGAGGTTCAGAGGTCCCGCATTGGAACTGGTTAAATGGAAGCCGGACAGCCCATTGGTATTAAATTTCCTTCAGAGACCAAAATTCTGTGAGGCGGTGCATGGAAGCCTAAAGCTACTCGCTGCCCGTGTTTATGACAGTCCCTCCCCTTTCCAACAAAAAATCCAAACGACTCTTTCGCCAGCTTTGACATGTTAAATTTTAGTCGGGTGGAGAAAGCAGTTAAGTGAAATTGAAAAATATGTAGTAGATACAGAATATTTTTTCCACTCTTCCCAATTTTTCACATAAAAGCGTCACTGTCTTCATCACTATGGTTACTTATGGATTTATGTAACAATGGTTTTCTTCCATCCAAGTCCCTTTGATACACTCTCGTTTCTGAACGTATGTGTGATGCTATCACTAGATATTCTATACCAAATCGTAAGAACCCAGTCAAAACTACAATAAATGATTAGATTTTAATGGGTTACCCAGTGACAGTTCATATTTTGAGGCTACACACACAAAAGCAATCTGTAATCTGTTGAATTCCTGTATTTCCTTTTTGCAGTCAGCGCCATTTAACGATGGGGAGCTGTTCTGACAAATGGCGTCTTCAGGCGAACATCCTAGGGTGCACTTCCTGAGACTGAGGGGGGCGGGAGGGGGGGGAGAAGAGGGAAGCGGGGAAAGGGGGGTGTCTCACCTGCTCCTGGAATTGTCCGGCTGTACTTTTATAGGCCTGCCAGCGCAGTGTTTGCGCCATCATCACCATAAACAAGTGAGCAATTGTAGTGCGAGCCCTGACTGTTGGCTTTGATTTTCGTAATGCAAAGTGTCTGACTTAAGCTTTGATTGCTGAGGAATACACTTCAAAGATGCATCCATTTCAAAAAGGCATCCACTTCAAGGAAGGCTATCCCAAGTAAACGCAGTGCCAGCCACAGGGCTAGGTGAGGAGCTAGGACTCTTCCCCCCACAGAGGGTCCTTCGTTTTAGGGAGCTTGGTTGATTTCAATAACTGACCATTTGGGCCGCTTGTGTCTTTAGCTTCCCGTGCTTTAAATTCCTGCTCTTGTGTTCTCAATGCACCAATCAAGAGTGAGCCCGTGAAACCCTAGGCCCCCTCGCTGGATCCCATTAAAAGCAGAACCTCAGGCCCACCCAAGCTCTCTCTACCCACTAACTTGCTATGTGCCCCTGGCATGCCTTGTAGGTTCCAAGGCCTATAAGTAATAAACTTTTTCTTCAAAATTTCCTATGTCCCTGAAGGGCATCTGGGAACTGCATCGATAAGGTAGGTTCAGTTGTAATACGAATTTAGAAAGGAGAATGTGTGTGGAAATGTGTGTGGAAAGCCCACTCTCTCCATAGATGAGGTCGCCTCCTCACCCACACCTTTATTAATCATTCTATATAAATTACACCTCACCTCCTGCTCTCCCGAACCCCTTTACTCGGGTGCTTTATTTTTATAAGCACTTTTTTATAACATCATGTATTGTTTACTGTCTGCTTCCCCCTTCAAATACACACTAAATGTAAGCTCTGAGTGGTCGGAGACTATTTTTTCAAGGCTGTATTCCCAGTTCCTAAAACATCCTTGGCATGAAGCATGCATTCAATAAACGTAGAATAAATGAATGAGTAACTGGATATATCATATTTATACAATGACATGTTTATCACTACTGTGTTAAGAGGTGAAGTTTTCTGACTGTTAAAAATTCAAAAGCATACATTTTAATTAAAGATTTTAAATGCATGCTCTAAAGGTAAATGCTTAATAATTAAGCAATAAGAAAGGTAAGTAACAAAAGAGTCAAAAACTTTGGAAATATTTTGTTGTAATATGGAATCTTCTTATCTTGTTTAGCATAGGATCTAAAAATCTTAAAATCCATACAGTCATTGAAAATAAGACTAGAGGTCAAGAACTCTGGAAACTTTTAGGTAAACAAGTATTCTCCATCCCTCAAATTCTACGGAAAAATAAATTACTAGCTCTTCGGCAAATACCAGTCTAAACTTGTCAGCCTTTCTTGTGAAAATTATTATATTTAAAGTCATGGATTCTTAAGCAGTGGTGCTCATCAGAATATACAAGTGCCTCGATCACCTTAGATGATTTATAAAAATATACATAAACCCTAGAAAATCTGGTTGATGTTGGTTGAAATTCTGCTTGAAGCCAAAACAGAGAAAACAACCTTCCCCAGTTGACTCTGATGTGGACTCCAGCTTGTGAAGTGATGGTTTAAATGATGACTAGGAGGAGTAAAAGTGCGTTGCCTTTGAGAGAAGTTGGATTTGTTGTGATTCCCTTGTGAGTATTCAGAGGTCAAATATGGTACAAGAACATGATACGCTTCAATAGCCCCATCCTGACCCCTTGGCCTCAGCTTCAAAAAAGTGGTTTTTATTCTTGTAAACAAGAAAGTAGGTTATGTCCAGCTGGGATGATTTGCCTCTCTTCTCGTTCTGCCATCCTTCCTCCAGAGATGATCAGTGGCTTGGGGATGGAAATCAGCCTTTGCTGTTGGGACAGGCGTGATGGGGGAGCTTGAGGGAGGCGGGAGCCGCCAAGTTTCCAGCTTCCGGCTTCATCCTCAGGAGTTATTTGTGTAGAAAATGAAACGTAAAATACAAAAGTACATCCCCAGTTTTGCTTCTTTCTTCTACACTATCTCATGTAAAACACGATTTTATGGGACCAGTAACTGGTCCCAAGTATAAAATGTATACCAAGATAATGGAAGATAAAAAGCCCAGGAAAATCCAAAGTTCTGCAGGAGGATGTTTGTACAACTCCATCTTGTAGTAAATCAGGGGGAGTTTGTTTCTAGATCATTGGACGTTTGTGATCAAAAGCAGTTTCTTCCCTAGGAAACTGGATTGTATAACTTCAGATTGTAGAATAATAAGAAGAAAATGAGGAGAGCTGAAATTCCCAGTCTCCAGGGGGGTGATGCCCATTAGAAGGGGAAAGGCAGGGTACCACGGGTTTGTCCCGATCGTCCTGCTTTTAATCAGTTTTATGTGTTCCAGTGTGTTTTTTTGTTTGTTTGTTTGTTTTAAACATACTATAAAGACTTCGTATTGTATAGATTTAGAGGGTCAAATAGGTAAAGTAAATATGGCTGAGTGTTTACAACTGGAAATTCTAAGTAGAGGACACGTGGGCATCACGTACCCTTCACTAGAATCACCAATTGTACTAGTCTTGCAACTTTTATGTAGGTTTGAAAAGTTTCAGAATAAGTGTTGGTGGAAAAAATAGAGTAATCGTTATACTAAATTCTTGTTTCAGTATGGTACTCTTGAAACCCACAGCTTTGTTTAATACCAGATATGCTATAAATATGCATTTGTGGCTTTAGATAAAATGTACTACAACAGCAATATACATGGACTTTTGGAAGTATTATATCTCAAATAACATAGATGCAGAATGTCTTTATATGCAGTGAAAAGCTTCATATCATAGATGCACATGAAAGGTTTGAACAAAACTGGCTCAGGGAAACATTAAAAAGGCTCCTGCTATTAATAATGAACAAACATGTTTAAAAGTCATGAGTACAGATTGAAGTTTCGTCTTTTTCATTCAACTTGGTAAATAATTACACGTGATTATAGTTTTTCTCAGTAAAGTATTTAAATATTGTCTGACTTACTGTCACTTAATATATATCAGAGTATGACTAATTAAAATGAAAAAAATCCAGCCTGGTTCATAAATCATCTCCTCTTTCAGATAATCATGAAGAAAAATCAAGACCCTGAGTATCTGATAATTGTACTAATTACCTGCTCAGATTTGGTCATTCTAGAAAACTAATGTGTTGGAGGAAATTCACCAAAGTTAGGGAACCTATAAGACAGCTTGCTTTTTGGTAAAATGAACAGTTGCTGAAAGCAATACCCTACTCTTATGAAGCAGGTGTTGTTATGCCCCATTTTATAGATTAAGAAACGTGTAATCAGAGTTTAACCCAGTTGTGTAAGATCGCAAAACCAGAATGTGATGGTCACCAAAACTCATAGCTGTCCCACAGTTTCCCAGTTGGTCTCAGTGTAGCAAGGACTTGGAGTTGTCCTAGGCAGACCATTGTGAAATTCCTCCGTTCCCTTTCTTCCGCTGACTCCTAGTTTTGTTTTTTACTCAGTGTATGCAATCTTCTCTTCAACAATGTTATCACTGCTTTATCCTACAGCAGGATTTCATTCCCATCACAAAAGAGTATGCCTGTTTTGTTTATTTACTCCTCCAATCTATTGTTCCAGAAAGAAACTCTTAACAAATGCCTTAATCACTTTGGAAGAAAGGAGGTAATGAAATGTCAAGTGAGATCCATCAAGTTAAATTCATCTGTTAATCTATGTAGTCATCTAGTGGAATGAATAAGAGAGGGAAGCCAGCCATCTATATGCAGATTTTACTGGGGCGGATGTATGACCATGCTGTGCAGAACACAGTGAAACTACTGTGCGTATTGTTCAGCTTCCCAAAGCTTGTATCAATTCCGGGAGGTAAGACAAATAGGAAACTGTGTGCTATTCAACAGCTAGATGATATGCGTAGACCAAGTGTAATAGTAACCTGTGGAAATTTGAAAACAATGTGCACATTATAGTTTTGACAATTATTTTAATTCCTTTATCTTAAAATAATTGTATACTTGAGAAATAGGTATACTGACCATCCACTTTTACAAACGAGGCATGTAGGCTAAGTGAAAGGATGTGACTAGTGTCACAGGAGTGGAAACCCTTGCACCAGGACTCACAGTCCTTTTTCATTGCGTACTCCTGAAGAAATCTGTGCATTACAATAGTCGGGGTAGGTTCTTGAAGTGAAGGTTATGAAATGATTGTTGAGCTGTACATGAGCATTGGTGAAAGGGAAAGAAATCCGAGATCATAGAATTAAGGCAGGTGACGAATGGATGTGTTGCAGGTAGTACGTGGGTTAGTGTGCACAGTCTGAGGGGTTTATGTTGAGAGTAATGGCGACTAATGCTGTATTGTACAAACAGCAGTCGATACTGCTTGTTGGTTTGTAGTTTAGACATGTAATATTGTGCCTTTTACTCTTTTGAATTCCTGAGATATATAGATATATAATCTGGGTATATGTAAGCAAATGATGCTGAAAAATGCTAAAGGTAACATGATTCATAACTGATGTATTTCTGAAACAGTATACTGTATTTAAAGCCCAGAAAAATCTAAATATACACTCACTATACCCAGGTTTTTATCCTTTCTTTAGCTGAAGTTGAAATATGATTATCTCAAGGGACCCAGAGTCCATGATGTGATACAAAAGACAAAAATGTCATAGAACCTGAAAAATTATCAGCAGGTCGGTGATTTACTGACCATTCTGTTTCAGCAGAAAGTTGGCTTTAGAAAGTTGGGTGCCCTGGAGAAGGCACAGCAGTTTCACGTGAATAATAATAAGTGTAAATTATAGGAAAGGAATGGTGGTTTACTTCACATTAGACTATTTATTCCAAAGTTTTCCACTTGGTTGAAAAATTAATACTCGGAATAAAACTCTCAAATAATATTGTACAAGGACACCCCACCCCATCCCTTCTCTCTCCTCCTTAGTGATGTATAGAAGCAAACAAGAGATAATCAAGTCCATTTAAATACGGTTCCTCATCAAAAGTATGATAATGACATTGCAGAGAATAAAGATTGTAAAGCACTTAGCAAATCCACAGTGCTTTAGGAATGCTAAATTATTGGGCTGGGCAGGTGGGTGAGTGTAACCTGTGAATCCATTCAAAATGGATTTCATTCTATAAAAGAGAACAAACTGCTCTAGATAGTTAAATTCAGACTGCTATAAAGAGTGGATGTAGGTGTGTTTTCTGGCTATGGCTATGATAATGCACAGAAAAAAAAAATAGATAATTCCAGTTATTTAAAAACTATACTATGAATAAGTGAGTTGTTTGAATAGAATTCAATTCAACTACTCAGTATTCCTGTCCACTATACACCAAATGCTATGTCTGGAAACTAGAATAAAAAAAAATGTAGACATTAGGGGTCCCTCTCATTCTTGAGCTGGGAGACACATAGGTGGGAAAATTACAGGGGGAGGTACCTAAGACTGTAAAGTGCTTCTTCAGCTGTGGAAGTACAGACTCCAGTACCACCTACACCTCGGCCCACGCTCCGGGAGCAGGGACGGGGCCTGAAGAACGCCTTTGGGGTTGCTGTTGTTGGGGTCCTGTTTCAGCGCTCTGCTTTAACCCACCTGTAGTTGACATTGCTGAAATCGTACCTTATGGATAATTTTGAGGGTAAGAAAATACTTGTCACAAAGATTTAAGTAAATTGTGAGATGCTTACATTTATGAACTGTGGGCCCAGCTCCAAGAAAATCTGGACTTATAAAGTGTTAATATTCTGTTGCTTGTTTGACTTAGAGTAAAACAGCTTATTAAAACTAATTTTTTTTTTTTTTTAAAGTAGGAAGGGTCCCCAGTACTCCTTTTGTATAGAGCACAGAGGATCTTTTTTGCTGTGTGACATAATAGTGTTATTTTCCCCGTAAACCTCTGCAGATTGCTCTGCTGGCATGTTGCATAGCTTGTGATTAACCTGCCTATTCAAATAGGATAAACAGAATTTCCTCACCCTTCTGAAGAGGAAAAGAAAACTCTTCAAGGTAACACCTTAATCTTTAAGTATAATCTCCTAATTGCTAACAAATGATAAGTAATTTTTATAGCTTGCTATTTCATATCTCTATATATCCATGAGCCTGATTTTATTATAAAACAGATTGTTGTTATCTTATAGTCCAATTAATAAATATATTATTTAATTTTACTTTTTGTCAATGAAAATAATCAATATTTGATTACTTTGGCATTGATCTTCAATCTTAAAGAAATTCAGTCTAATAACTTTTCCCCTTGCTCTGCGTAATTATTTCAGTCTTACTATTTACGACTCGTTTTGATCCTACTTGAAATTTTAGGATCAGCTCTTGGCATCTGATTAATTAAAAACCAGAGTTGTAGCTTATGTTGTTTTCAAGAGGAAAGGAACTCTCTGGTGTGCTAAAAATTCCCTCCTGTTGTTTACACTTATTTTTAAAAGTGTAATCATGGCAGCAAATAATACCACAATCTGTAAGTAATAACCTGTGGGGATGGCTGGAGGGGCTGCAAAATGATGATCACGATTATAATCAATAGTGTGGGAGTCAGTGCTGTGACATGAATTATTTAGTTTTATATTCCTTCCGTAAGAAAAAAAAAAAAAGTCCAGTGGTTGAGTACACACACGTTCTCATTACATCCTGTCAGTCAATTCTAACCACATATTATCGGGTGGTTATTTAAAGAAAGATTTTATCTGAAGGAAAAAGTACCAACTCTGTGACTCTCCATTTTAAAACATGGCAAGACTTTGAAAGAGCAGGCTTCCAGGGACAAACCAACCCCCGTGGCTCCCCAGTGAAGTTTATTATCTCTAAGCCATGCTGAGAAACATTTCTTAAATAAAATGGTAGGTAAGCTCAGATCCTCTGGAAAGAGTAGGCAGAATCAATGGGAGGATATTAGCGCCTAGCGTGCTGACCTATGGATGACAAGCTCTGTTTAAGGTTATGAATTCATTATGCACGAGCAAACCAGAGGTGGCCTTCCTTCACCGTTCTTCCTGCTCTCCAACCAGCTCAGGGCTTTCTACTGAGAACCAAAGGGATAACATAAAAAGCAGTTAAGGAAGACAATTTCTAATATTACTTACATATGCGATCTGAAAAATCTGAACATATAAAAACAGAGAATAGAACGGTGGTTACCACGGATTGGAAGGTGGGAGAATTGGGGAGCTAGTCATGGGTATGAACTTGGAACTAGTAGAGAAATGTGCTCTGGACAGTTAATGCACAACACAGTGATTATAGACGATAATACGGTATTAAGAACTTGAGAGTTGCTAACAGACGAGATCTAAATTGTTCCGACTACAAAAAAAAGAAGTAACTGTGCGATGTGTTAGTGGTGTCTGCTAGCGCTATGGAGGTATTCGTATTCCACATACAAACATATCAAGTCAACAAGTTGTCGGCCTTAAACTTACAGTGTTATATGTCCATTATACCTCATTGTCTTTTAAAGACAATTCCTCTCTTCCGTTTGACAAGACTGCACTCTCACCTACTCCGTGCAGGCATTAAAAGCAATACAAACAAACAAAGGGGGAAGGATGACAGTATCTTCGGGGTTTGACAGATGAACGTTTTTATATTGTTCACTGCATTTTTGGAAAAGAAGCAAAAGAAAACACAATGAGAGAGGGTGTTGAGAACCCAAGAAGCAGGAGATTTATAGCTGGATCTGGTTCTCAGCTTCATCTACAGATCTGCACAATGACCACAGAGTCCGGATAAACGCCTGAGCTGCCCCAGCTGCCCGCCCCATCCTTCCCGACCAGAAACGGCCCCTCACCCCCTCCACAATGAAAACTGGGGAACCACTGCTGCTTCAAATTGAGTATCATGCTTAAAACTGAAAAGATTCGGGGTAGCACTGGGAGTAGAGAACAGTGAGTCATGTGGATCGTATTTTAGAACTATCGCATCGCCCAAATGACTTAAATTGAAAGTGCAAAAAAAATGGGGCCATCTCTGGAGGGGCAGATTCGGGCACAAACCCCACGCTGTGCTACCTTCTCCTTACCCCATGGTCAGCTAAGTGAAAACTGCTAAAATGAAAATCAAGGGGTACTGTCAGAGAAAAAGGTCACCAGGAAGCAGCCTGGAGGATGTCCATGACAGGGGGATGGGCAGCCTCTGTGACCTATTGTGGGGGTGAGGATGGTGCAGCGAGTGGGCGGGGGGTGGCCAACAGACTGCAGGCTTTTGGTTCTGATGTAGTAGCATAGCCTCTCTCTCTGTGCCCCAGTTCTTTGCTCCCCCATTGTATTGCCACCTGTCAGTCCTTTTCAGCTGCTAGGCCAAAATCCCAGACTGAGTGGTTTATAGACAGAAGTTTCTAGCTCTCAGGTCTGGAGGCTGGAAGTTCGAGCCCAGAGTGTCAGCATGATTGGGTGTCCCCCTCTCTGTCCTCACAACGTTGACGCTCTTGAGGAAACTGGCTATGGCTGGGCATCTTTCCGGAGCCTCTTTTATAAGGACACTAATCCCGTGTTTCCCTGAAAATAAGACCTAGGCAGACCATCAGCTCTAATACATCTTTTGGAGCAAAAATTAATATAAAAATTAATATAATTATAAAAATTAATGTAAATAATAATTAATTATTTTAATATAAGACCAGGTATAATATAAGATAAGACCGGTCTTATATTAATTTTTGCTCCAAAAAACGCATTAGAGCTGATGGTCCGGCTAGGCCTTATTTTTCCGGGAAACACGGTCCCATTTACAGTGTCTCCACCCTCATGACTTAACCACCTCCCAAAGGCCCCACATCCTAATACCGTTACATGGAGCATTAGGATTTCAACATATGGAGTTGAGGGGCCATGTGCAGACTATAGAGCCAGCCTCCAGAGGAGGGTAAATGACCACTGGCCCTTAGTCATTGTCATTGGTCTGAGGGATGGAAGCTCACTGATAAGGTAAATAGGGAAAGAGACCAGGTATAGGAGCAAGGTTTCAGCATTTACATGAGGTCAGCTCTCTGCAACAGTCACATTTGTATATTGACACATTTCTGCAGATTTGATGAAAAGGACATTAGGCACGAATGGCCTTTTCCAACTCCCCTCCTGCTGACATACCTTGTATACACACAGCATGTTTATTCTGTGATCAAACTAGTAAATGATCCTAAGTTTGTTTCCCCTAAAAATGAATCTCTGCTATTGTACACAAATTATTAGTTAAAACTCAGGGTTTTTTATTTTTCAGTACATCAATAATTATGTCCCGATTTGATGCATCACTTGTAAAGGGAATGCAAGTGAATATTTTAACCCTGTTTGATAATCTATGTTACTTGATATGCTAATTTGATACTTTTACGTTTATTAGATTAGTGATGATCACCATTAGTCTTGTTGATATTTACTTGATATTGTCTATTTGTTACATTTTCTTGTTTAATATTTTTCCTTTCATTGCAGATTTTTGCTCAATTGTTCTTTTTGATTCTTCTAGTGATCTTGGAAAGAAATATATTAAATATATGGCTATTTGAAAAAAATAGAGAATTGTATCTTGAATATTATACTGATATATTTGGAATTTCCTATATTTAGATCAAATGGATAATTTCTGAGAAAATACAAAGTATCAAAAATAGGATAAAGTATGTCAAGTTTAGGGAGTCAAAAATGATAGAAGCTATTTAAGAAGTATTCTAGTTTGATCTGTAATTGTGGATATTGGCTCAGTTAACTTAAAGGGAAAGTTCTACCAAACGTTTCAAGTAAGGTTAATTTCCAATGTTAGTTAGTTTTCCAGATGATAGAAAAAGGTAGAGATTTTCTCAGTCTTCTATGTGATGCCAGCATATTGCTAATCCCCAAACTGAACCAAAAAATAAAATTAATAATGAAAAATACAGTCCACAATTATAAACAAAGACGTAAATGCACTCATGGATTTAAAGACTTACATAGTCGCTAAATAAAGTTTATCCCATTAACCTTTTCCTTCTTAGTCCTTGAAATTATCTAACCCTTTGTAACTAATTTGTTTAAACACTTTGTCCAGTTTCTATGCCACCTACTCAGTGATTCCTTCTCACTCTTGTTTTCTAATCCATATACCTGCTTGCTTTCATATCATTTTGTTTTACCTCTTAACGGTAAGTGGAGGGACTTAACATTATTTACTATATTTCAGATTAACTATATATATAATAGTTGCCTTAACTATATAACTTATAGTTGCCTTCCTGCAAACTTGTGTTCTACTTGAGGATAAAAATACATTTTGATATGCTTTTGAATCACTTACAATACCTAGCGTTTGTCTTGTATATATAATAGTTTAGGTGCTTAAGTGGTGCTTGTTGAGTTTAACTGAGTTGAAAGTTAGCAAAGGAAAATATGTAATAAAAAAAGTGACAGCAAAGGAGAAGAGAAGAGGGGATAGAGTTCATCATGATAAGTCTCCTAAGAATATGAGACATAGGTGTGAACCTCAGTGCCTGAAACTTCATTAACTTCCAAGTGGATAAATGAATATTGTGAAGAATGAAAATAAAATTATTTCCTTCTCCCATCATTGCTCATGAAGCACTAATCACAACTAAAAATATTGTTTCTTTGTGTACATATTTTATTAGAAGATTTTCCCATTGTTTTCCAACAATATGGAAATGAAGAAGCTAGAACATGTGAAAATGTCTGGAAAACAAGATACATCCCTTTATTTCTGAATGTCATTATGGCTGAGGCCCACAAAATAAAAATGGGTAGGAACCTAGGCAAAAACCCGCTTGGCATTACACGTTTTATTTTCCACAAAGAATATGATCCATGCTTTCAGTCCCTACCTTTAGAAGTATTACTTTCAATGTGCTATGATCCTGTGTAGTTTTTTTAAATTTCAATATACTTTTGCAGTTTTAGATTTACAGAAAAGTTGAACAGAAGTGACGAGTCTGTATATAACACTTCTCTACCACCACCCCAATCAACGTTTCCCCATTATTAACATCTTGTGTGAGTGTAGCATGCTTATGACAATTAATAAGCCAATATTGATACATTATTATGTCCACCATTTACCTTCACATGCACTGTGTTGTGCATTGTATGGGTTTTGACTAATGTATAATAATATGTAACCACCATTGCTGAACCATGCAGAGTAGTTTCACGGCCCCAAAAATCCCTTGATCAACCTATTCATTCCTCCCTCTTTCCCTGAAGCCTTGGCAACCATTGATATTTTTTATTTTTTATTTTTTTTTACAATCTCTGTAGATTTACCTTTCCCAGAATGTCATATAGTTGGAATTATACAGTATGTAGTAGTCTTTTCATATTGGCTTCTTTCACTTAGCAATTTAGGGACCCTCCATGTTCTTTTCATTTCTTTTTATTGCTGAATAATATCCAATTGTCTAGATGACAACGACTTGTTTATCCATTCACTTGTTGAAGTTGCTTTCAAATTGTGGCAATTTGAAATATGAATAAAGTTGCTGTAAAAATAAAGTTGCTGCAGTTTTTGTGTGGACATAAGTTTTGAACCAATTTGGGTAAATATCAAGAAGCACAAGTGCTAGATCATATGATAAGAACATATTTAGTTCTGTAAGAAACTATCAAACTCTTCCAAAGTGCCTGCACCATGTTGCGTTCCCACCATCAATGAGTGAGACTTCCTGGTGCTCCACGTCCTCACCAGCATTTGGTGGTGTCAGTGTTTTGGATTGTAGCCATTCTAAAAGATGTGTTGTGGCATTTCGTGATTGTTTTATTTTATAATTTCCTAATGACATATGATATCAAACATCTTTTAATATGCTTATTTGCCATCTGCATATCTTCTTTGGTGAGGTATCTGTTCAAATATGTTGTTCATTTTAAAATTGGGTTGCTTGTTTTCTTATTCTTGAATTAAAAAATGTTTTTGTGTGTATTTTAGATACCAGTCCTTTGTGATATATGTGTTTTGCAAATATTTTCTCCCAGCCTATGGCATTTATTTTCACTCTTAACAGTGTCTCTTGTAAAGTTGAACTGCGTATTTAAAAATAAAATTTATTAAGACAATTTTTTACAGCAATTTTAGGTTCACAGCAAAATGAGGGGCAGGTAGAGGGATTTCTCAAATACCCGCTAGAACTGTGCATTTTTAACTAATGTAACTTATAGATTAGTATGGTCTAGACCCAAGGTCCTATCTCAGGATGTCATGAGGTCCCTCAGGTTATCAGGTGCTGGTCTCCAGAAGCAGTAGAACTATGCGTGCCTGTCCGTTTTCCCTTGTCAGCAAAATGAACTAATTAGGATATTACTCTAAAACTGGCTTCAAGCCCAAATTTGTTAGAGATTATTGCTTGCAGTTTTACTGTTCCCACTTTTTTCCTTTTTGGATCAATTCCGAGTGAACTTTTTATGTTCATTAACTCTAGATGTGACTGGAAGTAGGGGAGGAAAAAAAAAACGTGGGAAAAGACCCATTCACTTTCTTACTATTTTGCCATCAGCAGAAAATGTCATGAGGCAAACTTGAAAACTCACGTTAACTTAAGGGAGGCCACTTATTGAGGTGTATCAATGTAATTGCACCTGTATCATCTCCAAGAAACCAAAGATTAAACTGTCTAACTCTTAAGTATTAAAAACATGCAAAATAAGCTGGTCCCTTCCAGGTGAATGCATTTGATTTGCAAAATGTATAAAATGTTTTCACACTCTGAAATCATTTTCAGATATTCAATGATTTCCTGAAATGGTTAGCAGTTCCTTTAAAGAAGTAATCACCAGCCCTTGAGTTGTATAATACAAAAAATATGTATATACAAGGACTATTTTCAAAGGGCAGAATACAAATAGATCTGCTCGTGTCCCACACATCATCAGACAATTGCTTTCTCCTAATACATGCTCTTCTACTGGGGAAGGCACACGGCTCTAGTGCATCCTATTATAAACGTTGGTGGACTCACTCCAATCTCAACTGAAAACTTCTGGAATGAATAATAGATTTAAGGGCAATTACGTGTGTGTGTGTGTGTGTGTGTGTATACCATTTAATTTTGGTTACAGTGTGTTGAGCTTTCTGTTTCAAAATGGCATGAGCTAGAGTCCTTCTTTTGATGTATGCAGCAACTAACTCTTTTTTTAATGAAGATAGCAATAGTCTCCTGAAGTTTCTAGGGAATTTATATCTACCTGAACAGAAAAGGTCCATAACATGGTTTTGTCATTGAATGGTTTCTCTCTGTGCTTCCACGTCTATATTTACCCTTTACGGTTACTTAACTTCCCACACCTTATTACTCCTGCATGCATGTCTGTTTTTGTCTTTTAAGTGGATACTGCCCCAAACCAGGGTCCAGGCATTAATCATGACTGTTAGGAAATTGCCGTTTGGACTGAGATGTGGGTTAGCACGTGTATTAGTCTGCTGGGGCTGCCATAAGGAAGTAACACAGACTGGGGGTCTTAAACAATAGAAATGTGTTTTCTCCCAGTCCTGGAGGCAGAAGTCTGAGATCGAGGTGTCGGCTGGGTTGGTTCCCCCCCGAACCCATGAGGAAAGGATCTCTTCCAGACGTCTCTCCCTGGCTTATAGATGGCCACGTTTTCTGTGTCTTCAAATCATCTTCCTTCTGTTTGTACTTTTGTCCAAATCTTCCTGTTCTTATAAGGACACCAGTCATACTGGATTAGTGCTCATCCTAGTAACGCCACCTTAATTACCTCAGCAAAGACCTTATCTCCAAACACTGTCACATTCTGGGGTCCTGGGGGTTAGGATTTCACCATATGAATTTCCAGCCAGGCTACCGTTAGAGTGGGTTTGGGGAGTGATCTCTGAATAGGACCTGACACTTTTGACACGGCCGTGGAATTATTCATCCTTCTTGGTGGAGCGCAGCACTAGCTGGTTATGACTCTTGCTCTTAAACATGGTATTTATGCACTTTCTTGAAGCACAATTGCATGTAGGCACAAGAGTAAGTAAAATCTGCAAATTGTTTGTTTCAATCCCCTTTGTTTAGGAATCAACTTGATTCTGTTGTTGGTTTGCATGTCTTGGATGAGAGGTGCTTTCTGCTTTATGTTCCAAATACCACAAGAGACAATTCTAATGGGATTTTACCATGGGTCCCCAGTTTTTCTTTCTCCTGGGAAGGAATATAATATGAATATACTTTGTCCCTTAGCCACAAAATATAGGTAAAGAAAATTGCAATTGGATGCCCTGTCAATCATCAGTCATGACATGAGATCCTGGCAACGTCTAGTAATGGCCGACTGGGTTATGTACTAGCAGTATATTAGCAGTAGTAGAAGAAGTAATAACAACTCATCCATTCTAACATCTTTGGTATTTTTTAATCCCTGCCATCATCATTCTTTCTGACACTTGAATTTATTTATTTGTTTGTTTGTTTACTTTTTCAGCTTTATGGAGATAGAACTGACAAAACTGTAAGATATTTAACATGTACAATGTGATGATTTGGTATACGTAAATATTGTGACAGATTTCCCCCCTTGAGTTAATTAACACATCCATCAACTCACATATTTACCTTTTCTTTTTTGTTTTTTGGTGAGAGCCCTTAAGTTCTTCTCTCTTAGCAAATTTTAATTATACAATACAGTGGTATTAAGTATTGGCGCCATGTTATACATTAGATCCTCAGAACTTATTCATCTTACAACCAAAAGTCTGTATCGTTTTACCAACCTCTCCTTATTTGTCCCACGCTCAGTTCCTGGCAACCACTTTTCTACTCTCTATTTCTGTGAGTTTGACCCTTCCTTCTCCTCTCCTCCCCTCCCCTCCCCTCCCCTCCCCTCCCCTCCCCTCCCCTCCCCTCCCCTCCCCTCCCCTCCCCTCCCCTCCCCTCCCCTCCTCTTCTTCTAGGTTCCATATATAAGTGATAGCACTTACGTTAAATTCTAAGTCGTAGATAGTAATGGCTTCATTTCATAAGTGAAGAAACTGAGTCTCAGAAAAGTTAATGGGCTTACCTGTTTCACACAGAGTTGAGACTCGAGTTAGGTGTCTCTAACTAACTCCTTTAGTACAACATGTTGTCTTCCAGAGTCCTGTTTAGTTGGGGGTAAAAAGATACTGACCTGAGTGGTCATTATGTAATTGGGTGGTGTTAAAACTATAAATCACTGTGTAAATGCAAAGTATTATAACCCACAATATCATATAAAGTTGCCCAATGATTTTACCAGTTGTCATCTATCTTTTTGACTTTGCCTATGATGTTGATTGCTATGTGAAGATTTTTCAGTTTTTGAGTTATATAACCATATTAGTCTATCTTTTTGTTTTCATTGCTTCTAGTGTGGTGGTGGTATGGTGGTGTGTGTTGACTTCCATGTCGAGGAAGAGGCTTTTCTGAATATGCATGACGTAGTAATATTTGAAACTTAAGCTGAAAACAACGTAACTATAGGATATAAGTGAGTAGAATTTGCAAAACAAAATAAAACAAAAAAAAAAATTGCGAAAACCCACACAGACCGTTACTTAGGTACTAAGATTTGAGTGGTGTGGCAAGAACAGTATGTGAATGAAACGTCCTTGAAATGCTTAGGGAAATAAAAAACAGTGGAAATATCTACAGCTGTACCTTTGAGGCACTGTGAAGTTAACTAACTACAGAATATGTTATCGCTATAAATCACTCTACACATGTGAAGTGTTATAACTCACGGTGACAGATGAAGGTGGCGTCTTGAGATAGATTCTGCTAGTGGTTCCTCATCGTGCTGATTATGCGTTTCCTCCACAGGGAAAGAAAATAAAGATGGAGGTAAATTGCACTCTTTCCGTGGCATGTTTTTTGCATCAATCAAATCTATCCAACACTTGAGTGCAGGGAGAGGCCATGTGCATAATCGCCAAGGAGTATTTGCTATAAATCTTTTATTTGAATTCCACTTAGAGTGAGACTGTTGTATGACCTCATAACAATGCCACATTGGTGGAACTCAGCTCCTCACCCTCTTTCATTTCTAGCTTCAGCCTTGAATGGGTTTTGATCATCTTCAGAAATAACATCCACTTTTCGAAGGTGAGAATGCCTCAATTTCACAAATGAGAAGAAAAATTACACACGTTGTAAAACTGTCCCTTGAGAGTTTGGGAAACAAACAGTATTCTAATACTTGAAATACAACAAGTGACTTTCCTAAGATTATGGAAGACTACTTTGAATTGAACGTTTATTTATATATAAAACATTACTCTTTTATTTATTAAACACTGACTGAGTTTTCAGTGAGTACCAAGTCAGCCAAACACAGAGGATGCAAAAATTTAATGATGTAGAGTCACAACCTTGCTGCAGTTTGTTCTGTTGTTTGGGGAAATTCTTGTGTGTATGTTAAAAAACCTCTTGCTGCACTATTTTGGAGTTATATAACCATATTAGTCTATCTTTTGTTTTTTTCATTGCTTCTAGTATGGTGGCCAGTATTGTGGGTAGTAAAGTGTACAGAAACATCTGATACTTATTAGCTCTGTTACTAGCCTTTCTAAGCCTTAATTTAGTATCTGTAAAGTAAGGTTATTCACAGATTGGTTTTGAGAGGTACATGAGGTGATATCTTTAAATTCCTCATCCCACCCAGTGCCGTGCACAGGGTAAGCACTTAATAAATAACAGTATGAAAGCTGTTCTTTTTTTCATTATTTTTTGTCAAAACATTTTTATTTCATCATATTTTTGTGTATTTTCTTTAGTTTTAAGGAGTAATAATTTACTTTTTTCTTTAGTTTTTGGGAGCAGCAATATATATTTTTTCATATATAGATGCCCCTTTCATCATTTCACACAGAACTAAAGATTCATCTGTTCAGTCCATGTTTAATGAGCAACATTCAGTGTAAGAAAACTTAACCTTTGTTACATTATTTAATCCTCTCAAGAAACCTAAGAAATAAATAGTGATGGCTTCATTTCACGAGTGCAGAAACAGCCTCAGATAAGTTAATTGAGTCACTCTATTTTACAGAGTGGAGGCTTGAAATAGGTGAATCTAACTCGGAAATCCACGCTCTACTTAGTACAACATATCGTCTTCCAGTCCTATGTCTTGTTGGGGATCAAAAGATATGGATTTGAATAGTAATTATGTCATTGCTCTTTTATGTCTCCCACTAGAAGGCAAGAACTTTTTACGTGCACTATATGGCCCCTAGCAACTCCTTAATAAATATTTGTTGAATAAATGCCTGGACTATAACAGGAAGCTATATATGATTCCCAACTTTTTATGAAGTTGATATAAAAAACATGCACTGTAAGGAATTAAGAAAGTAGGAAGCAGAAGGACCCCAGGTGCAGTGTTCAGAGAAAGATTATGAAATAGGTGGGGGACCTGTTGATTGGGGAAGGAGAACGGAGAGGACTTGCCATAAATATATGTGCAAAGGCAAGGGGCTAGGGAGGTAGACCAGGTGGCTTGAATAATCCCTCTGCATGACTAGAGAACACATCACGTGGTGATCTGCATGCCAGAGTCACAGGCCTTGAAAAGTGGGTTGGACAGTGGCACTCAGTAGGGAGAGAGGAATTTAAAGGTCATTCAGAGCTGCTTTCTTGGACTGGCTGTGCTTCCAGATTGTGTGTCTAAGTCATCTAGGGACACTGGCTGTACGTTCTATTCCTAAAGATGCCCAGGACCCTCTATTACTAGAAATACAGAGACCGGAAACGATGCACTTGTCTTCGAAGAAACCAGGAAAGGCAGTCGTTCCCTCCCCAGTGCAGAGTTACCTTCTGTCCCAGAGGGGAAGGACGCCTTGTAGTTAGTTACGATGCAATTTTTCTGAGGAAGGACGACTGACTGGGAGATCAAACTGCTAGTGTTTTGTTGGGTAGTGTCGTGCTCACAGGGGCTGTGCTGGCCTGGGGCTGTTTTCCCCTTCACAGAGATTACCTGCTGTGCTTGCGGGAGGGCCGGCACTGCTTCTGTGCAAGCCTTACCGTGCATCTGGGCCTCTTCAGAGCGAAAAATCAGGATGAGAGGAGGTGTGATCTCTGAAAATGCAGTAGGTTACATGGATTGAGCGCGACACAGGGAGGGAGATCTGAGCACTAATTCATTTTGATCTGTTTGAAGGCACGTTTCTTAGGGAGTGTTTAATGCCTCTTGGCTAGAATAGTCTAGGCTACTTAGTGGTTACAAAATATGCTGTTACCTTTCCCTAAGTTATTTGCATGTCTCTTCTATCTTTGAAAACACAATCCTCTCTCAACTGTATGCTTTTGTCCAGCTAGACCTCACAGATGAGTTGATGGAAATGGAGCATTTGTTTATTCACTCGATAATGCACCCTTTTAACACGCAGCAGTCATTTGTCACGTGGACCTTCGGTGGAAATATTCTCCCAAGACCTCTCTCTCTCTCTCTCTCTCTCTCTCTCTCTCTCTCTCTCTCTCTCTCTCTCTCTCTCTCTCCTCTGAATTCAATAGGCAATTTTCCAATTTATCTTAGTTAAACTTCTGATAGCATTTCCTGACCTTTCTTTTATGTTCTTTTTCCTCCCTTCTTTGCTGTCGCACCCCATCTCCCATACCTGGGGCTAACCTTTTCCAGTCTTCGTAGGTGCCTCGTTTCTGCTCACCCCTTAAATGTTGATATGCCTTAGCATTCCCTCTCTGATTCTTTAACTCCTCATTGTCTTTCAGGTTAATCCCATTTCCTCCTGGATGTTACTATTTTCCAAACCCCTACGTAGACTCCAGATTTATCTCTTAAAATCCTAGAGGCAAAGGAACACTGTATTTTCAAATTTTAGCTCCCTTTTCTCCTCTTCAGTTCAGCTGGTATTCCTGTCTCCTAAATCATGTCTAATATTTTCCCCAGCTATACTACATGGATCCTAAGAATCTTTTTTAACCCTTTAAATCTCTTCACCGACACACCCATTCCTTCCATATCCCACCACGAGCTCTGTAGGTGGAACTCCTTTCCGGGGACATTTTTTTTACACTATAGCTAGAATTGTCTTCCTTTTTCTTATTAAGATCCAGCTTTAAAATCTTCGGTGGCTTCTCTTTGGTTCAGGATAAGTCCCAACTCTTTAAAACTCTCTTCAATGCCTGTTCTCATACTTTGGATCTCACGCCCTATGGTCTGACCACACAGATCGAGTGTTAACTTCACAGCACGTTCCTGTGCTTCAGGTAACTTCACCTCCCGTCACAGTTCTCTTGAGTCAGATGCCTGTGGTAGACATCGTGATGCCCTCCTTCCTGAAATCTTCCTGTCACCCTCCCGCGCCATGCAGTTTGGGGACTGCACCTGGCTCTAGGTAGGGGAGGACGCTGGCAGATCTAAGCTACTGTAGTTCACCCCTCAGAGAGGGCTCCATTGGTCAGTCATAAAATAAGTTTAGTTTGTGTTTCAAAATTAGATAGACTAGAAAACAACAGAGTGCTTTATGCATAGTTATAAGCAGCATTTCTTGAAACCTTTGTTGAAATCCACTTGTAAGGAACATTAATCTCATCCTTCTTGCCAGCAATATTTTCTCTGCTTCCTTTGGACATCATTCCTTTTAACTGTGCACCCCTAATGGCTGTAGTTTCCCTGTTATCGGCCAGAAGACCAACCCAACACGTAAAGCCGGGCTGAGCTGGGAGAACACAGAGAATGGGAGACAGAACTGAAGGATTAGGAAAGCTGTGATGCTCCCCATCCCTCTGAACTTTCAGTTGTTTGATGCAATACCTGCCCTTATTTTGTAAGCTGTACCCTGTTTCGCCGAAAATAAGACCTCGCCGGATAACCAGGTCTAATGCGATTTTTGGAGCAAAAATTAATATAAGACCCTGTATTACAATATATTATATAATATAGTATTATATTATATTATATTATATTATATTATATTATATTATATTATTATATTATATTATATTATATTATATTATATTATATTATATTATATTATATTATATTATACCTGCTCTTATACGAAAATAAGACTAGGACTTATATTAATTTTTGCTCCAAAAGAAGCATTAGATCTGATTGTCTGGCTAGGTCTTATTTTTGGGGAAACACGGTAGTCACTTAATTTTTAATGCTGTGGAATAGCCATTACATGAATATACTGTTGTTTGTATGTGTGTGTGTATTCCCATCTATATAGCTTTTAACTTAACAGTGCATTATCCTCGTTGATGATAGGGTTTTGAACATATTTTTAATATTGATTTTTGCCTGTAATTCTCACTTTAAAGCAGGCATGTTTTTTATTTTATTTATTGTGTAAAGTGACACAATTGCATAAAGACAAGAAAATGTAATTAATGGATTGTAAACCTAGGTTTCTTAGGACTGTTAAAAAGAAGCTTTAAAAGTTACCAGATATGTGAAATATTGTGGATGATAAAAATGCTTGAATGATCAATTTTGCCATTAAAATACATCCTCCAAAATATTAGGGAATTCATTTAGAAAAAAATTAAGACATGCATTTTTATTTCAAAGAAAAGAATGAGCCTGTATCAACTTATCAGTATTAGAAGGTATACCGCAGACCCTTTAATTACTACGTCTTCCAATTATGGGAGTGTTACAATATATGGGAGTTTTATAGACTAAGCTTATATGATGGGGGAATCTCTTGTGTAGGTTTCAGAATCAGAAAGCAATTGTATGCACCGGTCTCTAGATGCTTTTGCACTAGTTTACAACCCTGCTGGGAGCTTTTCATCTCCTCTCTAAGGCTATTCCTAAATTGTTAGTTATCACCACAGGCCACACACTAAATGAGATGGTTCTATGTCGGGGTTAGTATCAAAAGTTTTAGACTACAAAGAGGGTTGCAGACTTTTCTTTGTGTAAATCACTGTGCACTTAGACGTTTTCTATCTAAACCAACAAAGGGATGCTCAAAAAATGGGTATTTCATAAAAGGATATAAAAAAGACTTAGAGATGAAAATAGCATTCTGTTTATGTAAATAGAGCAATAACATTTGACCATTTTTTGGATTTGGAGTATTCAATATTCCTTTTGTGCATAATACTTTCCTGTTTTGTCCACAAACGTGATAGTATGTACATTTTAAAACCAGGGCATTTGTGACCTTGATGTAGGACAATAGATAGTCATTTTTAGTAGGTAGAAGAAAAAGATGGCAATGAAAGGACCCACTTAGGATGTTATCTGGAAACCAACACATATTAGAAAGCCTCAGATGTTTACAAGGAAATCTTTTAGATCTATATTTAAATTGCTAGTAAATTTTAATTTAATATGATTTCAGGTATTATACTTTTTCATAGCACGTAAAGCATTTCTTCATCCATGAGACTGCCCATGAAAAGTGTGTCCTCACTGGAAATTTAGCAGGTAACAAGACGGTGAAGGTATTTTTCCAAGTATTTGACCATTCAAACTTCCCAAACCAGGTATGTATTTTTCCTAAGTAAGATGATCTGAGTTGCAGTGTTAGTCTTTTAAAATTTCTGCACTAGAAATAGATCTTGCTCTGAAATGCAGAAACCTACCTGTTTCAGTTGCTGGTAGCTGCCTTTAAGATAGCACCCCTGTGAAAAGTCAAATTAATTTAGATTTGGATATATTCTGCTTCAAATAATTACCAACTTATTCGGTATGTTTAATTTATATATTATGATCCTGTAGGACATTTGTTAAACTTTCAGATTTTTGTCTCTGTGTAATTATAAGTTTCATTTCAAAAGGCCATTGCTAATTTCAGCTGATTATAAATATTGGGTTAACCCCTAGTTAAATGAGGCATTGGAATATAAGTAATATAGAGATCTTCTTCTTCTCCCTGTACTAATTACCACATTTTTAAATAAATAATCTTCCTTTCCTGTATACCTATTTGACAAAGGCTCTGAGAAGCAAAATTAACAGGAAATTTATACAGTATAATTACTATTCAATTTCATGTGCTCGAGGTAAAAATATTTGGATATTCAGTGATGGATTTTTTTTATCATTGCTCTTAAATTTCCTTAACAATAGGAAAGAATAATTGTGCTAGAGAATTTCCTGCTCCTATATTAACAAAATAGGTGGATCCTGTTACACATCTTACCCTTGGAATGGTAGGAGGTCTCAGCAGGCTACTCTAATACAGCGAAAGCACGAGTTTGCAAGTCTGGGTTTTTACATGTTGCCTGGGGCAAATGTCATCATCAATGCATTTAAAAAAAAACACCCAAAAACAACCCATGCTGTGCAAAGCACTGTGGTATGTGTTCTTTAAACAGATCAAACTTAGAAATACGTGTGTACTGTGCCTTACAACAATGTCCATTGTAAGTAATCATTTTTTTACATTTATAGATATATGTTGCTTACTTTTTTTTTTGGCAGGGGGCGGGGGGGAGTGCTGAACCCAAATTCTAAAATAGTATCAATACTGGGTCACCTATGACTAAAAGTATTTTCTAGTGGTTTCTTGCGTGTCTCCCACCTAGACTATAAACGCTTCCTCAAGAAATAAGACTTTATATTCTGCTTCCTTACACTCTTCTTCAACCTTCCAAGTCCCACACAGAACATCTGAGATTCGTTAAGATTTGTTTAACAAATGAATGAGGGAAATGAATCTTCATGAAAACTTAATTTAAAAAGAAAAAAAGCCATTCATGTGATTAGTTGTCACCAATCTCTACGCTGGTCTGTTGTCTTCCTTTCTTTTTCACATGAAGTAGTAACCCCTTAAAGCACAGATTTCTTTTGTTCCCGAATGTCCATTCTCCACTTTTTCTCTTTTAATAGGCTCTCCAATTTGTAGTTGGGTTGATAAGTGCTCAAGATAGAGACTGCTTTTCCCAGGCTCCTTTGCAGCTTGGTGTGGCCATGTGACTAAAATCTGCATGTGAGATGATGTGATTTGTGCAGTTTCAGGTCATGCCCTTAGGGGATTTGTTATGCTGCTGAAGCTATAGCCTAAGGACTGCTAATATACATAATATGTGTCATTTTATAAACAAACACTAAATGCCAGGCTGAGATGTTAGATTTTGTACCATACTATCTTTAAGCCTCTAAATATCATAAAGGTTGATATCATTGTTCTCATTTTTCAAACAATTAAATAGACTCATAAGTGTTAGATCATTTGTCCAAGGTCACCCTATAGTATTAATATAAGCATATCCCAGTACGATGTGAGACATCCTTACACCACTCTAGCTCTGCTGTTGAACCAGTTTTGAGGTTATTTTCTATGAAAACTTCTCCCAGCTTCTTTCCACCATCCAACCAGTACCAAAGTCTTACAAGTCATATCTTTGAAGGAGCTCTTGATTCTGTTGTCTTTTCTCTTTACCAATTGCCACTGCTCTAATTTGGGTTGTCATTCTCCCCTTCTTCTGTTTCTGTTCTATCATTAATATTTTCAGCAGAGTCACACCCTCTCATTAGCTGGGTCTTTGAATGAACTCTGCTGCCTGCCTGAAATGCCCGTTTTCTAATTATCTTTTCTGCTTTTCTGTTCTTGTCCCAAATATTTCCTCCTGCGACACCTCCTTTGACTCACAGCTGAGTGTGTCCCTACTCTAAATAGTCATACACATAAATTTAAACCCCAGCTCTTTCCACCATTCTATAGGTATAACTGACAAAATTGTGTATACTTAAGATGTACAACGTGATGTTTTTATACACATATACATTGTGAGATGATTACCATGATCTTGGTAACTAACATTTTCATCACCTCACATAACGAGAGTTACCATTTTTTTTACTTTTTGGCTCTTGTGGTGAGAATATTAAAGATCTACTCTCTTAGTAAATTTCAAGTATCCAATACAGTATTATTAACTATAGTCACCATGCTGTACATGATATCTCCCCAACTATTCATCCTGCGTAACTGAAACTTGGTAACCTTTGACCAGTGTCTCCCCATGACCTCCACCATCCAGCCCCCATCCACCACCATTCAACTCGCTGCTTTTTATAAGATATAATCCCTGTCAAATATACGGTTTGCAACTATTGTCTTCCATTCCAAAGTTGTCTCTTCACTCTGCTGCCGAGTTTTCTTTTTGCCATGCAGAAACTTTTTAGTTTGATGTCCACTTGTCTATTTCTGATTTTGTTATATGTGCTTTTAGAGTCATCTCCAAAAAATCATTGCCCAGACCGATGTCAAAAGAATTTTTGCATATGTTTTCGTCTAGTAGTTTTACAGTTTCAAGTCTTGTGTTTGAGTCTTTAATAAATTTGAGTTGATTTTTTTGTAGGGTGTGAGAAAAAAATTCCAATTCATTCTTTTGTTTGTGTATATCTAGTTTTCCTAGTGCCATTTAATTTAAGAGACTATTCTTCCCCTGTCATGTATTCTTGACACACTTATCAAAGATGAGTTGACTGTAAATATATGGACTTATCTCTAGGTTCTCTGTTTTGTTTCATCAGTCCATATGCCTGTTTTTATATTAGTGCCATACTGTTTGGTTACTATAGATTTGTAACATATTTTGAAATCAGGAACTGTGATGCCTCCAGCTTTGTTCTTCATGAGTAGTATTACTTTGGCTTTTCAGGGTCTCTTTGGTCCTACGTGAATTTTAGGCCAGTTTTTTTATTTTTTATTTTTTTTTATTTTATTATTTAAACAAAAAATGCCATTGGAATTTTGATAGGATGGCATTGAATCTGTAGATTGCTTTGAGTAGTATGGACATTTTGACAGTATTAATTCTTCCAATCCATGAACACAAGATAACTCTTCATTTATTTGCATGCTCTTCACTTTCTTTCATCAACATTAACTAGTTTTCAGTGTACAGATCTTTTACCTCCTTGGTTAAATTTATTCCGAAGTAGTTTATCCTTTTTGATGCTATTATAAATGGGATTGTTCTCTTAATTTTTAAAAAATAGTTTGTTGTTAGTACCTAGAGATGCAATGGATTTTTGTATGTCAAGTCTGTGTCCTGCAACTTTATTGAAAATGTTTGTTAGTTTTAACAGGTGAATGCTGAAAACTTCAGTTCCTCTGTCTTGTGGACCTCACTCTTCTTTGCCTGTCCCAACATAATTTTGATTTTTATGTTTGTCTCCTACCATTGACAGATTTCCTCAGAGAAGAAACAGTGTTTCTGTTCCTTATCCTCAGAGTTGAGCATAAATTCTCAAATGATAATTGTTGTTAAATGAAGATTAAAGAACCAAAAAATTCCCTGTATCTGTTCTTTAAGTTGTGAATAAGAAAGACTGATTTTTATAATTCTACATGTAATTTCATTGGCACTGAATATATGATTGGTGGCATTGGGTAGTTGTTTTCAGGGGCAGACAGTGATTTCATACTGAGGTGGATAATACTGATCGTTCATATATAATTTGGAAGTTTCTACTTTACACATTACATTTTTTTGAAGTATTTATTTGAATGGGGAAGGGTGATACTCACCTGTCAATTTGTTAGAATGACCTTAGATATAGTATCTTCTAAACAGTTTAGTCAATATGTTTTCAAGAAAAATCTTAAACTGACATAACCAACCAACAGCATCTTCCTCCTTTTTTTTTTTTTTCAGATTTCAAGGTACAAAGACACAATTAAAGGAATACATGATTCTCTTTAATTAGCAAAATATACAATAACAAACTGGAACAAAGTTTGTACAATGTGCGTTTGTTTTTATTTTTTAATTCCTTGGTTTATATTCAAAATACAATGCCTCTAGTCCAATTCAGGGGAACATTCTCTAATGATAAATGGTCACCATGGCATGTGCTCCATCCCAGATCTAGTATTACAACATACTAAATGGGGAAGATAAAAACACTCAGAGCTACACATTTTCATTAAAAATACTTTGCTTCTTGCACTATAGTTTTCAGAACTGGCTGCAATAACTCGTAGTTATTTGGGGAAAATGCCGTCTTGAAATAAATTGTAGAGTGTGAATTAAACTCCCGCAAGCAATCCTGAGATGTTGATTCTCATTCTCCATTAAGTACAACTCTTGGTTGTCTGCAAGTTAATATTTAAATCCTCACCTCTCGATGTTTAATTAATGCTCCATCTTTAATATTTTAAAGTGACATTGAAATAAAGTTAAAAGCTCCAGGGGTCTTTACTTCCAGGAGCAACGTTTATATCATCTAATGAAACCCACGTCTCTTTAGCAACAAAATACTGTGAGAATTCTATTAATTTCCCAAGGAAATGTTTCCTGTTCTACATATAGCTTTTATTAATAGCTATGGAACTTTCCTCAAGTTGCTTTCAGCATCTATTGATATCATCATATGGTTTTTCTTTTTTAATGTATTGCTCGGGTAAAATGTGCTAAACAATTTCTGACATTGAACAAATCTTGCAGACCTCATATAAACAATGCATGATGTATTTTGTGTTTTCTTGGATCTTTTTGCTAATATTTATTTGCTATATCTGCACATCTACTCTTAAGTCAGATTAGTTTTAGGTATTACTTTTGTCAGGTTTGGGATATGTTATATTCACAAATAAATTAGGAGTCTTTAGTTTTATGCATGGCCTCAAATATTGTAAACAATATTGGAATTATCTGTTCTTTAAAAGAGAAAAACACTCATTTGTAAATCCATTTGTTCCTAGTGCCTTTAGCAATGGCAAAGCTCTAAAAACTTTCTGAAATTTGTCCGCGTTTAATGGCTTATTCATCTTCTCCTACTTTTTTTTAAAAATTTTATTTTGGTAACGTGTTTTGCTGAAAGGTCATAATTTTTTTCTAAAATTTTAAATTTACTACTATATAAAAGACCTAGTTTTTGCCTTTAACCCCGCCCCATTTCTTCTATTTCTACTCTTCCAATTCCTATTTCATTCCTGATAGTGTCACTTATGCTCACTCTCTTTTTGCCTTGGTAAGGTTTGCATGGGGTTACTCTAATTTATTAATCTTTACAAAGTAGAGTATTTCAGATTTATTTAGTTTTTCAAATAACTTTTCTTTTATATTTCAGTTTCCATCAGATTTACTTTTATTGATTTCCTATTCCTAGTTTTCCTGGGTTTTTTCCTCCATTGTTTTTCTAACTTTTTAAGACAAAAATTAAATTCCTTAGTTTTCTTCTTTACTCTTTACTGATTAAGATATTTAGGCTACACTACTTCTTTTAAATACACCTCTTTTCTGTGTATTGTCAGTTATAGTATTAAACATTCTTTTTTTTAATTTTTTCTTAATATTTGTATGTTCTGTCAGTCATTAGCATTAACTAATAGGTTCTGAGTTTGCATTAAATAATCAAGGTAGACATTAGATTTATTATTTAACTTTTAGAAATATACAGTTTCACTTCATTTCTACATATCTTTATCTCATTTGTAAAATTTTACTGTTTTTCAATGAAATGAGCATACGCTTTAGTAAATATTATTGCTGTGTTTTGCCCTTTGGTTCACATCCCTTATCCCATCTAAGTATTAATCATAGATCTCTACTTGTTTGCTCCCGAATCTACTGCATCTGTGTGTAGTAAATATCATTAACACATGCAGTACTTGTTATGTCCTGGGTTCTCTTGTAACTCAGATGCTCTTATCCCCATATCACTCAACACTCTCAGGTGGGTGCTTTTATCACTCCAGTTCCCAGGTGAATACACCGAGGCATAGAGATGTGAAATACATTGTCCCTGGTGTTTACTCTTCTGATCACATCACTTTTCCCTTCTCGCCTTTCCTCAGAGGGTGGGCTCCTTGGGTGGGCGCTCTAGTGCTGCCCTGATAAGTGAGGCCCCAGTGTGAACTTGTTGGCATCCAGGCTCTCAGAACATCAAGGACCTGACAATCATTCACTTTCAAAGGTTTATGTACTGATGAGGGTGTTGTTTATATTTTTAAAATATACAACAACACACAATGCTAAATAATTTTGCTTCAGAAATTACCGAAATCTTAAATGTGGAAGGCAGTCTTCAATGTAATTTTATTTGGAGAGCAAACCTTGATCTTGTGGATTTCTCTTCAAGCACAGAAGTTACCTGGGTCAAGAATCCCTTTCATAAAAACTAATGCTATTAGTCTGCTATTGTATAACTAAATGACTTTTAAAAGCTATATTGGAAGGGGATGTTAAAGTTCCTTTTGTATCTACTTGAAGCCTTGATATATATTCGTTCCTGACTTTTCCCTGTGCAGTTACCATCCAACCTTCTCTGAGCTGCCCTGTGAATCAAACGGTTGGGTTTTATGGAGTACACTAATGAGGGTCCCTTGCCCCAGGCTTCCTGTAGACACTGGCAGAAGTTGAAGTGCATTGGGAAAGAGGGATGATTGTATTTATTCCTACAGCTGTGTTATTGCCCAGCCAAAGGGTGTGGCTCCTGTAAGACGAGTCAAGTGGGTCTTGCTGAAGTCAGCAGGGGAGGGGACCCCTCCGTTTGCCTGTTGAATCCTAGCTGACAGCTCCTCAAGCTGCTAGCATTGGGGTGCTTGACCTTATCTCTTAACCCTTTTTACACCTTTATGATTATAGTCTCTGCCTTAAACTGCTGTCAATCACTAATTTTGTATTGACATACACTTTCTGCTGGAACCCAGAATGAGAAAATAATGGATACACCGAATAACCGTAAATGGATAGGGCGGGAACCTCAAAGTGGAATTTGGGGATTAGGTCGCACAAATATTTGATGAACATTAGCATGTGTGTAACTTACTTCCAGGAAACACAAGACAATGTCCTGTGGCAGTGTCAATAACTACGCAAATTACCACTGCTGATGGCATGGGATAGAGAGCAGGTGGAGGGCAACAAATGGAAAGATAATGTGGCTCTAGCACTTGTTTGTTATGGTAATGAATATCCCAGTTGTAATGTGGCTAGCTGCTTCTGAAGGCCCTAGAAAGAGCACACACAGTGAAAGACAAGTTGAGATTTTAGAACTTCCCCAAAAGAGGAAAATGTTCTAGAGTAGCTTCAAAAATGTCCCTTCACTCATGTAGCTGAAGGGAAGTTATGAAATATTGCTGAGCTTCAGTGCCAATTCACGCACAGTATCATCTGGCCTCTCAGGCCAGGGCGTTAGGGCCTTAGGGTCCTGGCTAAAGATGGGAACCTAAGTCATGTGATGGCGAAAGTGGAAGACACTCTGAATCCCAAATTTCTTAAATCTTTCTTGTTAGAGGAAAACACCTACTATCCTCCACCAATGCTTCTACCCTCAACCACACCTGTACAGAGAATAAGAGCTCACCTTCACAGCATTGTCCATGGTTACATTTGGACAACAGTCATACAAAGGGATAGTGATTGTTTTAGGGTTAAACCCTCCCCATCCCCATACCACATTACCTCCATGATAACAGAGTCCACCTGGTACGGAAGGAGATCCTTTATGCACTGAAACAGCTGCAGGATCTTCCCAGTCAGAGTCTTGGGAATATTTATGAGGGTAGATTCGAAGGGCTTCGATTAAGTAAAATTAAATTTAAGATTAAGACAACTGAAATTTTTGACATGGGTATACTCTCCCGAGAGTCAAGGCTTAATATCTTATTTTTGAGCACTTGACAGTCATCTCTGATAGTTGGTGTGATAATTTCATTGAGGAAATGTCTCAGAAGGAGTTCTAATTTTCTTTCTCCTTTATTTAAATGACTATTTTCTATTCCTTTAAGAAATATCTGAAATCTAACATCTTACATAAGCAAAGTAGGCAGTAAATAAATATTGGTTAGTTGATTGGTTGGTTATTTTGAATGTAATCCTCAAATTCCTTGATTGTATTTATGCCTGAATCACCTTAATTTTTCTATCACTATTGACATAAGTTTATTGGGAATAGTTTCTACCCTCAACAAGCCTATAAGCCTATAGCTCATAAGAGACAATACATATATTACAAAATTCGGTATTATGAGATAGCATTATTAAAAGCAAAATGACAAAGAAGACAATAAGTGTATAAGAGTTGGACAAAGGAAACATCAGGAAAAGGTGCCATTATAGCCTTCATTGCAATGTGAGAATTGGTTTCAAAGAAAGGTTAGTTGTAGTTAAGGAGAATCGTTATTTAAGTCAGTAAAATTTTGAGGGCCTGGAAAAATATATCACATTGTTTCAATGTTTGATAAAAGGCCAGTTTAGAAGCGTGGAGACTATTTGTAGGAGAATGGTAGAAATAGTTTAGGGAACAACTGGTCACTTGATCATGGGAGAGTCTTGAATACCTAATTCAACAGTTAGAATTGCGTTTTGTGAGTAATAATAAAGCACGAAGTTCTAGCACTAAAGATTAGCATATGCAAAGAGATACTTTAGGAAGTAAAATACAACAGTGTGGAGGGTGAACGGAAGTATGATGAGCTTGGAGACAGAGAAATGAGGAAACTACAGAAAAGTGAGCAAGTGATAAGGAAGGTCTAGACTAGGTTGGTGAGAGTGGATTTCCCTCTCTGGGTTCCGTGAGAAAGAGACCTGTGTGGTGGTGACAGACGATAATAACTGTTGTCTGTTCTTAGGATAATATCCCATGGAGTACCTCTGTACTTCCAAAGCTTTAGAGAGTGAAATTAACTCATTTAGCTTGACAAAACATTTTTGAAATGCTACACTTGTCAGAGCTCCATGAGACAATCAGGAATTCTCTAATTTTGTAGATGGAGACATATAAGGCACCCATTGCAGGCAGAGAAGATTTTCTACTATTACCAGGTGGCTGGTAGCCCATGAAAACAGAGTTGGTCAGATGGAGTAATTAATGAAAGGAAGGACTGAAAGGTTGGAAAGATACTTGGAGGAGTTTTAGTAAATGTGGATCTTGCATGGTAGTAGGAAAGTGGGGGAAGTTGCAAAGAAGATAAAAATGAGAGATCACAATGAAACTGGACTGGAGGTAGGAGGCAGGATGGGGTGGAATTGACAGGTTTTTCTCACAGGTTTATGCTCTGAGCTAATTACATCTCAACTTTTACCATTAAATTTAGTGCATCAAATTTTAATTGGTAGGCAAACCCCTCAGTCCATTTTTTAAAGTATTGGTATTTAGCTACATTAAATGTCCACTATATGAAATGCTTATCATCTTAAAATAGCCAACTTAATCTGTGCAGTTCAAGCTTAAGAATTTTTTTTTTCAAACAAAAACAAAAAAACCTCGGAGATTACAGAGATTACACAGCAATTTTACTTTTAAAAAATGTAAACATTTTAGATTTTTGCTTTTTTCCACAATTATCTGTGGCACAACACCAAATGTAATACAGCGGACCAAAATGTCATTTACTTAACATTTTTCCATTACCTGGAAAAAAAATGGATTTCATAATTTGATGGACCAAACTCATACTGCACATGACTTAAAAGCAAATGAAATTCAATACAGCAAGTTAGTTTCAAGTCAGACTCCATCATCAGGACCCGACCCGGACTGGTTTCTAATTGGACCAGGAACCGAACCAGTTTCTGTGTAAGAGCCAGACCCGGTCGGATTTTTAAGTCGAACCTAACTCAACTCACCCAGTTTTCAGGCCCAGTTTATAAAAAGAAGACACTCAAAGGAAGTCTGAAAGCTCATAACGCAGCAGCCGCAGAGCTGGGGTCCAGGATCCAGAAGGACTTCCCACGACCTCCAAGCCCTGGAGAAAGCAGCGAGAGCTGGGGCCTCAACAGGTACCTACACCTGGTTGCTCGTTGCTCCTGGGGGTGGTGGTGGTGGTGGTTTGGGGGTCTCCTTCGGTTCCCTCTTCTGACAGCAGAATTGTTTAGTGGTAAACAGGCATATTGAGTAGTGTAAGAATTTGTTTGCACAAAAGTCGATTCCAATCAGGTAGCACCAGACTGGAAGTGGTTAGGAGTGTTTGGCCGACAGGAGCTGGGAAGGAACAGACTTTTACAGAGAAAAGGCAGAAGCAAAGTAAGGACATTACTGGTTGGCTAGAGTTTATGAAGCCAGATTGGCTGTTTGTGATTGGCTGTCCTTAGCATTTTGATTTTGTAACCTGGAGGCATTTACAGGCTTAGCTTTTGGTGTGTTTACACCTGTCGCCAGGGCATTCCAGCCAGGTCAGTTTTATGGCCTCCTTGTTTAATTACGTAATTTAACAGAGCCAAGCTTTATGGCTCCAGGGCTAATACAGTTTTGGTGTTGTGTTAAGAATTTTAAGTACATACAGGGCGTGTGTAACCGGACTTCCGAAGCTTAAGTGCTGTGGTCTTCAGGATCAATGGATTTCTGAAGCCAACTATGACTTACCCTAGTGCAAACAAGCTTGGGTGATAGCTCAGGCTATTGAAGCTGGTATTTCTTCGCTGACAGCCACAGACCACCATTTCAGTTAGGGTCTCTTTCGTGGGCAAAGCCTGACTCTTTTGGAGATGGGAAGTCCAAGCAAGGAGACCTGTGAAGTGAGGATGACAGATTATTGAGTGTTGGCTCAGACAGTTTACTGGATTGTCCCCTCCCGCCCTCTGTTTTCAGTGCCTCTTCAAGTTTGTTTTCTAAATTGTATAGTCCTATAACTCAAAGGAACCCAATTGTAGTAATAACACAGTGTATAGGTTCCACAGAAATCTCTTCTTATAATCAACTTACATATGCAGACGCTTTTCATTTAAAGGGTTTTTATTCTTCTGTTTTACATGAAAAAGAAAAAAAATTCTATTCAGATTAGAATTAAGAAATGCGAACAACGTATGTCTTACTGGAATGTATTTTGTTATTGATGTTGACGACCTGCTGTTTGGCTTCTTGCTCTGGTGGTGTGGTCTTAGTTTATTTTGATGTTTTTGGTCTTTTGGGGGCAAGTTACACGGTCAAAATGTAAGTAAGTGCTTTTTATATGCAAATATCCATGTGATTACTACATCAAACTATTATGTTTACTCTGGAAAGAAATGCAAAACTTAAAAGGTTGGAGATAATACCAAGATTTCAAAATCTCTTTCTCTCCCTCTCTCTTTGTCTCTGAGTAAAATAATTTTTTAAAATATAATACCAATTGATAAAGATCTTTCTCAGATCATTCCAGCTCACACTCCCTTGCTGAACTTCTGCGTTATAAATATTAAAAATACCAGGGGCATTCACCATGCAATTATGTATCTGAGCACATATGTATTATACTGTGGGTCCCACACAAAAGAAAATACTATTCTGTGATACTTTGTGTACCAAAATTATAAATAGGGCTTAGAGTAGATAAGAGGTTAAAGCAGAAAGAGTTAAAGTGAAGCACATTTTTTTTTAGTGGCTTGATTGATCTTGAAATATGATTTCAGTTTTCTCTTTAGTTATTTTTGTTCCTTTTCTCCATTAACAAAATGGAATCTTCATGTGTTATTGTCATTTCAAATTAAAATGTAACACAATCTCTTTTTCCTGTTTCTTTATTCCTGTCCAATCATAAATAATTATTATACAGTGTTTGAGCTGTACCCTTATACTTGTATGTGTCCTTGAAAAATGTGGTAGCATTTTGTATATATGTTTTTAAAATTTATAAAATTTATAAAGCGAAAGAAATGTTGAAAGATGAGTAAAATGAAGACTTTAGATTTGGAATCATTAGCATGTTGCCTCTTTTCTCTCTGTCATTCCCTCAGTCTCTCTAGCTTTTTACCTTGGGAGTTGCAAAATAATTTTTTTAACTATTATTCCTAGCTTTCGTCTGTAAAGAACAGTTTTCTCCCTCTCTATCCCCTCCTTTTTGATCCACTGATTTTTTTTTTTAATTCAATGTGTCAGAATCCCTTGCTGTCATTTTTCTTCTTGATGTTCAAATTGACCTAAACTTGGAATGTGAGATCCCTTCAGGTGGCTCCTCTGTGCTTTTGATATGATCCTATTATGTCTTCAAGTGCTTCCTGGCTTTCTGTTCAACAAGTTCATGTACTTTCATTTATGCATCTTGTATTTTCTCTGCCCCATGTCTGGAATTACTCTGAGGAACCCGGGTTTCTTTTGGTGAGTAATGGAAACAGGCACCAAGGTGTGGGTTTGTTCATGGCAACTGGGATCTTACTGCTTCTAGAGTATTTTTGTGAACAGAACTAAAATACACATGTTTTAGAAAGTATGAGTTCATACTAATACTTGTAATTAAATTCCATAGTAAGTTCTCTCTCACCATCTTCTCTTCTACAGTTATGTCTCCATTCTTCCCCAATGAAAAGAAAACCCTCACACCCAACAACAATATGTGTATTTTATTCATTTGTTTAATAACATGATACATAAGTATAATTTCAAAATTACAACCATGATATCATCAATAATATACCTGCTAAGTTCAATGTTTCTTTGCATTTGACTTGTCCCATCCAAGTACAAACTATATACATATACCCATTTGTTCTTATTCTGTGAGTCTTTTAGGTATGTGTTAAAGTTTTCTTCATGTAAATGTTGGCGTGTATGTATTTGTAATTATGATGTAATATTGTGATACAGACCTCATTTTGTTTCTTGTTTTCAATCAGGATTATGTTAAAACCCTTCTGAGATCCAGCCTGTTACTGGGTTCATCTAGTCCATTGCCTCCGATTCTCAGGGAATTCCAAACTGTGCACCCACTTCCTTTGACGTAGCCTTTTCCCCCAGACAAGGACAAGTGCCTCAAACCTCATGGTGCTGCATGCAAAGCTGCGATGAACAGGCCCGTGGTGTCTCCTTATGAACCTCCCCAAGAATTGCTCTGGAACATAAATTGTTCAATACAGACAAACTTACTCTGATCATCAGATTATAGTCTAGAACTGATGTTCCTATTAAACTCCGAGCAGAAGTGCTTGAGAATATGTCCCTTTCTCCCACATTGGCACCATTGGTCGATATTGTCCTGCTTTCTCTAGTTTGCGAATGTAAGGTTACAAAGTAGGGCCTTGTTGTTTGAGTGGCTATTTCTAGATAATAGTGAGTTTTTAACATCTTTTCATATGTTTGTTAGCATTTGCATTTCTCCTGTGAACTGCCTGTTCTTACTTATTGCTCATATTTCTGTTGGTGTTTCCCATCTTGTTCTGATGGCAGATGATCTTTTCGGAGTAACATTTCCAGGAGCTAAATGCATTGGTGGTGATTCTGTTTTATTGTTTCAAATAATTCCTTTTATCTATGTTCCAGGGATTCATCTTTTCCCCGTCGCGTACTATCATCTTAGGGCAGATTCTAACATATCCCAGTCTCTTTGGGTTATTCAAATTTAGTCCAGTCTAGTTCAAAATTTCAGTTTCATATTCTGTTCAAAATGTCTTCTCTCTATTCTAGGGTAGGCTTGAGTTTGAACCTTTTTGTTCACAATTGAAGGGTGTGTGTGTGTGTGTGTGTGTGTGTGTGTGTCAGAGAGAGAGAGAGAGAGAGAGAGAGAGAGAGAGAGAGAGAGAGAGAGAGAGAGAGAAAAGAAAGCATGTGCTTTTCTAAGTGAAAAAATTTAAAAGTTCCCTCCCCCACATGGAATGTTTGTGGCCCTGAGAATAAAAGATGGAATATTCAAATTCAAGGACACTACAGGATCAAGTAAACAGAAAAATACCTGATTAGGGTGAATAATTAAAACAACTGTCAACACTTTGCACCTCCTATTAGGAAGAAGAAACATTTAATGTACGTAGCTTGTTTATGGTAACTTCTGAAGATCTGAAGAAGCAGAATTTTAAAACTTAGAAATAATTGCACAGAACTAATTGCGCACATATCAAGCTAACTATACAACAGGCACTCTTCTATGCATTTTACTTACTTTTATCCTCATAAAAAGTCTTTAGGGTAGATACTCGTATTACCTCTGACTACTTCAGGTTAAGGAACTGAGGAACAGTGATATTACTAATATATAACTGTTAAAAAGTGAAGAAATGGGGATTCCAATGCTAGAACTTTAACTCCTAAGTGTACACTCTTAATGACTATGCAGTGCTGTCTTTTAGTATCTGGAAAGTCAGTTTAATGAGAATGTGCTGTGGAGAATGAGACGGGGGAAACGTTACAGGATGCCAGAGGTGGGACCAAACAATAAGTACATTTTAGAATGCTTTTTGTATAACTTTGTAGATTGTCCCAAAGAAGTGAGTAACCAGTCACCCATTAAGGTGGCTAACTTAATAATGCATCCTGTGTTGGCATCTTGTTTTCCAGCTTTGCTCCCTTTGTCCTTCCCTCCATCTCCTTGGGATCAAACTCTTTCAGTAAATGGCTCGTGCATTAGCCTTTGTCATAGGCTCTAAGGGGATCCAGAGCCCAGGCCATCATCGGTAATGGGTCTATTTCAGGAAGACAGCAGTAAAGGTGGGAAGAGGGATTTATGTGTTACTAAGAGTTTTTTTAAAGAGTAAAAAGACTAGACTATTGATTCTCAATCCTGGCTGCATAATATAATTATCTTGAGAGTTTTGTTGTTGTTGTTGTTATTTTAGGATTTTATTTTTTAGGGCAGTTTTAGGTTCACAGAAAAACTGTCAAGAAGACACAGAGATTTCCCATATATCTCCCCTGCTCCCACCTGAGGGAGACATTTGTTGCAGTTAATAAACCTGCATTTGACATATCATAATCTGTAGTTTCCATTAGAGTTACTCTCGGTGTTGTACATTCTGTGCACTTGAATAAATTACAATGATGTGTATCAGTCATAGTATCACAGAGAATATTTTCACAGACATCCTTTGTGCTCCACCCATTCACCTGTCCTTCCCCGCCACTGCCACGTATCCCAAACCGTGACAACCACTGGTTTTTGCTGTTTCTGGAGAGAATTAAAAAAAATAATTATATTTGTGTCTCATCTTCAGAAATTTTGATTTATGTTCTGGAGTTGGTCTGAGCATCAGTGGTTTTTGAGAGTTTCTGTATGTTAGTGATCTGCAGCCAGAATGGAGAAATCTGGACTAAATTATATTTTTAAGGGAAGAGTCAAAAGAAGAGGAGGGATTGAAGTGGACTGTTGCATAGTTCGTAGCTTTTTAGAAAAGAAGATAGAATGGGATTTAGGATGCCTGTGGAGAGATTAATTTTTGAAAGACAGAGGAACACCTACATGGTAAGGGCTCAGGCATTTGTTTTAACAAGGAGTCTTCTGCACATGAATCACCTGGAGATCTTGTTAACATGGAGATTCTGATTCTTTAGATCTGGGGTGAGGCCTGACATCCTTCTTGTCTAAGAAACTCCAGGTAATTACAGTTATTCTGGTTCATCAGCCACATTTTCATTAGCAAGGATTTGGAGTTTGTGTTTTTTCAGGTAAGTGTGACAACAGTGAAGGAAGTTTAGGATATATTTTCATTAATTCTTATACGATGCTTAACTGATACTGTATGGAATCTGAGCTCAATGAAAAGGGAAGTGAAGATAAAAGGGGACTAATGAACAGGAGACAAATAGAGGAGTCAATGAACTAAAGGTTTTGATGCCCTTGAAACACAGTTGCATTGACAATACTGAAGCAATCAAGTTGGAAAGATAGGTGGGCAAGATGACAAGAGTGGATGTTTGCATTAATGGTATAGGGTAGGGATAAATTTCAGGTGATCAAAAATATCAAGGGCTCAAATTAATAGGGCGGAGACAGAGTAAAGGAAATCATTGAAGATGAAAAACATCAAGGAATTAAGAGGCCATGATGTTAGATCACCCTTGAAGAAATTTGGGTTAGGGTGGAGAGGAAAGCATGAGCCACACAACAGAAGACTTTAATGACTGAGAAGAACTCATTGATAGATTATTACAAGGAAGGGTAGGGTAGTTGAAGTTAGTTGGCATGAGCCTCAGAGGTGGAGATTTTTTATCTTAGGAACAGTAGTTTCCATTCCAATGTGACATTGGGAGACCTGGAGGATATAATTCCACTGTTACGATCCTGAAGTACTTGGGATGTAAGAGAACAGATTGTCTCTGCTTACAGGCCTACAGAGATTTCAGTTACAGGAAAGGAGATGGAGCATACGAGGTAGCTGAGGATAGAGGAAAGCTTGCCAATCACAGAAACATGTTCTGGCATCCCAGCCTGAGCGGAGCACAGCAGGGGACCAAGGTCAAGAGATCAAGTGTAGGTACGCGCCGGGGAGGAAATTCAGTAAAGCCATCAGAAGGGCAGGCACCCGGAAACACATTCTTTGGGTCAGGGTGGTTGCCTTCTCATACTCTCTTGGGGAAAGACCTGCTCAGGGGCAAGAGAGGAATCGTGTGTGTTTTGGAGAGGAATCCCCAACCCCTTTCCCCCGAGGAGCCAGACGTTTCCATTCTTCTCAGTCTGCTGATGTTGGCAACTGTAATTGACACAGCAGTAGATGGTGGCGTGGAGAAAATGGGTATAAACCAAGAAGTCATTATTTCTAGCATCTCAGGAGCTACAAGTGTGCAAATGAAGACAGGAGTCTTATTTTCCCCTGAGAACTCATGACACAGACTGTCAAAAGTGGTACAATGTGGTGGCTAAGGATACAGTTTCTAGAATCAGTCTTCTGAGGTCCTAATCCTGGTCCCCCCTCATACTGGCTTCAGGACTTGGGCAAATCTCTAGCTTCAGTTTCCTTATCTATGGAATAGAAATAGTTATAGTGCTTAACTCATAGGTCTGTTGTGAAGATTTAATACATTAATATATGTAAAGCATTAAGAACAGTGACTAATGTAGTGAGTGCTATCCAAGTGTTTGATGTTTTTATTTAAGTAACTGCTGGGCTTATAATATATTTTGATTTAGAAAGTAGTTTTTTTGCTCTCTCACTGCACCACCCACATGTCCTCATGTCTCCTCTCCTCACTGAAGCCCTGGGGACCAGAGTGAGAAGCCTGGACTGTGTTCCCACACAAGCTGGCTGCCCTTGACCATCATAACCCTGCCAGCGTCAACTACAAAGACAAAACAGAATTTAGAAGCTTTATTGTTTGGCTTGAAGACCAGAAAATCAGACATTGTGAGGATGAAGGCAGAGGTAATGTAAGAAACAGCCACAGCAGTGACTGGCCCAGGTTCTTTGATTCAAGATTGAAGACCAACAAGAAGCAACTGACTGGCTTCCTGGTTTACCTGTTAGACATTAGACTTGAATATGGAGATAATGCAAAAAAATATAAGGACTTGATACCTGATAGTACAAGAAATGCTGACCATCCAGCTAAATAAAATGCAGAGCCCATGATCAACCTGGACGTCAATAATCCTGATTTGAAGGCTGGTGTCATGGCTGGTGTCATGGCCTCAGATTCAGCATCATGCTGATTACCTGGCGATGCTTAAGGAGAACTCGCATTTTGGTCCAGGAGTGCCTGAGGCAGGATGCGGGAGCTAAAGCAAATCACCAAAGAGCAGTTGGCTGTTACTTTAGACAAGCGTGTTCTTCGTTTTGTCACAGGAGATGCAGTTCTTAATGAAGGTGCTTGAATTCTGCGTCTGCTGCACATAGAAGAGCTCAGACAGCTACAGACAGGAGTGAGTGAAGCCACAGTCTCTGTGCAGGAAGTCACTGCCCATCACAGATGGGAAGGTTCTGGAAGACGAGCATCCTAGGATCTCAGCCTGTCACCTACTTAGGACAGTTGGGAACCGTGTATGCTCCGGCATGTGTTTGCACATCAACTGTCACATTTTTGAGGGATGGATCCCAGAAAGTTGATTACGTTCTAGAGATTTATCATCATGGCTTTTTCTTTTAATAAAATAGGGAAAAACATATATTTTTTTTTATTGATGGTAACGTAATGCTCACAGAAAATGCCTAGGAGACAAATGAAATAATGACTAGTAAGGACTCATTAATAGTTACAGCAACTGGAACAACAACTGAAAGTTGCAGACATATACACACATTTCTTTTATGTTTTAGGTAGAATGAAACCTGTCCAAGTGTACCGGTAAATGTTGCAAAACAGAGTGGGGGATTAGGTCAGGAGATGCTGTGTAAAGAAGCTACTGCAACCAAGAACAGGAAGAATGAGGGGAGCTGTTAGTTAAAACAACCAGGGTGTGAGAACACAACCTAAAGTTTTGCAGATAAGCCAGATTTCGTACTGTGTGTGGGAATGTCAGCCATTCCAAGGGTAGCTGTAGCATCCCACGGGAGGCGAGGCTCTCAGGAGGAAGGAGATTGAAAGCAATTCGTATTAAACCATTTCTTGACTTGTGACTGAGGAAGGCAGCCAGCTGCCCATAAAGAGATTGGTGACTAGTCTTCTGGTCATGTTCACTGCCTCAGCGGAAGTTCGGTACCTCAGCTTCATGCTCCTGACAGGGAGGACAGGCCACCCGCCAACCAAATGGAGAGGCACACATGCCACGTGCTCGGCGAGGCAGAGTCAGCCTCCCAAGCCATTCGATCATCATTTGGTAGAATCAGGAAGCTCAGGCTGTCAAGGTGCAATTATTATTTTTCATTAATTTCCTTTGATTAAATATCCTTTAGTTTGCATTAGAGAGAAATTATACATTTTTTTCCAATCCAGTACCTAAACACAACTTTGTCTTTACACATTTTTGTCTTGTCTGTTTTTATGGCTTTCTTCATTCATTGAAGTAATGTTAACTAGCTTTACCAGGCAATGGTTAATCTCATGTGTCAATTTTACAGGGGTCACAAGGTGCCCAGACAGTTGATCAAACATTATTTAGGGTGCGTCTGGACGAGAATGACATTCGAATTGGTAGACTGAGTAAAGCAGATTGCCCTCCCCAGAGCAGGTGGCCTCCCCCAGGGGAGAGGAAATTCCTCCTGTCTGACACCTTGAGCTGGGGTGGTTGTTTGGGTCCTGTCTTCAGACACAAAGGGAAACATCAACTTTCCTTGGGTCTTAAGCCTGCGGGCTCTTGTGCTGGAAGGACACATGAGCTCTCCCAGTCTCCTGCATGTGGACTGCTGATACGGGGACTTCTCAGCTTTCATGATAGTGTGTGCCAGTTACTTTCAATAAATCACTCTGTATATGTGTGTCCTATTGGTTCTGTTTCTCAGGAGAAACCAGAATAATACACCTGTCTTTTGGTTAGTTGTTAGGATTCGAGCAATTGACGAGATGGCCAAATCCCAAGCAGTTCAAAAGAATTATATAAAATAAAAAATAATTTAAATTTATCCCTAGTGTCAAAAGGGAATTCACAAATTTATGTTATTTTTTCCTCTTTCTTTTGAGGAGATAATGTTTTAGAATCATGGCATTTTTCTGACTCTTAGGGATATTTCAATACATCTGAGTTACCAAATAATTCTGTACTGTATACTTTACACGTTGGATATTTAATTCTGCTAATGTAGTTTGAATTTCCCCAGGTTTGATTTTGAAACAATATGCTAATCCTTGCATTGACAGAGAATTCTCTAACCTAATGAAAATTCAGATCTGATGATATTTTTAAAATAGGAATATTTTTAATTTACATTTTGAAAGATATGGCCCTGGGATGAACAAAACCATAAAAAATAAAAAAATAAAAAACATGGAAAAATCTTCAGACTTTCATACAACAAAAAACAAATCTGTAGTTCAAATCCTACTCACACCAGCTAAGTGAGTACTGAGTAACCTTTGATAATTCACTTCTTTTTTTTTATTTGAGTTTATAATAATGGGATTTTATACTTCTCAAGGGTTGTTTTTTTTTCCTCCTGAGTCAAGAAGGCCGCTTTGTTACTTCCTCCTTTGCATATTTCTGTACCACTTAATGCCTTTTATAACTGCATCTCCTTTGGCCCTGGGATTATGCTGTTGTGTTCTCTGTTCCCCAGGAGGGCTGAGGTTCTTCTGAGCCACCAGCAGTCACTCAGGAACCAGCAGAGCCTGGCACACAGGAGGTGTACAGGAAATGCTGGTTGAACTGAACTGAATGCTGTGGTCCCTTTAAGTCCTAACACTCGATAATACAGCGATTGACAAGACACTTCAAGTTTATCGATAGCCTTTCCCACCTCTTCTCTAGAGGCTGAGCAGCTTTAGATGGCTAATGAATGTTGTATATTCTTCTGGATGGGTTTTTGTTTTAATCATCTTTTTCACACAGGTGGAACAGTCAGCATATAATTAACGAGACGCTTTTCATATGTAAATATCAGAGTAATTACAATACCAAACTTCACTGGGTGTCAAAAAGAATGACTCTTTTTTCTACAGGAAGATTTAAAGATTAGATAAAATTGCTATGACTTTCAGATTTCTTTTATTCTTTCCTGTAGACAATCCTATCTCTCCTTTTTCTTTTCAGTGGACATTCTCCGTAGTACTCTTTCCAATCTCCTGGCCTTTAACGCATTTCCATCCTTGTACTATCTGTGGGGCCATCTGCCAAGCTTGATGAAAATGCTAATAGAGCTTCCTCTGGGCCTGCCAAGGGATTCTTTGTTCCTCTGGGATCTCATACTCAGAACACATATCCTGATGCAAAATAATAGCAGGAGAAAGTTCGGGAATAAAGAGGAGCAACACATTTTATCAGGAGCTGTCCATTCTGCAACACCGAATCAGCTTTTTTGCATAATGAATACTGATTTCCCTGCATTAAATGCATCATGGAAAGAGCATTAACCACTGAGCCCTCAGCTCTGTTCTGCATATGCTGCTGGTCTTCATTCACAGAAGCCTCCAAACAAACTTACCTCTAAAAATACTGTCATTATCTACAATTTACACATTCGGAAGTGAAGGCAGAGTCAGGTTCAGCAGTTTGGGCCAGGCGATGAGCCGAACAAGGAGCCGGCCTGAGTCCAGACACCGCGAGTAGTGACAGCCAACTTACAGAACCTCTGCGGGTACGGAAGGAGTCCTGTCTCCCCACGCCCCTCACAGTGCAAGCCTGTCTCAGTCAGCGGCTGCTTTAGTCCAGGCTGAAAGGAACTCCTGTCTAGAACATTGGCAGTCTTGTCGCGAAGGGGAAGGGACATAGCAGTGTGAGCTGGTTTCTAAAGCTTCTGCTCAGAAGTGACACACGTCACATTTGTCCACATTTCCTTTTTCAAAGCAAATCATATGACCCCTCCTGAAGTCAACAGGTTGATCATACATGACTGTCCCTCAGGGTAGGGCACCCTTCGCATGGCCACGTCTGACGGCAAGGAAAGACTCTGCAAGTCGCACATGATTTCAAGTCACACCCCAAGCCTGACACCAGTGGCACAGAGAAGTATACAGACATCTCTTAGGAGGAGAGGTACATATTGTTAGACAGGAATATAGTTTGCTCTGTGACACACATGCTTATAAAATGGTATCTGATTGGGTGTCCTTTTATGTGTTTAATGTATATTAGTTTTGTCTTCTGTGAATTCATAGGCATATCGTTTGCCTTTTTTTATTGGTTTACTTTCTTCCTGAACATATAAATATTTTTCCTATTTCATACATGACAAAAGGCTTTATTTTAAAAATGGGGACAATAATAAATTACATGGCTGTATTAAGGAATATACAACAGCAAATCTATAGATTTGCTCATTTCTGGCATATGGTAAATTATCAATAAATGAGTTGATTTTTTAATATTGTCTAGATTGCAGGTCAGCACACTATAACCTGTGGGCCAAATCTGTCTCTCTGTCTGTTTTGTAAATAAAGTTTTATTGAAATACAGCCACACTGATTTATTTAGGTATTGCCTATGGCTGATTTGTGCTATATAAGCAGCGTTGAGTGATTATGATAGAGACTGTATGTCCTGCAGAGCTGAAAGTATTTATTACCTGGCGGCAAAGTGATTTCAAAGGCTCTGATAAACATTCCTTTTTCTTTGAATGGGAGAGTGTCAGGCAGATCCTTATGACAAGCAAGGTCATTGGGTAGGCATTTGTGTCTCGTATAGCAGAACCAATTCAGCAAGTCCTCTTCAACAAATCTTTTGATTCCATCAGAGGTTGCCACTATGGTTCCACCATTTTAACTACACTTAATATGGGCCATTACTTTTTCTAAGCTTCATTCTAAGTGGCATCTAGCAGTAATACTGGAAAAGTCTCCTGAGACTTCTACCAGGGGGGCAAATCCCGTCTCCTGGGAATGCTGCCATATTGAAAAATTCTCTTTCCCAGCTCTGTGTTCTTCTCCCGTTGACCCGCCATGCTCGTACTTACTCCAGGACCACGCATGTTTCTGTGGTTCGTTTCAGCTGTGCCCTGCAGCTCCTCTGGCGTCGCGCCCTGCCGCTCCCTCAGCAGACCCAGCAGTTCTCTTATCAGTTATTTACCTGGTGCCCAGGAGACGGTAGGGGCTGAACTGAGGATGGAGCTGGAAAAATACAGTCAAAACCCAAATTTCTTTCCAACCCAGAAAACCTCTCCACAAAGGCAGACGAGAAAGAAACAATTTCACTATTGAATAAGCATTATAATTGAGTGAGATGTGCATCACAGGAAGTCCATTGACAGGTTGCCAAGACAGAAAGAAATCTCGCCATTTTACAAAGCCAAGCAGATACAACCCATTACACACATGTTCTCAAGATAAACAATGACTAGTTCAAGTCAGAGGACTTCACAGGCCGTTGGTCACACACAGTTCATCCCAGATTCACCTGGTAATTAGAGCGATCCATCTGTGTTTGCTAACTGGCTTCTTCCAAAGGATAACTAAGTCTCTCGCATTATGATAAGAGGCAGTTTGGCAACTTGGTGTGAGGGGCCTCTGAAGTTAGGCTTCCACCCTCCCACAGAGACTGGGAGGTAAGGGAGCTATTTTCCTTAAAGGCTACATTTCAAAGAGATGTTTTTTAGGTTCTTAAGAGAGACCTTACTGGGTTGTAGAGCCAGCCAGGGGCTTATTTAGCTTTTAAAACATTACAGGGGGCAGCCAGTTAGCACAGTTGGTTAGAGCGCAGTGCTCTTAACAACAAGGTTGCCGGTTCGATTCCCCACATGGGCCACTGTGAGCTGTGCCCTCCACAACTAGATTGAAACAACTACGTGACTTGGAGCTGATGGATCCTGGAAAAACACACTTAAAATAAAAAACAAGCAAACAAACGGGAAAAAAAAATGATTTACATACATTTCAAAGTGATAGAGAAAGAATTTACAAGTTTCCTAAAGTCAATACTCTAAGAAAACGGAGTGAGAGAAGCCTTCCCTTATTATAAACAAGAAAATTAAGCCTCTTAGTATTAGTTTATTTGTATTTGCCCTTACAAGGCCATGCATTTACCTGCCAGGCAGAGAGAGTCCAGCTGTTCTCAAGCAGTGGCCAGTGGCACAGGCCTGCAGGGCTCATGGGTAGCTGGGAATTCATGCTTTTCCAGTGCATCCACACAGGTGCCAGGGCTCTTACTCAAGCTGCCACCTAGTCAGGGTTCTGACCTTGGTCTAGAAGACATTTTAGAGCCGAGAAGCCAACATTTTCTTTGGTTCTACTACTCTTAAGATTAAGTCCTGGGCCTCAGCCTTTTCTGTTCTCAAATACTGCTATCCAAGTCATCCAACATTCACCTTGAGCTTTAATTGCTAACTTCAGGCTTCCATTGTCTTTTCCCAAAGCATGTATCATTCCCAGCGACAGCCATCCAAGTTCATCATCCTCTTAATTACTATTCCCACCCCTCACACTTCTCAAATGCCTGAAAATTTCTCCGTCCTGTGCATCCTTTTCTGCAGGTTTGCCCTCCCAGTTCATGACAGGTGAAAGTTTTAACAATTATACGAGTACTGTGTGCAAAAGTCTAGCAATACTCCTTGTATCATTCTAGGATGGCATGAATTTTTACCCCAACTCATTTTGCAAATTTTCAAAACTTTGGAAAAGCAGTACAATTGCTGTCCATGTACTCTGTACTTAAATGTAACAGTTATTGATGGTGTGCTGTATTTGCTTTATATCTTACTCCCTCTTTCCTCCTCTTTCCAAATGTATATAGTATACATACGAGTATATATGTATATAAAGTTTTATATATATATACAGATTTTTTTTGTTGTAGCATCTGACAGTGACATCATGAAATTAAATAATGATATGGTTTGTACTTTGATAGCTTTTCTTGTGGTAAGGGTTTTTAGAGCAGACATACATTTCATAAAACGTTGACTGCCAGTTTCACATAATACAAACTCTACAATGATATTTGCTTCTGTTTGCTTGATCCATTTATTTAACAATTCTGAAAGCTGCTGCACATTCTTTAAAAACACTTTGTAATATTCTGAAAATTTCTATTTTCATGCACTCAGTCTTACACCTATGAAAATTTAATCTGTTAAATCAGGAACAAAGCATTTGCTAGTACAGGAATATAATTTTGGGGGAGTAGATTTAAAACCATGATGTATTTGATCTCTATGTTCAAAGTATCTGAAAAGTATAAATAATCACACACAAGACCATATAATTGCCTTCTTTTGCTAATACTATTTCCAATTATGGCAAATATATTTTTTAAATATTCTGCAATACCTGTTTATGTACCTAGCACAGTGCTACATACCTAAGAGTAATTGTCTATCTATCTATAAATCTGTGTGTTCATTTACATCTATGTCTATATCTATGTCTACATATCTGTAAGTTGAGTTAATGAATAAAGTGCTATCCGACAAGTATTTTGATCCCCCTTGGTTTTCACTAGCTTCACATCAACAATGCCAAACTTCTTTATACCACTTTGATACTATTCTTAGGTCAATTCATAACACGAAGGCCATCCCCTCTTGTAATTACATTTATACCTTGGATTAATATAATAATTTGCTTCTAAGGAAGTTCTTCACACATTCTGAAATATTACCTCATTTATCATTCCAACATCCCTAGAAGATCAAAGTTAATCTTATTACTCCTTTCTTATATGTGTAGAAACTGGCTTACAAAGTGTAAAAGGATTTACTGGGAATCACAGATCATCCACAGGCAAAGAAGATTTACATTTCAAATTAACAAGTCATCTTCAGTCCTGGTTGAAGGACATGTTTGTGTACTGAAATGGAGTTTCCCTGCTCTGTTATTTCTACCCTTGTCAGGTGGTTAGCTGTGTGTCCACATCTTTCCTAAAAGGATTTAGCCTCTGACCCTGTCCTGTGACTCCCTTCCTCTGTATCTTGAATTTGCTGTCTATCTGTCTCCCGAAGTAAAAATCAAAGGTCTTGCAAGGTATGTCTCTCTGGGAAAACTTGCTGTGCTTGCAATATTAGCAAACACTCACACAGAAAGACAGACGTGTCATTCTAGGGGGGCTGCAGTTTAGTTAAGTGTCCTCTGCTAATGCCGGGATAACTCCATCAAACTTAAGACAAAATGTGAACTGCGACAGAGAGAGGAAAAATGGTCAAAGCAATTAGAAGTATCATAGTGGTTTGTACGAGCAGGTCTTCCTATAAACCTGTTCCTTTGTCACCGACCCAGCCTCTCAAATCCTTGGCTCTGCTCCTAGGAGTAGCTGCCCTGAATGCAGTGGCTAGCACACACTCCCTGCATGGCCTTCTGTGTTTTAGGTTTGAATTTTCCACTTGGCACCCTTATATCTCCTGAGGGAACACCCACGGATGTTGGTAAATGCTGACGTTGTGAGGTCAGAGGCCATTTTAAATGTCTTGAGGAATGAGAAGTAAAAACCACCTGGTAGCCAGCTTTCTCAAGACCTATTGAAAGGATAAGAGAGATGGACTGATGCCTGGAGGGGCCAGGAGGGTTCAGGACGTCTTTTTGTTTTTCACATGGAAATGATTAAATGTTGTTAAAAGGTAGATGGAAAGAAAGCAGTTGCAGAGAAAGACGAACTCTGGACATCTAATTCACATTGTTCACGTGTGAAAGTGAAGTTTTGAGAATCCAACAATTAACTTAAAGCAAGTTATTGATTGTCTCATGATATATTTATTGGCAATACTGGTAGTTTCTAAATAATTTTTACAAGCGGTTCTGACCCAGAATTTTGTATCAGAATAACACTGGGGAGTCTACACAGATCTGAAGGCTTTGATTCTCACAAGTTACTATTAAGCATGACAATTTTGGTATAAAAAGGAAAAAAATATATATAATATAAAAATAAAAGCCTCAATTGATGGAAGTGAAAATTCCAGAAAAAAAGTAAGTTGGTCGAGTGATATATTTGCATAGATTAGATTGCAGTTATTTTTCTCTGTAAAAGCAGATTCCATACTCCGAGTCTGTGATTTATTTTCTGTGGTTCTGTTGGACTTGAATGTAGCTGTCAGCTGCTCCTCTCATGAGAGCAGTTATTTTCAAAGAAGGTAGCAAGCATGTGGGAGTGTAAACAGGTCTTATTTATAAGAAGCTTCTGCTGATGAAACCCACTTGTCTTGCTGAAAAATTAATTAGAATCTTCCTCACTAATACCAATTATACATACTTTTTTGGCTTTCTCTTCTTCTTGGCCTGGGTTGAAACAGTTAGCAGATTATTTACAGTTTTCCTCCTCAGGCCCCATGAGGTAAGTCCTTCCTACTCTGTGTGGGCCGTGCATAGTAGGCATATGTGCACCCTGTATTTATACCTTATATTTACATATATATGTAAAACTAGTCAATGTTAATTTTTCAAGGAATACATATGAATGCTAACATCACAAGCAAAGACCGTGCCTTTTGAAGAAAGAAATAGAAAAAATAACTCTGCTATAAGTCTTAGAGAAAAAATTATGTTTTAAGGGAAATGTGCTCTAAAATCTAAACTTCTAAAATAACCAGCAAATAACATTTTCCTTTTTAAATGTATTTGTTAAGTTTTAAGAGAAAAATACTATGTCTAAAATGACTTTTATGAATGTTATTTCTACTTTCAAAAGGAATAAATAGATTCTAAACTATGAGCCTTCAAATCTAGGAAGATTATATAATGATTCAAGTTTACTGTTGTAGTTACTAGAACAGACAATATGAGCTTAATCACAGTATTCCATCTTTCTAGTATTGATTGTCTTTGACTATCTCAAAATATTCTCCAAAGTAGATTGTTATTTTTTAATGTTTGTTTTTCTGAGTCAGTGGAGATGATTTTACACAATCAAGCAACAAAAACAGAATGCTGAAATTCTAAACATGTTGTGAGTCATGACTCTTATTGGTCATTTACAGTTGATGACACCTTGTCCTTCCAATTGGATTTTAAATTTCTAGAGGGCAGAAATTATAGGTTGTACCTGGTTTCTCTCCTTTATACTCTATTGAAAATATACTCTCTAGAGTTCACTACTCACCTTTCAGTTACCACATCCAGGGTCTTTTAAAAACTTGTGGTAATTTTTTCCTCTGGGAGACATTGGACATTGATTACAGTTTACTCTTTTGTAGACTCTCCTCTAACTTCCCTAATATTACCATGTTTCCCCGAAAGTAGGACTGAGTCTTATATTAAGGTTTGCTCCAAAAGACACATTAGGGCTTATGTTCAGGGGATGTCATCCTGAAAAATCATGCTAGGGCTTAGTTTCCTGTTAGGTCTTATTTTCGGGGAAACATGGAATATTATCTTTTTTTCTCTTTGAACTCTTCTTTGTTTTAATTCATTCCCTTTTCTGTTTCCATTTCCTAAACATGGGTGATCTGTAGAGTCTAGTTCTCTAACAGCACACAACGAAGAAGGATCTCTTCTGTGCATTTCTTGGTGCTGTAGCAAAAATAAGATGAATAAGACATGCTCTTGGCTCAAGGAATTTATGTCACGGTGGGAAAATACTTCATGCTCGATGTACAAAGTCGAATTCAAACATCCTAGCATTGCTTCAGGGTTCTCCCAAAATGGACCGTTTTCTAGGTTAAAAAAAAAAAAAGGTTTTATTTACACTGGTGGCTTTTTATTTGCCCAGCTGGGTGCTCAGTGTTGTCCATCTTCTCAAATGCGGTGTCTCTGGAGTTTATTTGACCTGCTTAGGTGATCATAGCAAACAGGTAGTCAGGAAGGTGAGCGGTCTTCAGATTAGGCTCAGGCACCACCGTGGGGCATGTGGTAATGTACCTGACCAAGATTTAGAGGCTCACGGGCAAGGGACAGGGCTTGGGAATCAACATGGCCGGTCTACCACTTAGTCACTGAGTGCACTTAACCAGTTATCCTCTCTGTGCTTATTTTCTTCACCATAAATAATCCTTAATTCAAATGATTGTGAGAATTAAATGATATAATATATAATTTTTTTTTCCAACTTGAGGTGTGTTATCTTTGTTCAGTTCTGGAAGATTCTTAGCCAAATACTGACTCTATCTTAGGTAAATATTGAAACTTTTTGATCTATCTGTGTTTCTCTAATCTTTGAAAATTTTCATATCTTTTTATATATCTATGTGTGGCATTCTGGTAATTTTTTTTTTTTTTATCTACCCTTTTTAGACCCTAATTCTCTCTTTAATTGTGTCTAGTCTATGTATAATCCATCTGTTGTCCCTTTTGTTTCAATGATTGTAGTTTAAGGATTTCTACTTGGTCCTTCAAATTCTCTTTATTTCATTTTCTCCTACTTCTGTTTATGGTTTGATTATTCCTTTTATATCTCTAGATATTTTAAACATACTTAATTTAAAATACCTTTCAATGTAGTTTAGTTGTGAGAGTCAAATCAGTTCACAAATGTCAGAAATTGCTTTTGTTCTATCTCAGTAAAAAATGACAACAGAATTCAAACTGGAACTACTCTTTTTACAGTGACCCTATTTATATAAGCAGAGTTATAATTTCAGTTACAAGGGAATGGTTCTTTGTAATCTCTTGTAATTTTATGTGAGTAAATAATAACGAATATCACATTTCTTTGTTCACAAAGTACACCTTGCATAACAAAATAATAATAAGTAATCTCTTTCTTGTAGTAATAGATCCCCAGGCCTTTATAAGTATTTATGACTTGGGGTTTTAAGAACCTTTGAGATTAGTTAGCAGCCATTATTTCAGTTTTACAACCAAGTTAAGCAAGTGACTCCTACCGCAAACCGATAGGAAAATAAATTTTGACTTTTTATGTAACCTTGTCCTAAAATAGGCTTCCTAACAAGAAACACATATTATCAGCTCCCAAGGTATGTGTGTGTGTGTGTGTGTGTGTGTGTGTGTGTGTGTGTGTGTGAGTATTTATATTAGTTTATACTTTCTTCCAGGAACTAGGAAAGTGTTGACATCAATTCAATCACCTCTACTATCTGGCAGAAACAACTACTAACCTTTGAAAAAGTGGTACTACACTAAAGAATCCTCAAGCATAATTTATTATTCTCACATCATCTTGTAACAAAAAAAGAAGGATGGGAAAACTACCATTCTCTTCTTTTTTCTAAGTAGTAATACATTTTTAAAAAAAAAGAATAAGTTTTTCTTTATCCAATGCAACCAATAATTATCTGTGATTAATGAAGTTCAAATATATCAAACTGTCCATGGATAAGTGATTTGTAAAAACATAAAATGTAGAAAATAGTAAAATGACATTAAACTTGATTTCTTCTTCCTTTGGATATTTAGAAGGTATTTGGTGGTACTCTAGGACCTTGTTGTCATCATCAAGAAGAATATTTTTTATTGAATCTTTATTGCAGAAACAAGGTTAAAAGATTTTGACTGTAGATTAACAGATAACCCTACTTTAATTTTGGCACAAATCACCCCTCGAGTTGATTGTAGGGTCCTTTGAGTCAATTGTTTTTCTTGATCTCTGTAGAAAACTCACAAGTAGGGTAACGAGCTCCAGGGAAGAATGTTTTTGTGGGGATGGAAGTGGCCCACAGGGTGACAGTGGTGCTGCTCAACTGAGTGCAGGCCCCTCTGCTAGAGTCTGTGCTGATTCCTGCTCCAGGGCTGTGCTTGGGCGAAATGTCTCACATGCAGGGTTGATTGAGTTACACGGCATATGTATATGAGGTGTGATCAAAGAATACAGTGAATATTTAAATTTGAAACAATTATTACAATGAAAGACACATTGCAACACACTTATCCCATCATTCTTGCCACTTTCTGAAGCAGTTCTGGAAGTCCTCTTTCGTGAGTGTCTTTACTTCATCCTCCATCATGACAACGCTCTCTGTCACACATCTTGTCTGGTAGAGCAGTTTCTGTCAAATAAAAACATTATGGTGTGTCCTCATCCACCTTATTCACTGGATCTGGCACCGTGTGACTTCTGGCTCTTCCCCAAAGTCAAAATGACCATGAAAAGAAAACATTTTGAATTGATTCAGGGCATTGAAGCAGCCACGACAGTGCAACTAAAGACACTCACAGAAGAGGACTTCCAGAACTGCTTCAGAAAGTGGCAAGAACAATGGGATAAGTGTGTTTGAAGCGAGGGGGAGTATTTTGAGGGGGATTAATGGAAATGTGTCTTTTACTGTAATAAATTCTTTTTAATATAACATTCACCATATGTATTTTTTAAATTAAATTTATTGGGCTGACAATGGTTAGTAAAGTTACATAGGTTTCAAGTGTACAATTCTGTAATACATCATCTATATATCACATTGTGTGTTCACCACTCAGAGCCAGTTCTCCTTCTATCACTATGTCATAAAAATCCTATTTGCAAGTATCTTCTGGCAAGTGCAGGGCAGGTAAATGTTTAATCACCATGGTGGGGGGGAGGGGGGGAGACTCTGATTTGTAGGTTTGATGATTTCTGTGGTGTAAATACTCTCACAATGGCCATTTCAACTACAATTCCTAAAAATTAAGCAATTGGCTCTCATGAGCCAGTACAAGCCAACCCCGGCACTCCACTGAAAAATTTTCCTAAATGTAATATAACAGGAAAGAACAAAGAGATTTGATGTGCAGGGGTCCCCTCAATTAACTGGAAACCTCTTGAAAATAAGGACTAAATTTTGCATCCAGAAAATGGCATCACCACAAAAAGACAAAGATGAAAAAAAAAAAAAAAAAAAACACAACAACTGTGATATGAATCTCCTTTGATCAAGGTGGCGTATGTGCTCTGTTTTATTGCTTTTACAGGGATTTATAGAAAGAACATCAGTGTTTTTTGTGTATTAGTCTCTTTTTTTTAATATCTAAAGGAAAATTCTGTCTGCCTGAAAAGGGCTAAATCAATAGAAGTCGAGAGAATAAATATCATTTCTTTCTAACTCCTTCACTTAACGGCTTGACAAAAAGATGTTTCTGCCAATAATTAATTAGTCTGAAAATATGAAGATATTAAAACACAACAGGATTATGTGACATTGTATGCATTACTACAATTAAACCCATTTAATCTTATTTCAGAGACTACAGAAAGCCCACTTCCTGTTAGTATGACATTTTGTTTTGTTTAATTAAGAAATATCATAACTGGTAATAAACAGTCGTGGGTCAAAAGTGCATGAATGAAGCAGCAGGTTTTAGATCCTACATCAATAGAAACTGAAAAAGACAAAAGAGACTGTTTCTGTAACTTAATGGTAACTTGCGTATAAACCCCTAATTCAATCAGTATTACCTTTGTCTTTTTGCGGAGAATAAACTTTTTGTATTAATCTAAGGTTAAACCAAAAATGACCCTTCTTGTATCATGATATTCCCTTCTAACATCAAGTTACATCAAAGCCAGTGGTCATTATGTGACATCTGTTGAGATATTGTTATCTATACTCTTCAGAGAATACAACGTGCTTACATGGCGTAAAGTTCGCAAACTTAATTGTCTGACCTCGTATATTTAGTTCTTTATGTGCTCCACAGCACATCTATGCAGAAATGTCATTCTTTATTGTGTGAAAGTGAAGCGTGAGGCTCTTTTTGTTGTGTTTTCACAAGACACTTTTGAGTTAGTCTCCTGAGGCATCTTAAAATATAACAGGTTTAAACTAATTTTAGTGGCTTAATAATGTGAAGCAATGTAAAATGTCATCAGAGGTAATAAAAGTTGTATAGAAATCTGATAAGGGAAAAATTCCTTTCTGCAACTTTGAGGAAAAAGAACAAACCAAATTTAAAAATAAATCAAACATAAGGACAAGATGAAGATGTAAACAACCTTCATCATTTACAATAATTTTGATTATTGTAGATTTATCATTTACGATAATTTTGAAATATAATATTATTCCTAAAGTACATCATTTTCTGTTTTTTTTTTTAAATATATCTTTATTAAAATTTAACTTCCTTCTGTATTATTCTGCTGAGTCCCTTGGGTATCACAGATGGAAAAATAATGATTGACTGCACTGACATTGGGTGTTGTGTTTACAAGTGAGCTGTTTGTTTATGTGTCTGAATTCCTTTTTTATTCTCCCACTATATAGGCTCCTCCTAGAGAACAGAAAATGGTTGATTTAGCTTAGTATCTATTAAAACTCTTGGTTAACAGAGCACTTACTCAGTAAATACTTTGGTCATGAATGTTCATATCAAGAAAAACTTCCTGAAAAATTACAGCATTACAAAAAATATGTATCAATAGAAGAGAGATACTAAAACATTTTCTGAAGTGCGGGCAAGTTTTCATAAATCAGTAATGTTGATGCTGTGTAACTTTCCAAGTGACAGTGGTCATCTAGACATAAATTTCTTTAGAATCCTTTAGAATTCTTTTAGAATCTAACCCCTTCTTGGATAGAGAGAAACTTCAAGTCTCTGGAAATCTAAGCTATTTATCCTGGTATTAGGTGCTAATGATTTCCCACTTACTTGAACTACTGATTATTAATGTACATAGTTTAATTATATGTTACTGTATCACCTGTTAATGTACATACTGTGAAACTGTTATCCTATATGTGTTTTCACAATGGTTATTGTACATAAATGACCTCAAGTTCTACTAGGTTGGTGCAAAAGTAATTGTGGTTAAAAGGTTAATAATTGCAAAAGCCGCAATTATTTTTGCACCAACCTAATATTTGAAATTAGGTGGGTTAATTTCTAATAAATAAATAGGTATTTGTGATAAAGCACATTGAACAATTTTTAGAAGACCCCATCTTTGCCATCAGTTTAATGGCAATTAGTATTATTTTAAAGACTAAAATTGAAAAGCTCTTCTATATCTTGGGGAGAATCAGTACCCAAATGCCCTAGGATTATCAAAATATGTATTGGTCTGTGGCAAAGACAGCCAGAGTTGTCAGTTTCTTTTTTTATGTATTGCAATATGGCTTCAACTGTATGTATGTAGAGAAGTGGGCAGGATACAGACCTTCCTTTCTGTGTCCATACAAGGTAATGTAGTTTTTCAGCTTTGGAATGGGAGAAATAGGGTAAACTGTGTCTGATGGAACATTCAGTTCCCAAAATCATGTTCTGCATAATCTTTGATTTCTTATCGCATTACCTCTATGGACTTAATTACTGGAGTTTCCTGGGTATAGTATGTGGATAAAGATGAATAGTTTAAACAAGGAAAGCTGTAACTCATGTTATTCTTTCAAGTTCAAGATTTCAAAGACCTTCGAGAGAAGGCAAACTTCCCTAATGGTTCCAGCTGAGAAATTTTTATTCTCATTCAAACCTACTGCCACATATTACCTCTCATCTTTTGTTTCTTTACCATTCTAATACAAAGCCATTTCACTTGAATGAGATACTTTGATTTTCAGTGAAGGAAATACTTTTAACTCTCTTTTCCTTGGGCTCCCAAATGGAAACTGAACCCCCCATCAGAGTTCATCTCTTTCGCCCATTAATAATCCATGGATCTTTATTCTTCCCTGTGCAAAACTGTCTGCTTGGTTGAACTTTAAGGGAGAATTTCAAATAGTCAGTTTCAAAAATAAGTAATGTATTTGGTACTAAATAAGCCCAACTGGGGCAAGATGTTCAATTTCAATGCAGTTTAACAAGTCTCCTGTCAAAAGTCGTATTTTATCGTAGTAACTCCACGTAATCCACAACACTCATTTATTGTCTTTAGTTCAGAGTGAATTCCTTGAAAACAAAAAGCTCTACTTTCTCTCACACAATACTAAAGACCTGTTTACTGTGCCTAAGGCAAACTATGTGGTTGTTAATTTTCATTAATAATCATTTACCAAGAACTATGCCTCAGTTTCCTCATCTGTAAAAGAAAAGGGTTATTGCATTGAATGATCTTTAAGTTTTCCTACAGATATAATCTAAAATTATTCTGTTCTGCAGTGTGTCGGTGGTTAAAAAACACTGTTGGGCTAGTACAAGGTCCTTCTTAGGAAATTAAAAACAAGACTTAAGATATTTTAAAATCTAAGTGCTTAGAAATAAAATCAGTGAAAAAAGAAAGAGAAAATAAGGTGGGCATGTAGGAAGGGCGGGGCCAAAGGAGAAGTATGCTGGCCTGGGTCTGTTAGTGCCACTCCCCCCTCTAGTGTGTGTGTATATATATATATATATATATATATATATATATATATATATATATATTATATACGCATATATATATATATATATATATACACACATATATATATGTATACATATATACATGTATATATATAATATACATAAAGTGATTGGGACAATTTGAAAGTATATATATATACATGTATACGTGTGTATATATATATACACACATATACATATACTTTCAAAGTGTCCCAATCCCTTTATTGAAGTCTACTTATTTGAAGTAACACTTTTATCTACAATAACATTTTATATATCCTTGGGTCTGTTTCTGTACTTTAAATTCTGTGGCATTGGTATATTTGTCTGTTGTTATACTAATATCACACTTTTTTCAATAACGTTTGAGTGTATTTTAACAAATGGTAAGACAAATCATTCCTCATAGTTTTTACAAAATACAATAAATAGTTCTCATTTATTTTTTTCAAGTGAAATTTGGGATCATCTTGTCAAGTTGTGTTATAAAAATTCAGTGGAGGTTTTCATTAAATGAGTAAATTCAGAGATGGTTGAAATATTCATCAGGTTGTGTCTTTTCATCCACAAACATTATATGTCTGTCCTTATTTTCGATGCTTTTACATTTTCCAATGAAGTTTTATAATTTTTCTCATCAAGGTCTTGGGTATGTCTGTTTTTATTCCTATATACAATTTAATGTATCTACTATTAATTGAGGGTCCCTTTTCATTGTTTTTAATTAAATATAGGATAATTATTTATTTTTGCCAGTTGATTTTGTTTCCAGTCACATTACTGAATGCTATTATTTGTCATGACTACCTTAGTTGATTCTCTTGGATTTTTATGTGGACAATTAAATTATTTACTAGTAATGCCAGTTTGGATTATTGTTTTTCAGTAGCTTATCTCTTATTTTTTTTTTGTATTCTTATTGCATTTGCTGGAATTCTAGGGAAAGATAATAATGGTAATAATATGTGTTCTTAATTTTTTCCTTAACTTTAATGAAACTCTTCTAATTTCCCTCTGTAACTATGATTGTTTATAATGGGGTTTTGCTATATAACTTTTATCAAATTAAGGAAATACATTTGTTTTTTCAATTGTGAATGTTTTTTTAAACTTTACCAAATGCTGTCTTACCATTTAGGGAGAATATCATATGCTTTTTTCCTAGAAGGGGCTAATGTAGTAAATTACAATAATAAATTTTTAAACCTTTAAAGCATCTTTGCATTTTTCCTTAACCTATTCAATCCTGATGTATTTTTCTGTTAATATGTCTCTGGATTTGATGTGTTACTGTTATTTTTAGAATTTCTGCATCTGTATAAATGAGATTTATCTAGGTAGTGTGTGTGTGTGTGTGTGTGTGTGTGTGTGTACACGTGAGCCACTATTGCTTGGTTTTGTGCCAGAGTTTGGTGAATCTTATAGAATGAATTAGAAAGTTTTCAACATTTTGTAGATTCTGATATGTTTGTTTCTTAGCCTGGTCAAGGATTATTTGCTTATGTAAAGCCTCTCATGGGTACATTAGTTTCTATTGCCGTGTATCATAATGCTGTTATCTCCTTAGCGGTGGATGATTGATATAGCCAATACTGACTCATAGGAACGTACTTCTGTTGTAAAGTTAGCATATAATTAACTTGCGTTTTAATAATGTAAGACAGATCAAATCCTAGATTACTTATTTACAATAAAAAGCAATAAAATTAATATTTTGGCAGAATGTGCTTATTTAATTATTGTATATATTGCATTTGATTTGTGATAGTAACTAAAACATCATTAAATAACATTGCAGAATATGTTTGAGTTGATATGTTATACATTATTATGCCTCATGGTCACAAGTCTTTCTGTTTCCCTTTTTATTTGTTGTTTTCCTCTTTAAAATTCAAAAAGGGGTGATGATGAATTTAAAGATTTAGCAATGCTTCTCCAACTTGACTCTAAATTGAGACTGTCTTCTTGAGATGAATTGCTCATAGAAACCAACTGTCTGATTGTTTTCCGGTGTTTTGGGGTTAGTTTTCCATGGAATAATGTATCCACGTATTGATAATGATCATGATTGATTTTCACTTCATTTTTCCTCCCCATTTTCTATTGGAACTTCAGGTGGAAAGTGCTAAGTGGACAGCTACCATCAAAAGCTTCCTAATTTGTGTTGAATATGTAAAACATAGTACCAAAAGTAGTATTGATTTTTGTGTTAATTTAAATGTATCTTTCATATCTATTTACTTTGCAAAAAGAAAATAATTTTAATTCCTTGGCAGTTTACAATGTACCAAATACAAAAGTTCTCTGTACATATACAAAAATTATATAATTGTACTTCTCCATAGGCTAAAAGTTTTACCTTTCTCATTTTCAAAGCTTTACATTAAACTTCACTTTGATTTTTGACTGTGGGTTTTGGGGAAGGAAAAAAAAAAACACCAACTATGTACTTTTGTGGTGTGTGCAAAAGTAAGATTAGAAATACTCTTATATTAGCAGTTTAAATAAATCCAAATATCAATGCTTAATAGAAAGACAATATTGATTTAAGTGAAAATGAGATATAAAGCAATAGTTGAAAACCTGTGACTACAAATATTATAGGGATTATACATTGGAAGTGATAAAAGGATCCCCCAAGGATTTTAGGGTGATACTTGAAAAACATTAAACATTTTGGGAAAACATTGATGATATGAAATTTATATAAACTTTTGTCTTATATACCACTAAAAATGAGATTATTGTGCTGTTAGAGGCAGATGTACATTATTTTTGTCTTTCCAAAATAAGGTTTTATGATTATGAAAAGAAAATTTTGAACGACCAATGTCATTTATCGACTTATTCCTTAAAGTACTCAATCCAGTTTTCCTACCTAAAACATAAAACTGTAGATCCACAAAGAAACTTAGAGCTCACTTAGTAAAGTTCTCTAATATTTCAGAGAAATGCATCGATATCAAAAGCCATATAGCTGGAGAATTGCACAACCAGTTTCGTAAGAGATTTGAAGACTCTAGGGTTTTTTTGTTTGTTTGTTTAATGTCTGACTTTAGAACCTCATACCCTATCACACCACAGAATCAGTCAATACATGTTGTCACTTTAAGCACAATCCTGCCCCTAAATTTGTTAATGTTTCCATTACTACTTTTGATTTGCAAACAAATAATCCTGTTTTTTTGTTGGACTCTATTCACTAATTGCCTTCTTTATATGACTGTATCTTAGGAATAACACCTATTGAAAACCACATATAAGGCAGATAATTGTTTCCATATTTAAATGGACAAATGGAGTCCCTTATCTCAAATATATTATCTTTACCTAACCTTCACCCACGTCCTTGTCTTGGGCTCTGCTTTTAGTGGGAGCCTAACTAAGAGATAAAAACATATATACACATATATATACATATGCATATATTCAAACTTTACGTATTTATGTGTATACATATGAATCTGTCTTGAGAAATATATTGATGTATGTGATTCTGCCAGTGGAGAGTCTGCCAAGAGACCAGATGCTGCCACTGGAAGAGCAGCCTTCAGTGCCTTGGCATCTGGACGTGCTTGATTTGATGAGGTGCATTTGATTCTGTTGCACTGAGGCATTTTCCTGGCTACGTATCCTGGGATAAGCACAATCCAGCAGACAGGGAGGAATACGTGAACGCTGCTCTTAGGAAACCCAGAATGGGAGTAGAGAAATGGAAGGACAAGGACACTGGCCTTTTTCTTCACTCTCCAGTGGTGTCAGTGAGGAACGGTTAATTCATTTTTGGTTTCCATATCTCCCTTTGCGAATAAACACAGCCCTATACGTTTTTTGCCATCAGATCTCAGGAAGAGGATGCTAAGCTACCTACACCCTAGGAGAGTAATAAAATGACATAATTAGGGAGTAGCAGAGGATGTGGCAGGTGGATGATGGGGACAGGAGTTGGGACATTTAGTAGTAGAAGCCTGTTGTCTTATGTACCTCCAAGACAGGAAGGTTGGGGCGGGAAAAAGGAGGCAGTGCATTAAGTGCAAAGGGTGTGGTTGGAGCATGTTTTTGTTTTCATATGTCTGAACTTCAGATACAGATGTGTGCCTTTGTGCTAGGTTTATCATTGAAACCTCGCGGCATGTCTGCTACATAGCAGCTACTCGGTAATGTTTGATGAGTTGAATTAAATTGAACTGATCCACTCAAGTAAGTCAAATGAGAAGTCAAAGCTGACAGCATTGAAGAAAAGCAAGATTTGGAGTACGTGACAAGATTTTCTTGAGTTGTTCAGAAGAAGGCATTGGGGAAATAAGCAGAAATGATGCTGATGAAATGGTCGCCCGGAGTTTAGAGAACGGTCTACGAGCTCTACAGCAGGTTGCGTTAAGTAGGATTTGTAGTGGTCCCAGGACAGAACATTTGCTATACCTTGTAAATCCATTCAGCTGCATAACTGATGGATTCTGCAAAGAGTGTCGAAGGAGACGACTGCAGTGCAGAGCTGTGTGTGTCTCCCCCTGTCCTAGGCTAGCTGGTAGGTATGAGCAAATCAGCAGAATTTTAAAAGAACAACACTTTCCACAAGAACACTCTTTGCATGCTAATCATTGTGTGGCCTTCTGTCAGCCTTTCCTCTTCAATTATTTACTAAGTGTATAAATACTTGTCAAATATGGACGTGGGTTTCTAAAGCATTTCTCAGCCAAATTCTCCTGTCTCGCATTACCTCAGGGACTTGTTTGCAGAATTTCCCACCAAATGTGGACGTGGGAAATTTTTGCTCTCCAGGAGGCAGTGTGTGCATTTTATGAACATGTCCTCATTCTGAAGTACAGTAGGTCTTATCTTCAGTAGAAAATTATTCAGTGTTCTGTGTAAATCAGGGGTGCTGTGTTTAAACAGAAGTTTATAAGATATTTTATGTATAAATTTTAACAGAATGAATTTATTGAGGTTTTGAGGGAAGTAACACTATTTACGTAGGTTTAAGAGCCCATATTTTAAATTTTAAAATAGACATTGGGTTATTTTTACAATCAGTATGATATTTAAGTTATAATAGATTTATCAGTATTCAATATGTTTAATCTTACAAAGGAAAAGTTGATTCTAATTAAAAACTGAGGTAAAGCAGACAGACAATTCAAGATATTGGCAAAAAATCAACTAAAAGCTGAGTAAAACTTAGTTGCATTATTAGTCGTGTGGACCTTTCTAAGCGACAGCATCCGTGGTGACACTGAAACCCAAAGATCTGAAAGCAAGGGCTTCAGTTCTGTCTTCAGCTCCGCTCTGTGACAGTCGGAAATCTCTTACCTCAGTTTCTACACTAAACAGACTCGTAAGAAGGGAATGAGGATCAAATGAAATAATTTATATTCCTCAAAGTATCTCAGACCCAAATTATAATTATGAACATAACAATATCCTTTCTACATTTTTTTGGGGGGTCTATAATATGATGTGCTATATAAGCTGTGAAGTCTCTCCTCAATCTAATATTCTGACTTTGTAATGGGATTTCTTTTATATTTGTAATATATTTTAACATTTCTTTTACATTGTATTCAGATATAGGATTTCTTACATTAAAAAATCACTAAAGAACAACACAGCAAGGTTGCTGTCTGTTCTAGGTTGAATATGTTTGCCAAAGAAGCATTTCTAAGAAGATTATAAATGGAATTCTCCTTTCTAGGCTCATCTTCACATTTTTGGTCTAGTCCTTTGGCATAAAAAGTGGTTACACACAGAGAATAGATCATTAATCAGAAAATTTTTACGAAGGACTCCTGAGGGTTTCATGCTTTACTGAGCCCACTCATAGCAATGCCGTTGTGGTAACGAGCCTTGGTGTTTAAAAATCATAGACTGAAAGTATTTCACCTTTTTGAAGGTCAACTTTATTCAATAATTTAGAGGCAAAGGTTAAATATTAAAATACATTTTAAAATTTCAAACCAGATGGAAACTTTGTGAAATAAAATGCAATGTGTACACAGTAAAACAGGAGGTAAAACGAGTTGTGTGACTCCTCAAATGACATCCATCACTGGTTACCTCTTCCAAGAGCAACTTTGGACTGTGCTTTAAAAAAACAACAACAAAAAACAATATTATGACTAACAGTTAGGCTTCTGAGTTCACTTTAAGATTGTTTTGATGCTCTGTTAGTGCTTAGACAATATTCCTCTAAGGATCTGCAACCAAAACACTGTTTGTGAAATTCACTTGAAATTACATTTTTGTCTGGGTTGTTGATTTATCAGCTTCATATGCAGTTAGTTTTATCCATTTCAGATTTTTTTCAATGTTTCATGATTTATTTTTTCATTTATTTTTATTTTATTTTATTACCTATGAATATCAAACTTTCATATTTTGCAAAACAAAACTCTGTCCACAGGAGAATTCTTGGTTCTAGATTGTCCTCTGCTATACTCCTCTCCTCCTCTAGGGAGCCATTGTCGTTTGTTGCTTTTCCTTCCAGTATTTATTTTTGCGAATATTATAAACACTGCTCTGGACTTTGTTTAAAGCATGTCTAGTTATTGTTTGATATTTTTCTCACTCAGTGTTTATGTCCTTGATGGTGGGGTTGGTTTCATGGGTATATACTTACCCCAAATTCATTGAGTTGTAGACATTAAAAGCGTACAGCGTTTTACACTTTTTAAAGTGGTTTAAATAAGGATAAGAATAATAGTAAATGTTTTCGTGAATAAAGAAGTCTAGTCTAAAGATCACTTTGTATCAGTACACAGATATTTTCCTCTTTTTTGAGGCTACATGACATTCAATTGTATCCGTGTTCCCTATTTTGTTCAACCATTTCCCTACTGAGGGACATTCTCGTTTTTTCCAGTGGTTTGCTTTTGGAAACAATGCCACAATAACGACCTTGTTGTTTTCTACTTCTGTCACTTTATGTTTGGGATTGTTGAATCAAGGGGTGCATTCACATGTTTATCATTCCCTGCAGTAATGAACAGTTTCCTCACATGTGTAGTTATGCCTGAAAAATATACTGTTCGTTTTAGTTGCTTTGATGTTTATTGATAAATAGTATCAAACTGTTATAAATGAAATTTTAGGCCATTGTATTAGAAAAACCTTATCTTGCTCTGAGTAGCTATAGTTCATTTGCTTTGTACCCTGACATATTATTGCTGTGAACATTCTTGCGCCTCTACTCTGGTGCACATTTGCAAGAATGAGTGTGTGTGTGTGTGTGTGTGTGTGTGTGTGTGTGTGTGTACAGGAAGTCCTCACATAGACAGCGTTACTGTCCTCTGCTTAATATCCAGTAATGGCTACTTATTGTCTACCAGATAAGGCCCAAACTAAAGTATTGCAAACATGTCTAGTTATTGTTTTCAGCCGCCCTCCCATGAATAACTGTCGGTAAGCTTTGCCATTCTGTTTCCCATCTGTTACTTGGGGCCAACCAGTTCCTTCATCTGAAATGCACTTTGCCTCAGTTAATACTAAACTTCTACTTCAAGAGTCATATATTTCTACTTCACGTATGTCTTCCACTACCCATTCTTGACCGTTCTTGTGTGGAAACCCCTCCTTGAATACTAAGCACACTGTGCTAAGTGTCTGTATACATAACTGCCTCTTCAGCCTAACTTTGAATCGCTAAAAGGGAGGAAGAAGTAGTAGTTGTCATTGTATTACCAGCGTCTAGCATGGCGTTTGGCTCATTTGAGCAGCACTCAAAATGTTGTGATTTTTTTTTTTTAATTGATGAATCAGTATTTTAAAAATATTGAATGTGCATTATGTGAGATGCATAAGATGCATAATATCTTTTAATCTGGAAAGATATTTTTTAATCTGGAAAATTATCCCAATTTTCTGACCCTGAGAAGAGGCAAGCACCCAGAAAAGAGTTAAACATTGGGCTAATACCCTAACAATGTTAGAAAAAAAGAACCTTTCCTGGTAAATAAGAGGAGCCACAAAACCTGAAAAGAATTGGGATTTTTAGAGCAAGAGGGCCAAGAGAAAGAAACAGTTAAGGATTTTGTTTTGGTTTTCCTTAATTGTCTCACATCTAATCTATAACTTTGAAACTCAAAAGCGATGGCTCAAAGGATAGTAGGCCGTGGAGTTCATATTGTAAGTGTTAGAATGAAGAGTAAAGAAAGATGACCATGACCTTTCTCTAGGAGGAAATAGAAAGGATGGATGTGGATGAGGGTGTTCAATGGAAGTTCCTTTGTTCCTTTGTTCCTTCTAGAGTGTCCCAGTCCTATACCCATACAATAAGCCCTGTGAGTTCTTCTCATGTCATCAATAGTTGTTCCCTGGTATCATCTACAGCAATGCCATGTGTTCATGCCCTAGGTTATCCTCAACTCTGAATTGAACTCCCACTTTGTCAACAGTCTGAGACATTAGTAAATATCTCCACTTCTGCCCAACTAAAGCTAGAATTCTTGGCATCTAGAAGATCTGTATCTGCATGAAAGAAAATAGCCAAACGTGAATGTCTGGGGAGGACTAGAAAATGGAGAGGGACACCATTACAGCAACCCTGAGAAATGAGTGTCACTGTACACATTTTGTAGATGGGAAAACGGAGGTCTGGGGAGGTTAGCTCACTGAGCCAAAGCCACACATCTAACAGCTGGTTGAAACAAATTTAAACTCACTGTTGTCTGGCATTATTGAGGATTTGTGTTTAATTCTCCCCATTGAATTGAATAAAAAAGAGATAACTTATTTGGTTTGACAATACAAGCTTTTGCTCTGTCTGCCATGGCAGACTGACCACTGCTTATCTGCAGAGGACAAGTTCCTGCTTGGCACGTGAAGTGTGACGATTTATATATTTTGCTTCAGACTTAGCTGTCCATTCCATGACAGAAAGTGGCTTCTGCTATTTCTTTATACATGGGTGTGTGAAAGACAGAGGGACGGCAAGGCCGTGGATTTAAATATTAGTCTGAGCGAGTACTTTACTGATCTGGCTTCTCGCAAACTCTCTGGTTCTTAGGCTTCTCCCCTACAGACTGGATAGTACCGTGTTTCCCCGAAAATAAGACCGGGTCTTATATGAATTTTTGCTCCAAAAGATGCATTAGGGCTTATGTTCAGGGATGTCATTCTGAAAAACCATGCTAGGGCTTATTTTTTTGGTTAGGTCTTATATTCGGGGAAACATGGTATATGAATTTATGAAATGGTCAAGTGACATGGTGTTTATAAAACCACTTTGAAAATACAGTGATGGATTAAAGTGTCATTCATTCATTCATTCATTCATTCAACACATTTACTTAGCTACATATTCATTAAATACAAACATAAATCATATATGTATCTTGTCCTCAGATTGCTTTTCTTCATGATAGTGATAAGACATGCACAGAAATAACTATGAAAGAAGGTGAAAAATCAAAAAAGACAAAAGAAAATAAAGGTTACAATAGTTATGAAACTGAAAAAAAAAACACTTATAATGTAAACACTGTTAGCATTTTAAATGTCTATGTAGCAGGAGAGCAAAGATTTGTTTTTACACAACATATACGCTTCCATTGAGAAAAATAATTTCCCCTAATAAGACTGATGGATTTCACTAGGATTAACTGTAGCCAATCTCAGAGAAATGCCATGGTTTATATATTTTATGTTCCTAGGATACTAAGCCTAGGAGATTTTTACTCTTAGCATTATTAACAATATATAATAATAATAATAATAATAATGATATTTTAAATTAATTGAAGCTATCCATTTTCTATTAGCTTCTACAGAATGGATAATTTATAGACGTGACAAGTTACTTATGTCAGTATTGCTGACAGTGAAGACAGTGAAGCATTATACTCACTTTTCAATAGAACATACATATACAAGTGGCTCCTAGCATTGGTTGTTAAAACACAATAGCCCATCTCAAGTAATTGATTTTCCAATCTTAGTGATAGATTTACTTTGAAATCAAAACCAGGATGTGTGTGTATGTGCGTGTATATGTCTTGCACTGCTGTTGAATGATAAGGAGAATAAGAATAAAAGTTAAAAAAAAAGGTCCTTGAAATTTCAGCAAGCAGTGTTCGTTTCAGTGATTTGAATCCAATTCTCACTGTGCACCTCTGAGCTTGCAATAATCCCAGTGGCTTTTACCCAGTTTCTCCATGCCCACGGGCAGCAGTTGTAGCTTTCGATTTTGTGATATAATTAAGGACAATAAACCAATAAAATCAGCTTAAAACACAATCGCTATGTACTTGGTCAAATTTCTCTTGAGAAATCAGCAGTAGATTTTATAGAACTCTGAAAATTCCAACCCATGCTTTTCTTTTGACAGAAGCCTAAGGCTTCTTTCTCCTGTGTTACATTTTAATTTAGAATCCTGTGTTTTAGAACGATATTAGAATTTTGTAAATCCTCTAAGATTGCATTCTATCATTTCTACCTTGTCAGTTTAGTGTGTATGTGTGTGTGTGAGAGAGAGAGAGAGAGAGAGAGAGAGAGAGAGAAACCGATGTACTGATCTCTGTGATCCTGCGTAAATCCTCACAAACGCATGTTTTAATGGATTTATCATTTAAGAAAAAAAAGATATTGAAATTGGTTTTAAGATATTTTTCTTTGAAATTAACACATTGATTATTTTTTTTTTCTCTTCTCTTATATTCTTCAGAACAGTTTTATTTTCCTGTCACTTGATAACATATTCTACTTCTGGCCTAAAGTTTATATGTATTATGAGTATATTAGTGAATATTTTATTTTATGCTTCAAGTGATATTTCTTGTTCTTTTTGGGAAATAAAATCTTCATTTAATTATATGAAAGAAAATATGAAATATTTTATAATATATATTGTATTGAGCAGATACCTATTTAATTATTTAATGGGGAAAATAAGTGTTTAGTGAGAGCAGAAAAAAAGAGAAAAAAACTTAGTTTTAAGAACAACAAATACATAATAAATCAAAAAGTAAGTTAGAGATAACATTTATTGCATACTAAACATGAATATATCCTGACTACACCAGCAATTTTTTCATTAAATAATTGAAGAAAATATGGTAATACCAATTTTGGTAGCAAGAGATATATAAATAATAATTTAATAATTGTTAGTAAATATAGTAATAACATATTTTATTAGTGTTTAAGGCAACTTTAATAACTTTAATGAATAGAAGAGGCATTCAAAGAAGAAAAAGTACTGTTGAAATTTAAATTCAGTCTTGGTAATAGGTATTAGGAACTGACGAGACAAAGAATTTAGCAAAATTGATTTTCTTTAGCTTTTTAAACAGTCAGGAATCATGTATACTTTATGACAGAAGGCATCCCTTGGAGATTCAATAAGAGGCATATATATATATAATTCTTTTTTAACAAGAGGAATTTCAAAATGGCCCTGCTACAATGTGTATAGATGAGGATTTGTCTTCCAGTATTTGCCTGTGAACTCCAACATTTTCACCGTGTCTCGTAAAATTCTCTCTGATCCTGAGTAGAAACTTGTTTGTTTGTTTGTTTGTTTGTTTCACTACCTTCGTCATTCTTGGCTACTGTCCCATATTGCCTTTAAGGATAAGAAAGTATACTGTGCCATATATAAAATCAATTCTTGGGAAAATATTGAGGTTATATAAAATATGTTCAAAAGCTATTCCCAGTATCACTTGCTTCTACGCCATTCATTTCTTGGTTGACTTTTTGTTGATACTTATTTGTTTTTCTAGTTCTCTTTTGTCTGTTCATTCCATCTTGAGGAGACTACATGATGGAAGCTTATGACATTTATTAATTAAACTAATGCAATTATTTTTATCCAGAAAAAATTGTTTATTTAAAAAAATGATGTGAGAATTCTGCCTCTGGGGAGATGCAGTACTTGTATTTTTTCCTAATCCTCCTAAATACAACTCAACACAGTGGGTGTTATATGTAAAACAAAAACAGAAACATAAGAAGACTCGGCAATGTGGAGAGAAGGCAGGCTAGACAGAGACTCTAGAACCTGAGTAATGACATGGTGATGGGTCGTCTGGATTTTCCTCTTGCCAAGTATTTCCTAGACTTGGAGCTGAAGAAGCAGGCAACCTGGAAAAGTCAGAAGATGGAAGAAAAAACAAACAAACAAAAAACAAAAATTTGCTTTCTCTAGTCAAAAAATCACCAGAAAATCAACAAAATGGCAAGATGGGTAACTTTGAAACAGTACCACTGTATTTCAGCCAAAAAACACAGAAAAACTGTAACCGTACTCCACTCATGGTGGTAAAAGTCGAGTAAGGAGACTTTGACCTTCATGAAGTTGAAAGGTATTCTAACATGCCCAGCAGGGACGCCAAGTGAGGAGCTGGGACTTTCATCACCACCAGCTGGTAACAAGGCCCCCTCCTCAGGGTGTTGTGGAGACCACTTGGGGAGCCTGGATTTCCACCTCACCTGGCAGTAAGAAGGCACCCCTCCCTTCAAGTAGAAGCTCTATCCTAGCCCATCCCTACTCTCCATAAATACACATTTCTTAATCCACTTGGAAGACTGGCCTCTTTAAGATGGCCACCAAAAGAGAAGATATACGCATGTATCAATTTGTTATTAGGAACACAAGAAAATAAACATGATAACATTCCAACAGATAATGATAGACACCAGAAAATAGGACTGTGAGTTTATTTAAAAATTCCAGAAAAAAAAATCAACATTTGAAATCTGCATATTGACAGAGAATACTGTGTCTGGAAAAAATACAATTAGAACAAACAACATTGACATATGTCCTTGTAAAGCTATTTGTCTTTAAAGAAAGGGGAAGAGAAATCCCTTGGACATCCAGACAAGACATCGAAGGGAAGGAAAATCAGATAATTTTCATACTTTGCTCAATTAATTTTATGCCTGAGTGGGGAGAAAAAAATGACCAATATATAATAGATCTCAAGGAAACAACATGGGGAAAAAAAAACACAAGTTATATCCAGCCAAATCGTTGTTCATATGTAAATATGATAATCACACATCCACACATCTGTGAAGTTGAGGGACTGTTGTTTCAAGGAGCCCTTCCAAAGGAACGTCCTAGAAACTTCAGACCACTACAGCATGATTGGAAACTTTCAGCATTAGGTCTGGAATTATCACTGAATATGTGTAAATGTAGAACTAAAATTTTAAAATGTGGTTAGAATGCAAAGATACATGGGATGATTATATTCCTATAATCAAAATGGGAAGAAGAAGAATCAGAGGAAAGTAGAAAAGCTTCAGGACGATCATAATGCTGACCAATCAAGTGTCACAGAGAGTAACACCAAGTGTAACACACAGGATTAGAATTGAAAGGTGAGGTTGGTGAAGACAAGGGTAGGGGAAGAATTGGATCCCGCTAACTTCAACACTGGCAACCAAATTATGGCACCAAAAGAGAGGACTGTCTAAGGATATTACATAAATAACCAGTAGACAAAGGAAACATTAAAAAAATCCTAATTATTGAAAGAAATAGTAAATAAGAATGAGTAAAGATAACAGACTACGCAACATCAAGTAAATAAAATTTTAAAAAAATTACAGAACTAAGACCAAACATATAGTCCCTATGAAAAATACGAATGAATGTAAATCATTTGTTGAAAGAAAAGTCTCAATTTGCCTAATACAGCAAAATTCAATTCTATGCTATATATAAAAGACACACTAGACAGAATAATTCAGCGAGGTTGTAAATAGAAGGATGGGTAAATATATATCAGGTAAATGCCAATAAAAAGAACAACATAGATCACAGTCTTGATGACAGGACAGAATTTGGGTGAAAAAACATTATATACGACAAAGAAGTACAGTTTAGTACTGCAGAATACAACTCACATTGAAGATACATCAGCTGTCAGTATGTATTCATGAAATCACACAACAGCCACTTGCACACTCGTACAACGTAAGTTACGGGTTGCACAGAGAGACAAAGAGCTTGAACCTCACTAATAACAGTAGGTGTTGACACACTTCTCACAGACCTAAATAGGTCAGTGACAAAGATTTAGTAGGGACATGGAGGGCCCAAACAGCTAAGTCAGTAGTAGTTGACAAGGAAGGTGGGTTTGCTATGTGTACACACACACACACACACACACACACACACACAGAAAAGGCTGGAATGGGGGGAGATGGATGCACAATGTTAAAATATATATATATATAATATAGATTTGATATGTGTAATATATATTAAATCCATATTATATATATACATCTATATATAATATATGATATATAGATATATATAATATTGGGGAAATTAATTATGGGCAAAATTTTAGGAGATACCAAGGAATTCTTCATTTTGTTTGGTGTGAAAATGATACTGTGGTTATGTATGAAGATGTCTGCAGTTTTCAGAGATGCATAGTGGAGCAAATATTGAAATGATAGCAGAACTCCTTTAAACTACCTTTAAAAAGGCGGGAATAAAACATACGTTTCCACATTGGTAACTGTTGAAGATTTATATTGGTGTGCAGGGGGTTGCCTCACTGTTTAAATTCCAGACTACCTCTTTCTGACTGTAAGATTTTGTGTTCAAACGGTAGCCTTATTTGCATGCAGTGTTCTAGACTGCACAGTGAGCCCCATCACGCCTGCCAAATTGGATTTTGGTTACTGTACTCAACAGCAGCTCACCTGCGTACACCGGAAGTGACATGCTAAACACATTGCTCTCTGGTGACATAATTATATCGGCGCTTAGAACAATGTCAGGCTTATGTCTCAGGTTCCACTGTGGACTGTCTTTCAATACAATTTTCTTTGTATTAATATTACTTGTATTAGATGTGAGAAAGTAAACATTTTGGTGCCCTGATGTATTCCTGAGCTTCCAAGGCACATTGGCCTCTCATTCTAGTAGCCCACTGAGTCAGCTGAGTGAATCATGGACGCTGCTGCTGTATTTCAGAGGTGGAGTCTGTCAGGCCTGCAGCTTTCGTTCTGATTACTGCTTTGTACGTTTTCCTTTTTATTCATGAGAGCTTAGAGTCCTACAGGACTGTGGTTACTAAAAGGATCTGAGCTAGGTGGATTGAACTGGGTCTGGGGAAGGACCTGAAAAAATCTGAGATGTGCTGCTTTCTAGGGCTATGGCTAATATAAAACAAATTATTTTATACAGCCAGAAAATATAAGCAAAAATACCTCAGCCCAGGGCGTGAATCCAGCCACTCGGGCTCAGCTAAGGGACATGTAACATCTGAAATGTTATTTCTGGGTGGGGGCTCCATGCTGCCAAGAACTGTTTCTGGCTTGGGGTTCTCAGATTTTCAGAGGAGGCCAGACAGGTGGAGTAAAGGCAGGCAGAGAGGAAGACAAAAACAAATTAACAAACAAAAAACAATACACATTTAAGATGTGCTGCGAAGGGCATAAAGAAAACTAACATATGGAAGTAAGGGCCTGACGTGATTTCCTCTGAAAAGATGAACTAAATAAAGTCATCTAAATATGGCTTTAAGAATGGCGAGTATCCTTGAAGAGGTTAAAAAAAAGAACAGATGTGAGAAATGATTACTACGTGCGAGAAGAACCAAATGGAACTCCTAGGAAAAAATATTTTTGTCTATAAATAAATTTTTCAATAGACAAGATGCACTCTTGCTGAGTTGAAGAGACAAGAAGTGAATTTGAAGGAATTAGAGTGATATTTATACAAAATGTGGTGAAGATAGACGAAAATAATGAACAGGCTCTAAGACAGAATCTTGGATGGAGAGGCTTTAATATCAGTCAAACAAAATTTTAAGAAATAAATTTTAAATAGATTTTAAAAGTTGAAGAGAAATAGAGACGTGGAAAAAGCCATGGTACAACACAACCTCTCCGCCTGCTGGTGTGTGAGATGAGGACTAACCAGCACTTTTGGCAACGACAAAAGTGTGGCATCAGGTTGTCAACAGGATTACTCTCATCCATCACCTGACACAGATGCAGGGGTAGCTTTCCCCCTCAGGGCCCTCTTCCATCCTGCAGTTTTGTCAGGCAAAGTTTCCCTATCCCGCTGCTGTGTGTCTGGGAGAATGGCATAGTAATAAGACTCTGTCAGTTTGAACACTCTGACACCAGAAGAAACTAGGCAAGTGGGCAGCCTCTCCAATCTGGATTCCTGACCAGTTCTCTCTCCTCAGAGCCAGGACTCAGCCCTGGGTCTCTGATGCCCACAGGACATGAGGGAGTGTCACTGGCTGTGCTTCCTGCCCCTTTGAGCCCCTCTTATCAGGGACTTGGTCTTCTGCAAAATGTGGGGTTGTTTTTCCAAGCTTTTTCTCTCTTGGATCCAGACAATTGAACCATTCTCACCAAGATGTATTCATTACTCCATTCCCTTCCACATTCCCCAGTCCTATGTGCTGGAGATTCTGTGTGGTCTTCCCTGTAGCAGAAAGAGTCAGGCATTTCTCACATAGCCGGGGTCCCAGTACCCAGAAGGTTACATCCATCTTTTAGATAATACTCACATCGGAAGTAATGAATGGGTGAAGTTTCCTACCAGAGCTCATTCTGGGAAGCTTTTTTCACAAAACATGGGAGACCTGCTTCTGTCTACTTCTCAGAGAGTTGCTTTAAGGGGGCTGACTCACGGCTGCCATGCTGGCTTCCAAGTCTTAGCAGAGGTCTCCGGATCCAGCTCTTCTCTTTGGTTTTATTCTCCGAGACAGTCAATGTGACCTCCTTCTATGCATCCTCCTGAATTAGCTTCCCTAACAGTGCATGGTCGGTACGTCCCTCTGGTCTCCTGTGAAGTCCAGGTTGCCTGTGCAAGGCTTCACTCTCCATCAATCCAGTAGCAGCTTCCATCCCCCTGGGCCCAATTTTTCCAAGCTCTATCACACACTGCTGTGTTTTACAGCTCACAAAAGAGCTCGTAAAAATCTCAACACACACAAAGAGGTCTTTTCTCCTTCCTGTTGATGTATGATGAGAAATTTGACTTCAGAATCTTGGCAGCGCCTCATATAAACAAATGCCTGGTCCAGTCCTGCTAGTCATTCATCCAGACAAAGGAATCTGCTGGTTTGTGACCATACATAATTCTTAATTCGAAGACCTGCAGAAGTTTCCATGAATGTCTGTTATTCTGCCTCCTCCAAGGGCTGTCAGCCTTGTTACATTTCAGCAGCAGGGTCTAACCACAACTCAAAATCCTCTGCTCTCATTTCAGAGTCTTGCAGGATGTTCTTTTTAGCTGTAGCCTTCCCTGCAAAGTAGTGGATCTGGGGCCTCTGTCCACATCCCATCTGTAGGGCTGAGGGGTCCATCCTCATCTGCTGACGACTTAGTACTGTGCCCCTCACTAGGAATCACCCTTGGCCAGAGCCAGCTACCTCCCCCAAACCCATGCCTTCTCCCAGGTGTGGTCTGTGGCCAGTGACTGTTCTCATGGGGAAGGAAAGACCCGGCCCTCTGCCTCAGTTTGGGGTAATTCTGAAGTGCCATCCCAGTTCCTGAGTCCCCTGTAAGACCTTCTCAATCTTCGGTTGTGATCTCATTGCAATTTGGTTTTTCCCTCTTCCCAATATGGCTCTTTTCAATTCATTACTGGTGTTTTTCAGAAAAATGCCTCCCAGGAAACCTGTCTGCAGTTCTCCATCTCACTGTTTTCTGTGAGCTCAATCTTAGACAGGTGATGTCAAAAGTGGTCCTAGGTAGTGGCCTCAAACCCAGGAAAATGGAGAAGGGTTACTTTCCCATGACAGGACAAGGAGCCCGTGGCTGGTGGGAGATGAAGTGTTCATCGCCCATGGGTTGCCATGGCAGTGAGGTTGTTAAAAGGTTTACCGGTGATGAACTTGGATGGGGAACCAAGGGACGGGGGTGAGGAGTGGGAGGATGGGTGGGTGGTGGGGAGTGGGGTTGGGGTGGGTGCCCTGTCTGATGCAATATCTCTGGCACTGAAGAAGTGTGACAGAAATGGTAATTCAGGGTGTGGAATTGTGTGACTGCTGCTGAGCTCACTGACTCTGTCGGAGAAAGATAATGACAAGCTCAGAGTGACTAATCGGCAGTTCAAGGCAAAATGTGAAAGCCAGATAACCTTTTGATAACATTTAATAAAACCCTAATATCCTGCAGCCAGAGGGCAGGCAGAGCAGAGGGAAGCTCAGAGTCTAATTATGAGGGAGGTTTAGGATATAATTGGGTGGGGAGTGGAACAGTAGAAGAGATTGAAATCTCAGCCCCAGCCAAGCTCCTACACCAAGATCATGACCTTGAAACTTGAAATGGGGAACCTGGATGATGCAGGTGAGAGAAAGCCTTTAACAGCATACATTTCATATAGGACTGTGTTAAATCTTCTTGCCTCTCTCACAATATAGTGCAAAGGCACCTGGACCATCTGGATACTCTTTAGATGTCTTACTGGTTCTTTACATGAGTGCTATCATGCTAGGATCATCAGACTGGATGGGCAAGAAGTGGTCAGTGTGTTGGAGGGCTTGATACACGCACTACAGAGGGTAGGAAATAAACCCTGTGATAATTCAGGGTCCTGCCATGTCAGTACAGTTTGTAAGAGTTCAGTGGATTTGGGACATGTTGGTCATTCCTTCCCAGATAAGAGCAGATTATTGCAGCTCACAGCGCTCCAAACCAAAAACATGAGCACAGAGCATGACAAAGCTCTTTGAGTTTTAGCTGCTACAGTACGTCTGGCACATAGACAGTCTGCTCCAGTCTATTTAGTAGGTACACAGAGGTAGCTAGATTTGACTGGAACCCAGAGTAGGAAAGGCAACGTGGGTCTTGCTCCAAAGTCTGATCAAGAGCAAGACCTCAGTGCAGTCTCCAGGGAGGGCAGGGTGGGGCGCCTCAACTAGCTAAGTACATCTGATCAGAGCCATGCTTCCTCTTTTAGGAAAGATTCCAGTTTCTTAGGAAATGGTGTATCAGTTGAGGCTAGGGTAAACCTAAGTTCAGCTGGTTATTCCACAGGACAATGTCTTGAATATGCTCAGTCCTGTCAGCTCACATAATATGTAGTGCTTTCACTGAAATGTCCAAGCATATCGAAATTTATCTACATGTATATCTACATGTAGGTTTAAAAATCTGGGACTAATGAGAGAAATGCGGTTGTAAATGGAGCTTCCCCTGAGCTGGCATTTGTACTTGATTTTGGTCAAAGTTCATTATGTGTGTAGTAAATCAGGACGCTTGCGCAAGGAAGAGAGAAGGACATGGTGCCAGTTACAGTGGACCTAAGAAAGCCATCGCAAATGCTAGGGATTCTTAAAAACTCTGAGTTCAGCATCAGAACCTTCAGGGGGCTGCAGGGCTCACCCTTGGGACTGGTGAAGGGCAATGCTTTGAGAAGGTGAGACAGTTTACCAGAGTTAATTTAAATACGTAAAACCTCAAGTTTGTTTGTCGCTGGAGCCTTCACAGATTAACACTAAGCCATTTTCTAAAAAATAAAGGACTGTGTTTTATTTTCCAACACTTAAGTACTAAAAGGCAGCGGCCAAGACAAAATTACCTCAAAATGGAAAGAAAATGATTTTTTCAGAAAGGTGATGTGCTTTTTTGCTCATTTTCCTTTTGACTAACGTCATTGATCTATTAGCTACCTGACGAATCTGGAAGAGAAATGTATAACCATGTCATATATGTTCATTACGCTGTAGTGCAAACAGGAATACAATAAAGAAGAGAAATGTCATGAAGAGTCTTTTAAGTGGAAATAGGAACTTAAGCTTAAAGAAAAAAAAATACTTTTCCTTAAAAAATTTTGATATATCTCTGTGTTGGTGACCACAAACAGTATTTTGTTAATAGATTGTTTTTATTTGTTGGTGTTTGTTGACATGGCATGTTATTTGGGGACAAATAATGACCTGTTGGAAAATCACTTTATTGAAAAAATGTTTCAGATTGATAGACATGAGTCTGAAAAAGGCTGAGGGAATAATCAGTAGAGCCACGTAGAATTTGACATGGAAAATGAATGTCACCTGTAGACAGTATTTTCACATACGTCCCATTTCTGCATATCTGAAATTGGTTTTCTCTTCTTTCTACTTGCCTCTCTTTTACCATTTTTCTTCTCCTGAATTTCACTGCAATAGTCCAGGGACTCATTTAATATTATACCACCCAGTTGTTGTTATAACATTTGCATAAACAACACAATGCACAATAACTTATTTACGAGTATTTTTCCCTGTTTAAATAATATTTTCAAATCCATTTGTTTTATTTAACTCCAATTCTCCTCCAAATTTCAGCCTTTTTAGCTTATTTTGTTCATTACTTTAAGAACATTATAAACAGAATTAGTATCTATACCTTCATTAATCTCAAAAAGATGCAAAATTTTTACAGGCAGATGTGAGTGAAGCCAAACTTGAGGCACTATGGGTATGTTATTTTTTTAATTGTAATTTTTTTTTTTTTTTTTGGCAGTTGTGAGAATGATTGTATTTATCCTGAAATGCATCCCATTTTGAAAGTCTGCCAAATTGGGAATTTTCTTGATTAGCTTTGAAATAAATGATGCACTTTCACAAAAATGCTCCAGCTTCCACAAGCACCAGATAAACAAATAATAAGAAATGGACACTACCATCATGTGTAGTGAAAATATATGTGTCTGTCTGCTTGCATGTTTATTTATTTATAACATGCCCACTTCAGCAAAGATCTAAGGCAGCTTGATCAAGTGGTATGCTGCTTTAGAATAGGGCATCTGAACTTCTCCCGAATGTAATTTATTGGGACCAACTGCAGTGAACATTTCAGATAGGGCAGATGCTTCTCAACTAGAGAAGATACAGTAATTTAACTATGAGTATTTAGGAATAAGTGGGGATTTTTTGTTTTCTGATTAAGACAACTTTGGTTGGTTGAGATATGTCCTGTGTCAGCTTAACTACACTGGAACCATATTTTCCAGAATTAGCGTCTCTTCAAAGTTCTGAGGCTTCAACATAAGAGTTTGGGGGACACATTCAGTCCTTAACAGATCTGGACCAAACACTATTCACTTTAAGATCTGGTTTGAAATGCCTGACAGAAAAAAACTATCACCACTGGTGTGTGGGGGTCCTCATTCCTCAGCCTCTGAGAACGTGGGGTTTGACAACGCCTTTCATACCTGTCATTTGTCAGTGTAAGGAATGGCCAACACTTTGGAGAGTTTTTGTAAGCGTTTGGGCCAAAACTGATGACAGTTGCAGGAAGCAAGATCTCAAATGTTTCCCAGAATAATAATTTTGCAGGTTTTTTTTTTTACATATTTGAAATTAAGGAGGGAACGTAAGGAAGATGACATGAGGTGGGAGAAGGCAAGGTGGGATCCTGTTACAGGATAGTTAAGATTCTGTGCTCTCTGGAGGGTGGTTACAGCTTCCAGGGGGTATTACAGCTGGCATTTCAAAGGTGTCTTAACCTAGAAGCACAGAAACTATGGACAGAGCTGACTCAAAAATCTTTTCACGAAAGAAGTTACAGGCCTGGGTTGACCACCTGCCATGACCTGCCCAGTTAGGAATTTATCACTTATTACAGCACCCCTTTTTGTCCACACTTTCATATGGAGTCGATCACAGGAGCTCCCCTGAAATGCCTTCACTGTTCATCTCAGAACCCTGAGATGAGGGAGCTGGACTGAACCCCAGCTTTCCCATGATCTCTGACACTTTACTTTTATTTATGGGACAGTCTACACATTCTCTTGAGCAAAGGTTTTGTTTGTTTGTTTGTTTGTCTTTGATTTGTTTAGCTAAAAAGGAAAAAGTGCTGGAAAAGTACTGGAGGACATTAAAAGGGAGGTTGGTCAATACGATCAGATAGGGGAGCCATCTTTATTGATGGTTACATTTTGGAGGTGTGACTTCCAGGTCCTGGTGAGAGTCTTCTCAGTAATACCAACCAGAAGCAGGCCTGATATGGAAATGACACATTTTGCATCCTGCCATTTGCGTTGAGCATCTCTGCAAACAGCCTCAAACTTTTGTTGCCTTTGTCTCTGCCATTCTTCCCTGCTGTTAGGGGCTGTGCTAACTGCTTCTGTATTTGTGATTTTTCCAGATATCCCTTACCCTCCTCCCTCCCCTACTTTCCCACCCGCATCTACCCTCATTGTACTATTACGTTTTCTTGCTAAATGCCATATTCTGATTTCTTCCATAGACCCTGGAAGGTTATCCTTCCCAATTGTCTATGCATTTTAAACAGATATTGTAAGAAGTGTTTGATTGGCAATAGCCTCAAATTTAAATAAAAAAATAATAATTCCGTAGAGTCATGTACCCTTGGGATGGGAGAGAAATGTTTTCCAAATTCATGTAGGTGAAGCTTCTTGAACAGCTTTAATATTTACATTTAAAAAAAGATTTTCAGTGTTGTTGAAATAATAATAATTATAGAGCACTTTTAAATATACTGGACACTTATTAAAGACCTGTTTTTGTTCACACTAACCTTGATATCTTTTTCAGTAATTTAGCAAAGGATTTATGATTGATTACTGAATAAGTGAAGTATATCTTAAATACTTCTCAGGGTTATTTAGGGAATAACAAACAAATAAGCTAGTGATAAAATATGTTTTAGTTGAAATAAGTACAGTGCTTAGAATACAACAACACAGGATAGATCTTGCTACAGGTTTCTGTCTTTACTCTAATTGCCTCATTTTCTTTTACCTTTAATTTTTCTGCTTTAAAAAGTCATTTAAAAATTGCAATGATAATGCATGCTTATTATAGCAATTTAAGCAATGAAGACAGTTAATAGTCTCTCCTTTATCAGTTAGGCATGCTTTGGAATGCAAATAACAGAAAGTCCAACTATGAGAGATGACATTATAGTTTTCTTATATAAACAGAAGCCTTTATGTAAGCAGAGGCTGGTCTTGCTCATTTCTCTGCACTTTGTCTGAGATGTGTCTCATGGTTGCAATGTGATTGCTGAAGCTCCAAGAATCGTGGTTGAGTGTATAGGGGAGGAAAAAACAATTTTCCATCTGCTTTTCTGAGTTCTTGACTGAGACCCCTGTAATAAAAGACAGATTAACAGCATAAAAGCACACAGGTTTATGAACATGTATACCTCATGTGTATGTAGGAGATACCCAGCAGAGAACTGAGTGGTTCCACGGTGTGGCCTAAACCACTGGCTTACATACCATGTTCAGCTGAAGAGAGGAGAAAGAACGGTGTGGGGAGGTGACCAGGAGAAGCAGGGTGTGTCGTGCAGATTTAAGTCAGAGCTTCTCCACTGATGAGCGTGTTTGTGATTCAGTCATTCTACTGTTCCTGGGACAGAGAGGATGACACCCTTATAAATGGAGCTTTCCGCTATAAATTTAAATTTCCCTTACAGAAGGTAAGTTCTACACTACTGTTTCCAGAGCATCTCCTGTGTCTGCTGCTTCTCAAACACTTCTTAGGCCAAAGAGGTATATTTTGGGGTGACCTATTCTGCTACACTTCCAAGGTTAAGGCAGGAAAGGAAGGAGGGGGAAGCAGTGTCAACTGCCTCTGCAACTTGTATTCAGAAGGCAAAAAACTTCTCAGATTTCCTCTAGCTGACTTCCCTTTGCCTCGTTGGCTAGAGCTTGATAGCATGGGCATATATATTGTCAAGGCCAGCTGGGTAAGTGAATTCCTGAGTTTTCAGCTGGTAGGACAAAAGGAGGCGGGGGAAGGCCACTGAGGAGTGACTTTCCTTTAGTCCTGCTCTCCTGGTATAATCCTTTGGTTTATAGCCCTCTGCTTTCATCTATATATGAAACACACACACACACACACACACACACACACACACACACACACACACGTACACGCACACTCTTCTATACATTATACACATATATTAAATTTTATTAACGATGGAAATGAGATTATATCTGACACATTGCCACTTTTTTCTATGCTATTGTCTATATAATATAAACAAAAATCTACATATATATGATATATATTATAGCAATAAATATATATGCAGTATAACATATTATACATATGTCTCAAAGCTTTCCAAATCTGTGTGTATACATATATGTATGTATATGTTTATATATGTAAATGTGTGTGCATGCATATGTGGAATAATAAACATTGGTTTTTATATATGTGTCCTATATATATGGGAATACATACATATATATTATATATGGGAAAAACATACATATATATTATATATAACATATGGAGGAATGACAAAGATAAATGTATATATATTTTATAAAAGATATATATTTATCTTTGTCATTCCTCCACATGTGCAAATGTTTTATTTCTGTAAATAAGATTCATTACAGTTATGTCTGCATCAAAAGACACAAATATTATTGCTTTTCCGAGATGCTAAAAAAGATTGTAGCAAGTTATACCTCCACCAGCACTTTATGTGACTTTCCATTTCTCCATACTTTGTCCAGCATTGGCCGTAATGATGTTTCAATGGCTGGCAATCTGATCAGGTACACCAGCAGATTTATTATACACACTTATGAATGATGGAACCAAAGCTCAGAGAGGCTGACTGACTAGCTAAAGGTGATACATTACTTAGGAGTTGGGCAGTTTTGTTTCATTTTTTAATAGTTGCTCTTTCTGTTTCTAAACAAGTGTTAACCTCAGCTACCTGTGATTGTTTTGGGTCAAAATCCTGTTCTTTCTCCACATTTTTCTTGTCCAAATAAGGAATCATAATTTATTCCATTCCCTCTTTCTCTAAGAGCAGTGCCTTTGAGGACTGTACCCCTTCTTCCTTTCCCCAAGCCCCCTTCTCCATCATGGGTACAGATTCTCGTCTTAATTCTGGTATCTGGGAAAGGCTGACTCAACATTGGGTGTTGCTGTTCTGTGTGCAGTTAAAACTGACTCGATCACTTTTCACCTGGTCAGCTCGTGCTCTGACACCCTTGGGGGTGTGCAGAAGGTTGGAGCAAGTATCTCCTGCCCTGCAGGGCTACACTTGCAGGGTATTTGCAAATTCAAACAGCTTTATGTTGATAGAGTTAGTGACAGTAGAAATAGGCTGGAAGAGTATTGTTTTTCTGATCCCAAGGCCTGACACATAGGTTTGAAAAACGTTGCGTCAAGTTCCAGTTCGTGTGCAGACATTTTGTACACACAAGGTTTTCTCCATGGGCTGGTAACTAAAGGAGTGGTCCTTCTGCTCCTTTCTCTAGATGTGAAACAATTTAGCTCACCTAGATGTTTCATCCTTGCTCGTGTTACAAAGGTGAGTTTTACTGTGTGTGCTTTAAGTGTAATTTTCTGATATACACTATTTTCTTGTGAAAAAATTACTTACATAAACGTGAAATGCAGGTTATTGGAGGAGTAACTACCTAAGGTTAAAAGCACGTCTCTTTGTCTTAATTCCTTTATCTTTATCAATCGCAATTCAGGGGGAACTTACTTGTGAGACCATAAAGGTATCAGTTTGAAGTTGCTCCATCTTCATCTACCTGGTGGTATCGTCAATTACTGACATGGGTCAAAATACTCATAGTGGTGGTTTCATGAGAGATACAACAAAGGAAAAGTTATTTTTTAAATCTGGTATATTTACATTATTACGTTATTAAAAGTTCAAATATATGTTTGGAGATAAGTATGCTTTTTACATGCCAAAATACTGATGCAAACATTTCAGAGTTTTAACTTCCTAAGTTATCAATATACTGTTTTTCTCCACTCTGTATAGAAACAAATCAAATTTACAATAAATGCATTTAAGAGTTCCCTGTTTTTATACAAGTTTACATAATAACTCATGAGTACAATTTTACAACTTTTTATAATGAAGACTATGTTTCATGTTCACAAATATAAGAAAAAAATCAATATCCAATTTTATTTTCAAAGTGATACATGAAATGAAATTTCAGGATTTATCGAATTTAAAAATTCCAAGTTACATTAAAATCTTCAAGTCTAATGACCCTCATCGAAAGCAAAATTTTTTTCTACAGTATTCATTTCTGCTTGATTATTTTTAGAGACAGTCTTTATATATCAGCCAATTCCAATTTCAGGACATTTAAAAAGTGTTAGAAAGTTTTTGTTTTACTCTGCGAAAGTTGGGTTCACTGTATTTCCACACATTGGTCCCACCCTGTTTTCCCGAAAATAAGACCTAGCCGGACAATCAGCTCTAATGTGTCTTTTGGAGCAAAAATTAATATAAGACTTGGTAGTATAGTATAATATATGACCCGGTCTTATAGTAAAATAAGACTGGGTCTTTAATATAATGTAATGTAATATAATATAATATAATATAATATAATATAATATAATATAATATAATATAATACCGGGTCTTATGTTAATTTTTGCTCCAAAAGACGCAGTAGAGCTGATTGTCCGGCTTATTTTCGGGGAAACACGGTAGTTCTATTCCCTGGAACCTCACAGGATGCAATTCATCCTTTCCCCCACAACAGTCCTTCAAACATTTGTGAATAATTCTTTCCATGAGACATTTCTGTTCTAGCTGAACATTTCACTTAATTAAACCTTTCCTCATATAACAAGTTGTCTAACTCTTTTATCATCATGATTACCCATCTCAGCACACAAGCTTATTTTTTTTTAATGTTATGACCAAAATTCACAAGTAGTGTTACTGATTTTCCTCACAGTAGATGGAAACAGGCACAGTGGAGTGAACAAGTCTAGGAATGAACCACACACAACACTTCAAAGGATGTCTGATCAAAGAGAATAGTCCAGACTAATAGCCCCTTCATGAGAACAGTCTGCTTATATCAGTGTAGCCCAGCGCTCCTCAGCCTTCAGAAAATCAACAGTGGAGTGTAAGTTCACACTGAGTTTTCGATTGCCTAAAAGCTGATATTTAATTTTCATAACTCAATAAAAATTATACACCTAATAATGTTCAAAATTTCAGTTTATTTGCTAGATAGAAAAACAAGAAATTTATATTAATAATAAATGCATTTATGTAGCTCTTTTTCTCTTTAAATCAGGCAACTACCATTATTTCCACTTAAGTAACTTTTATTTTTAGCTTAGAGAATCGATCCTCTTGTTCATTCATGTAGCCGTTCACTGGTTCATTTGCCACATGTTTATTGAGGTACTACTATATGTCAGATACTGTGGCTGAATGAATGGGATGCTGGGAATGTAACTATGAACACAACAGATATTTTTCCTTCCCTCGTGGAACTTATATTCTAGTGTATGTGCGAGAAGACTGACATTACCGAAATATTTATTAATTGTCTTAAGTGCTGTGCAAGAAACAGAAGCAGTGAGGTGACTGGTATGGATTGTAATATATAGCCAGGGTTGAGTGTCATTTTAGTAGGCTAACAGAGAGGCAGTTTATATTTTTTCATGATAATTAACATCAACTAAAAAAGAAAAGATATTACTTAGGCGAGGAGGAACTGCAATTTAATGTTAGCATTTTGTTTACTATTCTATATCTATAAACTCTTTGAGAGAAACATAAATCTTGTGTTTTTTTTAATAGACATTTGTTTATTTAAAGAAACATTAGTTAGTAAGATAAGTCCATTAAGTTTATTCAAGTAAAGCAGATGGTAGGGAGAGTTAGTTGTACCCTGTAACCCATAACCACATAGCACTGAAATGATCATTTAGGATGTGAATATGCTTCATTCTTTTAAAACTCATTGGTGGTAGCAGCAGCAGGAATGGAGGACCTCCAAAAATCCTCTCCTCCACGAAATCGCTGAGAATACTGGCAAAAATATCTCACTCTGCTGTTTTCAGAACTCTGGAAATTAACCAATGGCTTGTAGGAATCTAGGGAGCACTGATTTAAGAAAAACAGTAGAGTGTAAGACAGTGAGGGTTTTGATCTTTTAACTTGCTCTATACCCTTCCCTTTCTCCCCAGATACACAGTAGATTTGAAAACCAACAGTCCACAATTAGAGTAAAACTCAGCAGGCTGACCTCCACTGGAAAGGGAGGATGGATTTGGAGCTAATTCAAGTCCCATTCCCAGAAAATTGCCATTATTGGGTCTGTCTGGACGTTCCCTGAAAGCATACTTGCAACCCTCTTTTTCATGTGACCTAACTCAGATCTACCAGTGTGAGGAATCTTTTCCCATGGGGCATTTGTCAAAAGCCATCGGCACCAATTGCTTGGCATCAGAGCTGCTTATGGCAGTGGATAACAGTTGGGACAAATAATAAACTAACCAAAAGTTCGAAAAGGAAAATCTCTTACAAGGGGCCTTGTAAACCTCTGACGTATTTCTGGGAATCTAGGCCACACACATGTGTAGGGCTATATTCTTGCCCTAGACTGTGTGCTTGTTGAGGAAATACTTGTGTGCACCTCATACTCTGGTCTCTGGGTGCCCTGAGGCTTTGCATAAGCAGGAAGTGAAAGGGAAGGCAGAGTGTCAGCTGCCTGGCTGAGTGTTAGAGGCACGTTCCCGACACACACACACACACACACACACACACACACACACACACACACGCAGCCCCTTGGTAAAGATTCAGATACTTATTAGTTCCAGATATTTAAAGAAATCACTGTCGATAATTAGATTGCCAAACAAATCAAGCTGATATTTCAGTGGCCACAAATGATGAAGAATACAGACTTTCCACAGTTATTTCAGAAAATCACTAACAAAACCAACAGCAACCACAAACACAACATCACTAGCAACAGCAAACCCAGGGCACAGGAGAGGATCTTCCCAGGTTTGTCATATAATATTATTTAACATGTTTAGTTTTCAACGAGAACAACAGAAGTATGACATGCAAAAGCAGGAAAATGCGTCCCATGTGAAGGGGAGGAAAACAGTCACTAGCAAATGTCCCAGAGGAAGCCCAGACATTGGATTTACTGGACAAAAACTGAAAATCTGCTATTTTAGTTTCAAAGAACTAAAGGAAACCATGTCTATGGAACTGAAATAAATTATGAGTGTGATTCTTTAAAATAGAGACTATCAATAGATAAATATTATAAAAAGAGAACGAAATAGGAATTCCGGAGTTGAAAAACATAGGTACTAAAGTTAAAAAAATCCAAAAAAAATCACTAGTGGGCATCACAAGCATATTCTAGCAGGGAGAAGAAAGAATCAGTGAAACTGAAGATAAATCAATTTAGATTATCCATTCTGAAGAACAGGAAGAAGAAAAAAGAAAGAAAAATGAACAGAGCCTCAGAGACCAGTGGGGCACCATCGAGCATATCGACATAGGCATAATAAGAGGAGAAAGAGAGAAAGGAGCAGGAAGAATATTTAAAAATTAAAGCTGACAATTGATCAAATTTGATGAAAAACGTGAATCTACAGATTTAATAATCTTTACGAAGTCCAAGTAGGATAAATGAAAAAAAAAAAAAAAGCATATCTAAACACATTATAATCAAGCTATCAAAAGCCAAAGAGAGACTCTTAAAAGCAAAAAGAAAGAAATAACTAATTATGTACTAGGGATTCTCAATTTGATTAATAGCAGGCCACAAGACAGTGGATGACATACTAAAATTGCTGAAATAAAAAAGACTTTCAGACAAGAATTTTATAACCAAGAAAACTGACCTTCAAAAATGGAAAAAAATAAGACATTATCAAAGAACCCCCAAAATTAGTTTTTCCCTAGCAGATCTGTCCTACAAGATTACTAAAGGGAGTCATGCAGGCTGAAATGAAAGGACACTAAACAGTGAATCAAACCCATATGCCGAAATAGAGACCACCAGTAAACATAACTTCATAGACGAATATAAAATATAGTATAAACATTCATTGCAGTTATATATCTACTTCAAAAAACCAAGCATTATGGCTTTTTAGAGATACTAAAAAAGATTGTAGTAAGTTATAACTCCCCTAGTACTTTATTCGAGTTTCCATTTCTCCACACTTTGTCCAGAATTGGATGTAGTGATATTTCAATGATTGGCAATCTATTGAAGTACATCAGACTATTATATAGTTGAAATCATATAGCCTTTTCAGATTGGCTTCTTTCCCTTAGTGATATAAATTTAAGGTACTTCCATGTCCTTTCATGGATTGCTAGCTCATTTCTTTTAAGCGCTAAAGAATATCCCACTCCCTGGATATGCCACAGTTTGTCTGCTCACCTACTGAAGGACACTTTTGTTGCTGCCAAGTATTAGCAATTCTAAAGAAAGCTGCTATAAACTTTACTGTTCAGGATTTTATGTGAATCTAAGTTTTCAGCTCATTTTGGTAAATATGTATGAGTGTGATTGCTGGATCCCATGGTAAGATTATGTTTAGTTTTGTAAGAAACTGCCAAACTGTTTACCAAAGTGTCTCTTCCATTTTACATTCCCACTAGTAGTGAATGAGAGTTCCTCTGACTCTACGTCCTTGTCAGCATTTGGGGTTATCAGTGTTTTGAATTTGTAGCCCATTTGTGTATCCTCCTAGCTGAGGTGTCTCTTCAGGTCTTTAGCCCATTATTTAAATTGGGTTGTTTGTTTTCTCATTGTTGAATTATAAGAGTTCTTTGCATTTTGGTATTAGTCCCTTATCAGCTAATGTCTTTTGCAAATATTTTCTCCCAGTCTCTGACTTGTCTTCTCATTCTGTTGAGTAGTTCAGTATTTTAATTCTGCATGATTTAACCCCACAAATAAGACATTGTTGTTATTGTTATTATTATAAAATATTTGTTTAGATTTATTTGTAATATAAATTATAAATTATTTATATTTATATAAATATAGTTACCTTTAACATTTTCTGTGTTCCTCATTTATTCTTGCATCTCAGACCTTCGTTCTGGGATCATTTTTCTTCTTCTTGAAGGATATTCATTAGAAGTTCCTATAGTGGATGTCTATTGGTGGCAAACGCGATCAATTTTGCATTTATCTGAAAGTATCTTTATATCCCTCTCATTTCTAAAAGTCAGTTTTGCTAGGCAAATACACAACTCAAGGATAATGGTCTTTTTCTAAAATATTTTGAGTGATATTTGTATATGATATTTTATGTCATAAAGTCTGTTTTTAGACTAATTATGTTACTGTAGGTGATAATTTGTTTTGTTTTGTGGCTGCTTTTTAGTTCTGTTCTTTGGCTTGGATATTGTAGAGTTTTATTGTGTTATATCTAGATGTGTTTTTATTTTTATCTATTGATTTTTAAAAAAATTCTGGTACATTATTTTTCTTGTCTCTGTGGATTCATGTTTTAGATATTTTGGAAATTTAAATTTTATTATAGATTCATGTACAATTTGATTCCATTCTAACTCTTCTTCTATGGGGCTCTAATAAATATTTGACTTTCTTTTCCTCCAAGTCTCTTAACCTCTATTTTCATTTTCTATGTCATATTCTGTCTGTCTCTTTATTATATCTGTTTCATCTCTCTCTACTGCAAACAAGCAATCCAAATATTTCAAATATTTCTTCCAAATCAGTGATCTTTACTTAAGCTGCCACTAATTTCTCTATTGATTGAGTACTTAATTTAAGTTATTTTAGTCTTCATTTCTAAATGTTTTTCTTCCTTCAAACATCCTGGTCTTTGTTAGTCTTTTTTTTCATGGCCTGTTTTTAAGAAAGAAATATATGTTATATCTTTTAACAGTGGCATGCACAATTTTATTTTCTGTATTTGATATTTTTAATAGTAAAGTACCTGGGAATCTAAATCTGTTTCTTGCTATTTTTACCGACTCTTACATGTTTGACTTATTTCTTTGTATTTTTGTTTTTTCTTTGGTTTGTTTTCAATCATAATAATATTTATCTCTATATATTTAGTTGAAAAAAAGGAGAAACACCAGTCATGATGTAACACAAAAGCATAGTCAAATAAAATCTTTCTTGGAACATGTGACTTAATCTGAATAGTCAATCAACAAAGCTCTTTGCTTAAATCAAAGGGCTTTAAATTAGTTTCCTTATCAACACATTATAAAACATTCAGGATAAAGCATTTTGAAAAACAGAGTACTTTTATGTGTAAATGTTTTGTTTCATGATCACCTTTTAATTAAAGATAATTCTTTTTTTAAAGGAACACTCACAAGAAATAATATTTTCTTTTACAAAGAGAATTTTTTTGGTGATATCAGTAATTATGTGTTGAATTTTTCAATGAATGATAAAAGCAATATACTGGAATGGTCTGATAAAGCAGGAATGTTTACATTCTATTTTTAGAAACAGGCATAACAATGGTTTGATTCTTTTGATATTTTATGGATGTCATTTGGCAAAATAATATAACATTTGAAACATGACTAACCCTTGATCCAGTAATTCTACTTTCAGGTACATTCAGTAATACATGTGTAGCGATGTTCACTATAGCATTTTTCATCAATAAGGGAATAATTACTTAAAGTTGATATGTCCAAACAATAGAAGACCACATGACTATTGGAAAGTAAGCATAATTTTACATTTACTGACATTGAAGTGTGTCCATAATATATGGACAGGTGTGTTTTTAACAAGTGGAATGTCATTTCTTGTTAAAAAACCTATATATGAAGTAGACATAGTATGTATCAGTTATGCACTGTTCCCATATATATATATATATATATACTTTGACATAAGCCTAGATGATATTTCTTTTGACGTCCTCTCACTATAGTACCGGGGAAGTCTTTATTGACACTCTAACCTCAGTCTAGTGTTGTTACTTTAAAAATATGGAGAAAGAATCATTGCTCAGCCTTGACTATCAGAATTGACTTTTGACGTCAATGGCAGATAGAGGGGATTTGAGAGAATAAGACTTTGTGCTATGAGAGCCGTGATATATTGTGTGAGAAGGCAGTGTTTCTGCCATAAATAATAGATTTGTGAAGAATAGATGAAAAGCCAGGCGACTCTATAAAGGGTAGGTACACATCCTGAAAGCTGCCGGCCTTGGGGGCTGCACAGCAGCTCAGTGGCGCGTCCATGGAGAGAAATCAGTGGGGAGTAGAAATACCCCTGGGAGGCTAAACCTCACAATGTTAATGGCAGTTACATGTGGGGGGTTTGTATTATAGAAACACCTCTTTTCCAAGTTTCTGCATTCCTATACTTTTGACAATTTACAATAAGCAAGAACTGCTTGTGCAGTTTTAAAAATGATGTTCAAAACATAAAACAGAAGGAAAGAAGTATTGAATTTGGGAAGGGGCAAGAATAATCTACTAAAACACATATGTGGTTTTTCCGATTTGTCGGGATATTATGGAGTTATTTTTTTAAGTACGTTTTGTTACTTCTAGTTATTGTCCAGGGATTAATAAATCAAAAATTAATAATTCAAACACTAAACAAAAGACGTAGATGTGACTCTTTCGTAATTAGCAGCAAGCTCGGTGAGGAAATTCGCTTCATGTCCCTTCATGTTATTTTTGAGAGATTAGAAATCACAGGACGAAAGAAAGGAATGACAGGTGAAGGGAAAATGCACCCACAGGGCAGTCCCAGGAACCCACCGGAGCGAGAGTGGAGGCCAGCGGGCTCGAGACGTGACCTGCGGTGGGAAAGGGGAGCCCAGTGTGACGAAGGTGGGCTTTCTGGGGAGAGCCTGCAAATGAACCCCACGGTAGCCGTACCTTACAGACCGTTCAAACTCTGCAGCATGTGTTCTTCCTAAGCGGTTGAAACAATTGCGAGGCTGTGGGTACTGCTGGGGGTTTGCCGAGGCCACGCGCACCACAAGGACCCCACAGGTGTCGTGCGTGTCTTTAGAGCTATCGGGGAGCTGGTGGCCTGAAGACAGCTGGAGCTAACCAGCAGTGTGCTCTAAGAATTCCTGTCCTGGTGCTCTTGGGGTGGGGTGGGGGGGTTAATAAGTAAGTGGTACAACCCGGAGTACAATAGGCAGCAGAGTGACACTGTGGGTTTGGAATTTACATTGTGACCCTGAGCAAGGTCTCGAGGCATTTCTGCATTGGCATTTCTGCGATAGCTTCTCCCTACTTAAAATGCCAGAAATACCCATTTCCACCATTAACATCAGATGTGTGTTATTAGGGTACATGTGATGGCATTTTTAGAACCAGGTACAATTCCTGAATGAATTGTTTTAGATCATAATTATTTTAGAAAAGAAAATATTTCTGTATATATCGGCCTTTTCCAGATAGTGAGGAACTTGCTATCGTACCAGACGGTGGTAATGTCTCAGCAGGTAACAAAACGCTTCCGTTCTGCCTCGCACTGTTTGAAACCATCAGTTCCAGACTTACCATACAGGCACTAGATGGAAACAGTAGTAAATATTGGAATATTGGAAGGTGATGACCTCTCTTAATATAAACTTTATTGTTATAAATTACTCTATGGTTAATTTGGTCTTGGGTAATAATACAGAGCAAACCTAATTAACTGTAATTAGTTAAATAATCATCTTAAGTCTCTAATCCAGAAAGTAAAACACATTTTCAGCTTTCATCTCACTTAATACTTGAATGATAATTGTTTTTCCTCCCCTTCTTTTTAATCAAGGAATAATTGCTTCAATAATTAAGTAAATAGTGGACTATACGCTCCTCCTCTGAGAGAAGGTGACACAAAAAACTGCGACATTAACCAGCATACCACTCTATGCAGCATCTCAATGACACACCATGTTAAAACTTTTTGTAAAAAAACAGAGGAGATTTCTTGACCTCAATTTGATTTTTCATTTTCCATGTTTAATAAGAGCATGCTATTTTTCATTTAACTAACTATATGCTCAGAATGCACATATGAATATGAAACAAGAGAAGTAACTTGTGACAAAGAGTTGAAGTTGTGAAGAAAGATACAGAGGCAGATTGGAGAAATCTTTCAGAACCAAGTATAATATTAGGTAATAGAATTGCCATCTAAGTACTTCAGGCTTCATTTCTCTAAAAAGTCCAGTTATGCTTTGATTGCTGTAGCAATTATACAGCAAGTTTCCTGGATCGCTGGAGAATCGTATACACTTGTGCAAATTCAGCACTAGGTTTTTAAAAAATAGCTGTTACAATTCTCTAGTCCATTTGCTTGAGAATTCAAGCCTGCTTTAACTTGGAGGCACAGTACACGTGATGCTATTGCTGCGTCTCATTCCAGGTCCTGATATCTCGAGTGTGAATCTTGATGGCCTCAGAGCATCTCATTTACTCTCAATAATCCATTCTTAACAGTTGCCTCTCTTACACACTCTGACATTGTGAGCTATTTGATGCCTCTCCATTTTATAAATTATTTTCCTGCTGTAGACAAAACTTAGGGGAAGAGAGCCTATCTTTGGTGTAATTTGTTATAGAATTCTAGTTTTATTCGAGCAGGTTTTATAGTCATGTGGCCATACATTATTCCCTGAGGACACCTTTGAAATCTCCCACCTAAAATACCTATCAAGTATAAATGGTTCCAGTAAATTCATTCCACCTTTCTCATTCCACTGATGGTGATCTTTCTGCTTCCAGTTTCTACTCCTATAGGTATCCATAACTCTACAAGATGTATATCTTTCTACAGTACAATTTGATTTCCACTTAAGAAACTATGTGAAAAGGAAGAATCAAGTAGAATTTAGAGACCATAAGCATACAACAACCAGAATGAGACTTCAGTGGATGGTCTCAACAGAAGACTGGAAGGAACAGAGGAAAATCACAGAATAAGAAGATAGAACAATAGAAATCATTCAATCTGAACAACATTGAAAAATATAGCATAGATTGATCCATTCTTTTTTTTTTTTTTTTTCACCTCTATTCTTATTTAGTTTTAGGAGTAAGCGCTGAGGAGGAATGAGGCTACTTTCTTGGCCAGAAGTAGAAACGTCCAAGTCAAAACAGTCTGTTTTAAATCTGAAGCGTTTTTGACACCACTACTCATTTTCTTTCTCGCGTAATCCATACTGTGTCTCCTGTCATTTATGTTCAGTTTATTTTGAAGTGTAAAGATAATTTAACAGTGCTTGCAGAACAATTTGAATGCAGAGTAATTCTGATTTTTAAAGTTTTTCTCCCACATCTTTCCCACCACACATTTTTTTAGCAACTCAGCTTTATTGAGGCACTTCAAAGCATTCAAATTAGGTATAAAGAGCCCAGCTCTCTTTTTATACTTGTCACACACACCCATACATATTTAAATTGCACAACTGTTACCAAACCTCATCAGTGGGTCCCTTGCCCATTGTGCACAGAGAAGCCAAATTCTGAAGCAACAAGTTTTCTCAGAGAAAGGGTTTATTTGTCAGGCAGACAGAGAAGGGGACCAGAAACATGGCTGAGATCAGTCTCCCCAAACAAAGGCTTGCGGCAAATTTATAGACTAAGGGTAAGAAGGGGCTCTACATTTTTATTAATTCTAATGAAGGGGGTCTGATTAGACAGTCTTGGAACTAAGCCATCTAAGGTAAGGAGTGGGTGAAAGGGGCAAAAGAGAAGGAACCAAGAAATTCCAACATGGCCGAGTTTGACTGGTCAGTCCTATATGTGTCCGTGTTGGTCTGGGCACCGGGTCTTGCTTATTGACTAGCCTCTGGCTTTCTAAAGGGGTCCAGTGGCAATAGTAACACCTCTGTTACTTGAGTTCCATGAATATTGGTCCTCTGTGTACTTGATGTCAGTTTAGGGTCCTTTGGCTGCAGACTCCTTTCAGCCAAGCTGCTCAGGTCAGTCTGTGCTGGTTTTGAGTGGTTTTGTGACTTTCAAACTGCGGGGATATCCTGCAAGACAAGCCAGAGTATTCTTTTCAGTCCCTAGTCTTTCAGGTCTGTGGGCACAGTTTCACAACAAAAAAAATCGTAGTGGTACTTATCCTGTGGCACTTCTACTAAAATCTACTACTGTAATTACTTGGGGCAGTTTTAAAAAATGCCTTTGTCTAAGCCCACCCTGACCCAATTAATTCAGCTACTCTGAGTAGGGCCTAGGGTTTGGGATGAATTTTTAAAGCGTTTCTAGTCATTGTAGAAAAGTCATAGAGAGTATCATTGAAATAAATGATTCTATTACAAATAGGATGGAGGCCAAAACAAACTTATTTTGAGAAACACTGAACTCAGTTTGTGGACTCAGAAATACCCAGATGTAATCAGCAGCGTGGAGTCTGTGGGTCCTAACCAGTTAGCCTGCACTGAGGGTGCGTCAGTTGACTGTAGAGACCGTGGATGGTTTCAGTCTGGCAGCGGACTGCATGCTACTTTTTTGTCCATCTGCAGCTTTAGAAGGAGGTTACTTTTATTGACGCCACCTGTTTTAAGGGTTTGTGGTGGGGATACTAAGATCTGTCCTTTAATGAGTTCTAGGTATTTGCTAGACTTATCTAGGTTATTGTTAACCCCAACTACTTCTGTACTAGGGGGTGTTTGCCTTCCTTTACAGTTGGTTAGGCGTGGCTTCGGAAGTATCACATTATTATAAATGCCAAAACCATATTTAGAAATTCAAATCTGTGCTTTTCTCTACTTCTCATATATATTATTTATGTAATAGTTTCTTTTTCAATTCAGTGTATTTAAGCTAAAACAATACAAAAGAGTTCACTCATCTCTCTCCCAACCCCCACCCCTGTGTAGAAGGAAGTGCTCTGGGATTTACAAAAAGCAAGAAAGTAACACATTAGACTTAGATTGTATAATATGATGTTATAGCTCATATCTTCAAATGCAGACATTATGATTCAATTTGTGAAATAAGTGATTAGATCATGCATGGTTACAGTTCCTTTAGTTAGTTTTCTGTACTTTTTACGCTAAATCACTAGATTCAAACAAAAATACACAAGGGCCATCTTAATTGGTAATGATTTTCAAAATGTTGGTTTCATGCCAGAGAGAATTCATTCTTCTCTTCAAGGTCAGTGTTGCATCCCTCACCTTTGAGTCACAATATCTGTAAGGGCCATTTTTATGCACGAAGGACACTTCGACCTTCACCTCCTTATTCACTTTCTCAGAAATTGAAAGAAGCCTTGCAGATTCATCTAAAAGGCCTGAATACTGCTGGCATGGATGCAAATGTCAAATGAATGTATCAAAATAGGGGCTTTAAAGAGTTTTCTAATCCTCCTGATTTAAGCTTTCACCGTGTATTTGTACTTTTTTTTTTAGTTGGAAACACAAGTATATTCCCAGAGTTTCAAATCTATGTTCAAGTACAAACTAAAACTTCACTCTGAAACCTAATACGAAAGACTGTGGGCTGTCCTTGTTACTTTAATTGGCTTCCTGTTGTTCTTTGGAAATGAAGTAGAATGGTCTATAAGAAGCTAGAGAAGAATGTTCTATAGAATCAATGCTGTGTAACTCTTGTGATGGTTAATTTTATTTATCAACTCGACTGGCCTAAAGGATTCCCAGATAGCCTGTAAAAACATTGTTTCTGGTTTTGTCTGTGAGGGTGTTTCTGGAAGGGATTAGTGTTTGAATCAGTAGATGGAGTCATGCAGATTGCCCTCACAACTGGGCGGGCGTCATCGGAGCCACTGATGGCCCACCCAAATAGAACAAGAAAGTAGCAGGAAGGGGGAATTTGCTTTCTCTACGTAAGCTGGGAGGGACATCCATGTTCTGCCTCGGGCATCCGTGTTCCTGGTTCCTGGACTTCGTACTTGGACAAGCTCCTCTTGTTCTCAGGCCTTCAGAATCGAACTGAATCACACCATTGACTCCACCTGCCAAGGGCAGATTGTAGGACTTCTCAATCTCCATAACTGAGTGCGCTGACTTTTATAGTAAATCAGTCTCTCTCTAATATATATATTCTGTTTCTCTGGAGAACCCCAATTAACACAATTGTGACCCTATAATGAGAAAAAATACACTTATTAGAAAATTATGTGATAGTTTAATTGAACTAAAAAATTATGCTAACATACCAGCATGTATGCAATATCTGGCGAATAAGGTTTTGCATTGTTTATATTTGAGATATTTACAGTATTTCATTCTTTATGTGATTTCTGCTGTTTGTTAATTGTCAAGCAATTTTGAACTCTGCAATAGCAATTGGTGGATTTTCTTTGTTTATTTAAAGAGGTTCTGCCACTTAAGTTGTAGACTATTAATCCCTGCTAACAAGACATTAATGATATTTATACTTACTAAAATGAACTTGGCAATAATGTATTCTGATTCAGAGGTTTTATTTCTAGTCTGGTGGTGAGAAATCCAGAATTAAATATTTATACAATGCTGACAATTTGCTAACACAACACATAAACAGGGCAAGTTCAAGTATGTTGATTTGAATGACTTAAGCAAGACTTTCTTCTGTTACAGTTATCTTTCTAATGAAGGATTCCTTTTTTGAGTGACTATAGATGCATTTTAAGGACTCATTGGCGTACATTATACATTACTGAGTTAACAAAATTAACGTGGAAGCTTGTGGATCTGATTGGCCACTTCTTATCTGTGTGTCCAGCTCTGTAAATAAACCATGTATAACGATCCACAAGAGATTTATGCAGTGGTATGTGTGTATATATGAAGATATATGCACACATATATATGTATATATATTATAAAATATATATTATATATTATATACTGAATTAATATTATATATATAATATATTTTATAACATATATGCATATATATTTCCTTGTAAACATATGTTTGTCTCTGCCATTCCAAATATTCATGAAATTCAGCTTTCAGAAAGCCACAGTTTTAAAATCCAGCACTACTGTTGGAAGAGAGCTTTATTTAATTGAGACTAAGAATTTCTAGTCATCTCCCCCTTTGTTCTGATTGGTTTTCCAAGGACAACTACAGTGAGCTTCAGGGAGGCTAATTTTATAGTGATTTCAAAGGAAGATCATATTAATTTTCCATATTGTTTTTAAAGTATCTAAATAATTGTAACAAAGAAACTATGTTTCCATTATAAAAGGGGATATATGGGTGCTCCTCTAATTTTGGTTCATTAGATCTAATTATATTCAAAATATTCTGGTGAAATTTGCCTGTATAAGCAGATTCTATCCTATTTCTTATGAATGGCCCTTATACTATTCTTAAAAGTAAATTAAAAAATACTCTTTATTGTGAGTTTGCATGGATGAGTTTGTCCAATATTAAGTAAAGCTTGTGTAAAAATAATAAAGAGAATAATGTCTTTATTAACTAAGGCTTTACTTAGAAAATTCAATGTGATTATTGATAGATGAGAATGATAGGCATATAACTAGTAGTGAAGTTAACCCAGTATATTATGATATAGGTTGTAATGATAATTTCATAATCATATTCAAAGAACTAGCGAACTGAGAACATTATGAAAAAAACAGGATCAGAATACAGTGAACCATTGTAAATAACATCTGGTCACAGATCATTTGATTTGCTAAAGTTAGGAAATTTCATTTGGCAAGTCCGTGCAATCAAAATTACGTTTTAAAATCAACATCAATTTTGTTTATATGGATTTGAGATCATAATTTTAAACATTTAAAATATGTGCACCTGTGCTTAAATTATAAATGAAAACAAATATCCCCAAATGACAGCTTTTAAAGTTAGAATATCGAGTAGTTAAATATTGAACACCAAACATTTGTAAACCAGTGTCATCACAGATACTTTTCCCATAGCTTCCTTGAGGAAATAGGAAAATCTTATCAACGTTTTAGCCACTTTGTTTACTTAGGAATTCTGGAGCTTTAAGTTTTGTATAGATGGAAGATATGGAGATAAGTGTACCCTATGTTGAGGAGGCCAGGAAAAGCCTCTGAACACATGGCTCATTCTTGAGTACTAGTTGAGAGTCTCTAAGAAGACAGCTTTGCTACTAGAAATGACCCAGAATGGGAGGAGCTGATGGGGCACCTTCTGTGGGGTCCATTGCTGGTCCCAATGAGGAGCAGCAGAAAGTCTTAGCTGGGATTGAGGTGGTGTCAGAAAGGTCCACACAATAGGCAGAAATTAAGGCAGAATTGCTACCAAAGGCAGAAAAAATAAGGCCAGGGTGGGAGAGGGGAAAGAGGGGTCAGGGAAGGAAGAAGGATGTGAGAGAAGATACAGGAAAAGGAAGAGATGATGTCATTCATACCTAAGAAAAGGTACAGCTCCAGACCAGCCAGAACTAGATTTTGAGGCTGAGACCACATCCAGGACGCCATCTTGCCCCTCAAGGTGACCTTCAATGAAAACAGATCGTGATATTATTAGCATTGTGGGCAGGGAAAAACCTCTACCCACTGTGTCACCAAGATAGTTCTGACAAGGGCCAAATAAGGACAAGGAATCCCACCTCCCATTGGGAAGGAGTGGTCAGCGAGGACCCACCTGGGAACACTTGTGACACCACCCTTAAAACTTGAATATTTTGTGGCTCATTCAAATATATTCCTAAGCCTCTTTGTTCTCCTGGGCAGTTGCTCTTCTTCTGGGCCTGCCCACTCTCACGCCATTTTGAGAGTGTACTATTTCTCTTTTTCCTAACAAATCCGCTGCTTGCTTGGCTTTGTTTTCTTTGCTTATTTGGTGCGTCCTTGAATCCTTTTTTTGTGATAATACCAAGAACCTGTTCTTTGGCAACAGAATGTCTTAATTTCAGGGAGACGAGTAGGGAAGTGTTCATCTTGCAGTGTCTTCCTTCTGAACAGAAAAAAAATGTACCTGTGGGCATACACTGGAAACAGGCTTTTAAGTGTTTTGTGTGATTTGGAGACAGCTACAGAATCTAACTTTGAATTGAAACTGAGTTCTTTGAGTTCGAATGGAAGATCTGCCTGAGACAGAGAACATTAAAAATACCTCACCACTTGATTGTGTTCTTTTGTTGTTTTCTTCTTTTCACAAAGGGCAGGCTTTTATTATTTCAAAGGTAGGTGCCTAATGCAGTTGAAGAAGCAGACACGTGGCGTGAGGAGGAACCCTGCTGAATTTAAGAAGAGAATTGTTCAGAAAAGCTAGAGTAGTCAAACAAAGAGGAAGAAGTGCTGCTTCAGGATCCAACAAGAACTCCGTGTTCTATCAAGTTTCACTTAAGAATGGGAATCTTAATGCCTTTGAACATAGACAGATCTCAATTCATCTCTAGGCAAAGAGTGAAGTTGCCAAATTGTTCCTTGTTATATACATTATTTTTGTTTATGGAATCAGATGGCTGTGTTCTTTTGTCCAGGGGGAAAATGTCTGATGTTGAAGTCTGTGACCTGATGCAAATCAGGATTAGAAGGCTGCCTGATGCGTCTGTGAGACACTTGCCCCTTTAAATTGGCAAATGTGCTGGGTGGGGTCTTGGCTCTGCTTCACTGATTGGTTGTATGACTTTGTTATTCACATCTTTTAACCTTTCTGTCCATCATGTTTTTTTTCTTCTTTTCTCTGCAATGTCCGGGACTCGGACCTGATAATTTCTATCATTTTTCCATCTAAAATCATATAATTGAATCACTTTCATTTTACTTACTGGGCTGTTTCTTCTGTGACATTTGACATCACAGAAATGAAGTGTTTCCACAGGGCACAGTCCTGAGAGATTTGAGAATGACTTTTGGGGTTTTGTGCTGTCATTTAGTCTTGTCAAGAGCAATTGAGCTGTTCATTTAGCATTGATTGAAGGAGCAAATGCTCCCTCAGCATTGATTACTAAAATAAGAAAGTCACATGACCTATCTTGGCTGATCTTCTTTCTTTTATTGTATGCTAAAGAAAGTAAACTATTTAGTGTACACAATATCTTTACAAACCTCACATTTTCTAAGCAATAGTTATAATAGATGATGAAACACCACTCTAAATCTGAAATCATTGCTAGTATTTATTGATCATGTATGACACGTGTTGTAGGTGAATTCCACATATTAACTCACTTATCTTTCTTTTTATATCCAGAACTCCACACACAGAATTTTTTTAAAGTCTGCTTTGTGTCTTTTGTTCTGGCTGATCTGATGATGCAATCTCACAGTTACATGGAGCCTTGTACAGTCAAATTTTAAAAGTCCATTTCCTTCAAAATGTTAAGAGGCTTGCTTTTTTCTAGAGCAGTAGCTAGTCCCATGTTGAGTCTCATTAAACTGAACAGGAAGATTTTACTGCAATAGTACCTCTCTCACCCACACCTGTTTTCCCCATTGTTTCTAGACATCGCTCTTCTGTTTTTAGTAGCTCTAGCTTTGCAGTTTTAATGCATCCTACAGAAAAATCCTGTTTTTTTTTGCTCTTGTAGTTCGGGCTGCTTCCATTTGTGACTCCCGCTGGCAATTTTCTGCTCTTTGTCTTTAGGAAGGAGCACTGCCTATCAATCAATGGCTGTTGACAAGTTGCCTTCTAATTGAGCCAAAACAAAAACAAAAACAAAAACCCACTTTTAACAGAACATAACTTCGGAAGAACATAACTACAGAACTACCATTTCTCTACACTTGTTGACCGACAGTAATGGCGTTTTAAAAGTAGGTGGCCGCAGAGGGCCTGCTCACAAAGCATGAACCATACACAAAGAAATGACAATCACCAAGAGATACGTTGGGCAGACAGGCTCTGTGGTGTCTCTGAAACTGTACTACATGTATACGCATTTTTAAAAAATTTTATTGGGGAATATTGGGGAACAGTGTGTTTCTCCAGGGCCCATCAGCTCCAAGTCATTGTCTTTTCATCTAGTTGTGGAGGGTGCAGCTCAGCTCCAAAGCCAGTTTCCATTTTCAATCTAGTTGCAGGGGATGCAGCCCACCATCCCATGTGACAATTGAACCAGCAACCTTGTTGTTAAGAGCTTGCACTTTAACCAACTGAGCCATCCGGCTGCCCCCATGTATACACTTTGATGGAATACCTGTAAAGAAAAGATTTTAGATTTTTCAAAAAAAAACTTCCAGTTCTATAGAACAACAACAACAACAAAACAACAACAACAAAAAAATGCAGTATATTATGGCACTTTCACTTTGCATCTAAGCTAAGAAAGGGAACTGGGTGCATGTGGGATTTTATATGCTTAACATGGATTACCCTATTTTATGTTCTTAAGCCTATGAGAGAAAATTTGTATTTCCTTATGAAATTTTCGAACTAGTTGAACGATCGATCCATAATAACACATAATGTAATTTCTATTAACTCATCTTTTAATTGAGGCCCAGAATATTGTAGTCTTATCTTCATGAAAGAAAAGTTTTAGTGAAATCTAACGTTTTTTTCATTTGAATGATAAGATATGATTTTAATTCAAATGTCAATTGATGTTTATAATTCTTTTTTTCCCTACTTGAAAACATGTATGTTTTTAGGTATTAGCATAACTTATCTAGATTCTTTTTTAGAGTCTATGGATGGCTTTCGTGAGATTTATAAGCCCTGAAAAATTGTATCAGAAATTTTGTGTGAACGTGAAATTTTCTGGATGAATGGTTCATAGCTTTGTTAAGGTGCTTAATGAAACCTATGACCTAAAAGCTAAGCACTAGCAATCTAAATGAAGCCCTCCTAAATCGCTGTTTATATTTCATTCCAATACTTGGTTTCTTCCACCTCTCCACACCCTGAAATATGTATTGCTAGGCTTTTTTCTTATGGATGATTTCATTAATTGAGTCATCTGGAGAAAGGGGATCTGTTATAGGGAAGCAGGGAATCTTAAGCAACTCAAAGACAGAAAATATAGACATGCTTCGAGAAGGACTGGACCCGGGTTTTGTTAAAGCCTTTAGACAGTAAGTTCTGCTTTTTGTTGTTATCCTCATCTCTTCTTCTCTGTGTCTGTTTCCTCTCACCCTACATGTGTTCCTTTATTTGCTTCAGGAAGAACCAGGTTTACTTGTAAGAGTCAATGTTAAATGTCTTTATAAGCTGTTGTCTTGCATCAGTAGTTGACTAAGTTGAGTTTCTAAGTATCAATTCCCAATTCCTGGGAGAGAGAATATGATTGCATTAACTGATTCATACCTCTAGATCGAGGTTGTGGAGTCACATGGGTGCTTGCTCATTAAGGAAGGACTGCCAGGCTAATTTTCTTCAGCGAGGTACCTTTAATACTGTCTAATTGTCACATTGGTAACATTAATAATTAAACCTGTACTAACTATGATAGTTTAGAATACAGTCAGGACACTTATTGTGAGAACCACCACAGTCAGTATAAGTAATTGAATAGAGTCAAATTGCCAATTCTCTAAGCTACTAGTGTCCCAACCTAGCCACCTCCCTAAGACATAATGTCCCGTAACACTACTGCCGGTGCAGGAAGGGACCTTCAGAATCTCCTGATTAGTAATTGCCTATGCCTAAAGAGTTCTTAAGTGTTTTTTGTAACTGTTCATTTTCAGAGGTCTCCATATTTCCCAAAGAGTCTGGGAATTAAGATAAGAAATAAATGAATGTGTTGGAGCTGTTGGCCGTATAAAGAGACCGACTCCTGTTAACAGCAAAGTAGATAAACTGGAGCTTATTTAGACAGAGGAAAATCCACGCATAGATGAGAGCCTGTGAGGATAAGGCATGACTCCCATCAGTACGATGGCCTTTCAGTGTATGGAGACAGCCTTCCTGAAGTGTGAGTGCACTTCCTAGCTACGACTTGTATGATTTCCTCTGGTTCCTCACAAATAATAGAAATCAGTTGAGTTTCTAATTCTTGTAACCAAATCATCCCTGAAATAAGCTCAAGAGTATGTAGTCTGGAGCTAGGGGAGCTGGAGAAACCAAATATTGGCATGGACAGACTAATCAGCAGGTAGACATAGCTGAGAAGAGACTTAATGAGCACGGTAGGAACTCAGAATTCAGCATACAGGGATAAACATAGAAAAACACATATGCAAGGGAGTTTGATTACCTTGGGTGATAGAATTTCCCCTGAACATCGAATCGAACTTCTAGAAGGAGAGAGTGGAAAAAATAGAAAAATTCTGTGCATAGGGCCTCAGAAGAAGAATCCTAAGAATATCCTGAGAATACTTCTGAATGGATAAAAAATGCAAATTATTAGATTCAGTCATCCTGAATAAGAATAACAACAATATGAAACTGCAGAACTCTAGAGATGAAAAAGAACCTCAGTGGCACCCAGAGAAAAAAGATAAGACCTACAAAAGAATAATAATGGTTCCATATCTTATAGATGATAACCTGTTCTTGTTTATTACTTTTAGGGAAACTAGAACGAGTAGAAATTTTTCCATCCTGAAAAAGTGCATATTTTCCCAACAGTATCTCTACATATCTTTATTTGTAACATACATTTGTAATGTAAGCCTATTATCTGTGTGTCTGTTTCTCTATAGACTGTGAGTTCCTTCAAGGAAAGTACTTTGTCGTATTCGCTTTGTCTCCAGGGAATCAAACACAGGGCCTGGCAGCTAGCTGAAATTCCTTCAGCTTCAGTGACAGAATAAATGAATGACCTAATCCACGGAATTTGTGCAAGTTGCTTAATGAAGATAGTTCAGGCTTTCTAATAAGTACTGTGAATTGTATTCCCTCCCTCATGAGAATTTGGTGTAACGTGGTTAAAGGGAATATTTAGGAAGGGTGTCTGTATCAACATTTGTCATTTACGAAGGCTTAAATTTATGATCCACAATTATTTATTTACTATTTTATTTATAGTTGTGACCCTACCTGAGCATTTCAGACTATGAGAAAGCCAAAAAAAATGAAGCCTTTTACACGTAGGGTGAATTCGTACTATAGGTATTTTTGTTTGTTTGTTTGTTTTTTCTTTGACACTCTGAACATAATGAGTAGAAAAATGAGATTGACAAAGAAATAAAGAAAAGGAACAAAATCAATGGGAAGGCTGAAGGTCACTTTGCCTACTTCATAATTTCGTACAGGATCGGTTTGGCTCCTTGATAATTATGACTTCAAATGTGGTTATATTGTCTTCAAGTCTCTTTGTGTCTCCAGTTTATGTTTAGAAGAACATAAACAAGAAATGAGTTCTTGAGGTGGGCAATTGGAGTGAAGCAGGTGATTTGACATAATACTCTAATCAAATTACGGATTCTGATGCCCTAATCATGCTTCGTATCATTGACTTCATTGGGAGAAATTCGTATTTTAGAGCTCGGCGCTAGGCAGTTGTTTATCTGGGTCTCTGCTTTGTTGCTCACTACACTCTCCACTATTATCATGGAAGGTCTGGTTAATTTTGAACGTTCTGTTGATTAGGTGCTCTTTTTGGTTTTCAAAATGTTAAATTATCTACACACCAGGCAGAAATGTCTAATCTTTCAGGAACTTACATCACAGGCAGTGCGATAGATTTCTAAATGTTGTTATTTATTTATTTATTTCAAACAATTTCTCAAGTATAAAATAATACCTTCCTGAATTTCATTGGTTTTAGGAAATTGAAATGTTTGTACATTTTTGGCTGGTGTTCTTACGTGTTCTGATTATTTTATTAAACTTAGAGAAATTAGAGACTTTATATTTTAATAAAACCAGGTGTGCTTTTCTTACAAATGACTCAGAACTTGAGCATTTCTCTACCATGCTCAATTTTATTTGGGTAATTTACATTTTATCTTTGGACAATCAGTATGGAAATGCTTCCATTTACAAGTGACCTAGATGGTGAAAAGTACCGCAACATATGTGACTTTGGAGACGTGCATGTTTTAGTGACTATTTGATATAGTGTTCCTTATGTTTCATCAAGCAGAAGGCCCCAGTGAAAGGGAAAGGATCTTTCTTGTGTCTTTATGTGCAGAGTTCAAAGAACTTGCATTCAAATAATGTTCAAATAACGCAGAACGTGTGTATTCACATTCACTGCAGCTGTGAAAAAGTTATCTGTTTTAAATGAAAAAATAACAAGCTTAATTGGCTTTCTTTTTGCATCTGAACAGCTAAATATATATATGAGGATGGGAAGAACCTGCATTGAAAGAACATGGCAAACATAATACAATTACATCAATTTAAAATGTGTGACCGTATTTGTCCTCTAGGCTGTAATGTAAGCATTCCCCAAGGGACGCTGTAGCTCTGAGACAACCATAGATTTAAAGTTGCTATAACCTTTGCTATTTTCAAGTCAGCCAAAGGTGGCAGGAAACAGCGGATCTGCAGCACTTTCTTTTTTAGCACAAATTTGAGGCTCAGTGTGAGATTGTGTTTTCTTCTCCTTCCAGCCTGTTCAGATTTGAGTGCTTTTACCCCCCCCAGCGAATCTAAAAAGTAACGGATGCTCCCCCCTATGGTACATTGCTCGCTTCTGCAGCAGCAAACACATAAAACATTAACCAAGGGCTGTGGCTCGGCCTAGTCACCACTCACTGTGAGTGGGTAGCTTCGTCTCTGCCGACCCCTCTCCTGTCTGTCAGGACTTCGCACTCTGCCCCTAATAAATAGTTCAGGATTCCCCACTATAATTCTCATATGTTAGGATCTTATAAACTAAAAGTACATCCATTAAAAGTACTTGTCTAGTGATATCCTGATCCAAATGGGCATGGCAATAGGCAATAGAGAAATGAGGTATTATAACATCGTGTAGTATAGTCCATGCTTCTACATCCAAAACGCGTCCTTTTAAGTTTTCTAAAGAGTATGTTCGTTAACATATGGGACACTACCATGTTTCCCCGAAAATAAGTCCCAGTTAAGATCTCAGCCAGAGGGACGCATTTAGTATGTTGTGACAATGTTCCAGAAGAAGATGACATGACTGTATTTGAATAAATGTAGATTGTTGTACATGAAAAAATAAGACATACCCTGAAAATAAGCCCTAATGAAGCAAAAGTTAATATAAGACTCGGTCTTATTTCTGGGGAAACACGGTATGAGAATACATTTGCAGAATATTTTTTAGTCTTTGCATATCCTTAAAACACACTACATTGACCTATGCCACATTCATCTCCACTAATATACTATTTCTTGTATAAATTAATTCAGACTTTTAGATTAGGAAATCTGTGGCTCCAGCCTACGTAGAGAGGGTCAGGTGGCTTTTGTTTTAGCAGTTTGAAGATGTTGTTCCCTTGTTTGTAATATGCTTTTCTGCTCTCAAGAAATTGTCTACATCTTTGGTTTTAATCAGTGTTTTCTGTATGTCTGGGCATGGCTTTCTGAGCATATAGTCTCCTTGGGGGCTACTGAAATTCTTACATCTGTGCATTTATATCTTTCAACAAATTTAGGAAATTTTCAGTCATAATTTCTTTAAATATTTTTTCTGCCTTATGTATTCTTCTCTCTTTTTGAGAGTAATTACATGTATGTTAGATATTTTGATATTGTCTCAGAGGTCTCTGAAAATATGTTTTTTTCTGATATTTAAAAATAATATATTTTCCCTTAATTTATCTCTAAGTTCATAATTCTTTCCTCAATTATTGACATTTGTTGAGCCAATCCAGTGGATTTGTTTTCTTTCTTTTCCACATTTTTCTTTCTTTCTTTTTTTTTTTTTTCTTTTTCTTTTTGCAGTTCTAGAAATTCAGTTTGGTTATTTTCTTAGAATATGTTTCATAGTACATTTTACTATAATTTAATTGCCTGCTTTGTTTTCTTAATGAACTATTGAAGAAAATATATGTCTGCCATATTTACTCTTCTTTCCTTTTGAGACTAATCACATGCATACTAGACATTTTGAAGTTGTGTTGTAATGATTGATATAATAGAGATGCACAAAGTTCCAAAGGACAATAAGTGGTAAAATCCACATTTCTGTTTTTTCTAAGAACTGAAAATAAAAGAGCACCTGCCTGGTTACTTCATAAAGCTGTCAGAAGTTTGCAGAGCTACCAGGAATTTCTATTGTAACTAAACCATGGTCTTGATCCAAAGATATAAAGAGTTATTAAGAACCTATTTTTTTCTGATCCTTTCATCCTCGAAATGTTCCAAGATCTTGAATTAGTAGGAGTGTGTGTGTGTGTGTGTGCACATGTGTGCGCACATGCTCCTGCATTTGTTCAGTTGTGTTTTTACAGGTTTCATAGTCTCCCCCACCCCCGGCCCTTAGGTGGCAATATGTCTGGAATGTTCAGATGTTAGACTTGAACAAAATTGAAGAAACATTTTTCTTGATGGGAAACAAAAAGAGAAGTCCTATGTCCTCTCTGTGAATATAAGGAGTATGAAGCCAGGAATTGACAAACACAGAAGAGATATGATATTAGTCCCTTGCTGGACTAACTAGTATCAGATCACAAGTGAACTGTTATCATGAGTTAGTACAACCGTGTCGATAGCGCTTTTATTGGCTGGATCTGGATGATAGGGGTGGTTTGCACTGAAGACTTCATTATCAGATGACTCGATGCCACTACTCAGAGCTGCTTTACAGTCAGTGGTAAGATTTTCTTCAGAGAAAGGTGGGCCATACTAGCACTTGCACCCTTCCTGGATTGTCCTAACATTCTTACTAGTATAGCAAAAGCCCCTCACTCTGGACTCGGACTCTGGATTCTGGCTCTGTCTGAATGGCTCAGAACTTGTTTGGCCTTTTTGGTATTGTGCAGCTTTTAGCATTTTAAAGAAATTTTGCTTATAATTCAACATATTTCTGAGACTGATGTTCATACTGTAAAGCTACTTAAAAAATGTTAACTTTACATTAGGTCACTGTTAGTCTCCTTGGGCTGCTGTAACAAAGCCACAAACTGAGTGGCTTAAACAGCAGAAACTTACTGTCTCACCATTTGGAGGCTAGAAGTGTAAGATCACAGTGTCAGTAGGGCCACCACACTACTGACTGTCCTCGGGAAGGACCGGCCATCCCTCCTCCCTCCTCGCTGCTGCTGGTTGGTCACCATTCTAGGACATTTTTTGGCTTGTGGCAGCATAACTCCCATCTTCACATGACATTCTTCGTGTGTGTGTGTGTGTGTGTGTGTGTGTGTGTGTACGTGTGTGTCCAGACTCCCCTTTTTTTGTAAGGACACTAGTCATGCTGGATGAGGAGCCTACTCTAGTCCAGAATGACTTCATCTTAACTTAACTACAGTTACTTATGAAACGACCCTGTGCACAAGCAAGGTCGCATTCTGAGGTGCTGGGGATTAAGACTTCAACATGAATTTGGGGGGACACATTTCAACCCATAACAATCGTCAACACATGAATCTTCATTGGAAACCAACTTGTGATGAGGATTATCGATGGTTCTCAAATGTAAGAATTGTGAAAAACAGAAAGTCTGCTGCAAGAACATTTTATTGTCAATCTAAACAAGAGAAGAGTTAATAGGAAGTCGTTTAGGATGAGAAACAATAAATGACTGTGTCAGATCAAAAGTTGGAAGCTGTAGATTTTTTTTTAAATTGAATGCTTTTCATTGATGGAATAGCAAAGAAAATAATAAAGCTTGTCTGTGCTAAGGAGGCTTATTATGAAGAAACTTGGATTTCAGATTTTTTAAATTCTTAAGATTTTTTTTTTTTTTTTTTTTTTAGCTAACAATGTACTTTAAAAATTATACCTCTACCTGTTCATTTTGAAGAAAACTTGTCTCTTGTGTTTAACACAGACCTCTGTGCTGGTGAGATATGAGGTACATTCTATTATTCTTGGTTCAAAGTGTATTCACAGCTTTTTGGTGTTGACATAATACTATGAATAACACAACAAAAAAAAGGCATAGATTTAATTTAAAAGGAAAACATAAGCGTTTCATTTAGGAATACTTCTATTATGCACTCTTCAAAATGTGAAGGAAATAGAAAGAAAGTTGTAAAAGGAGGAAATTCTGAGAATAAAAATTGTGCCAAAAGTAACATGGATTTTGCTGTGTATCTTTTGCTTTCCAATGAATGTGTTGTTGACTAGGAAGAAAAGAGATGCCTTTTGTATAACATTTTTCTACCTCCTTGAATACCAGACTTAAAAATATATATATGATTTTGTAAAATTAAACTGATATAATTTCATGTGTCTTTTTTGTTGTTGTAATGTTGATCAGTAAAAAAAAAAAGTCAAGAACATCAAAACAGCAAGGATAGAAGACATGAAACCAACTCGTTTTTACATAATCAATGTAACCATTATTTATAGAACTCTTCCACGGTAAGTCATTGTGTTCGAGTCTAGGACCATTGCCATGAATTGTGGGTTAAAATTTAGATAGGTGTCTGCAAAAGTCAAAAACGAAATTATAATACAAAGCTGTGTTTCAAAAGTCTAAGAAGAATAAACATTTCCATGAGTTCAGAAGTACCAAGAACTATTTTATCTGAGGAGAGCAGAGAAATCCTCATGGCCGTTGTCTGTGTTGGATTTATAGATAAAGTGTAATTTTAATAAGTGATGGAGAAAAAATATTTGGAAGGATTAAACAGCGTTAACCAAAGTCTGGAATCCAAAAATTAAAAGTGATAAGAGAATAGCAAGGAGCATAATTTCGCTAATGGTCACAAAGTGGTTATAAGACCCAAAAGAGTGGTGGGGGCAGAGGACCGAGAGGGCTGTGAAGGCCACACCAGGTTGCTTAGATGATGTTTATTGGAAAACAATATGACCACAAATGTTTTCAATAGTGGGGCAGTGTATTAACAGCAGTTTTAAGGAAGATTGTGTTGGCACTACACAAGATACATTTGATTAGAGGGATGATGGACACAGAGAGACTTAATACTTGCTTACACACCAACCCTAAAGGAAATAAGGACCTTAACTTGATTTATGGGAGCCAAAGAATAAAAGAGGGACAATGGATCCTTTTATTTGTATGTACGTTCTTTAATTTGAACATTGATTTACTTGTTTATGCGAATACTTTACTAGAGAGCATGTCATATGTGTTAGTAGGACCAATGTTACCAAGTTCTGGGTCCCCAGGAACTCCTGAGGATTTATTATCCGGATCATTTATCCAATCTATGTTCCTGGCTGTGGAGAACATGAGAATGTGCTTCACAAGTCTAGGACTGCAGGGAGCATAATTGGTCAGGGGCCCCAGCTGCTGTGATCCAACATCTGTGCCCACATTGGTGACAGGCTCTGCTTTCTGGGAGCTGCTCCCAGCAGTAACAGCTGACCGCGTGCTGTAGGGATGCTTAAGGCGGACCTGCACCTGGTGGGCATGGTGTCCTCTGATGGTCAGCTGTGGCTCAGGGATTCCCCAATAGTTTTAATGAAGTTTCCTGCAACCACAGGGCAATCTCTTCTTCCTCTCTCTTGGCTCATGATCTGATGGGTATCCCAGGCTCACCCAGTACCCTCCCCATTTCATCACACAAAGACATTTTCCTTGATAAAACTCATTGCATATTTAATCCTGTCTTGGCTTGTACTCCTCAATGAACCCAGACTACTGTGAATGGTGCCAGGAGATCTAGCAAAATATATAGTCAAATAGAGTTTGGGACTTTCGCAGACCCCTGGTCGGCCAGCAGGACACTGTCCTGCTTTCTAGGTGGGACATGCGTGGCTGCTGGCACAAGTTGGCAGATCAATTGCTAGTGCTAGCACTGGAGGTGTCCAGGGAAAGTGTCCTGGTGTAGGGAAATGCTATGGCAAGTAGATGATGCAGACATTTGAGAAATACGGGGGAACAATGCTTACACAGAGTGGAACGTGGCTGATGACTGCTAAATTGTGTTGACACCGTGAAGAATGACAGGAGACTGAGAGCTGTTGGTAAGTGTTTAGTGGCTGAGAAGGAGAGCCAGAGAGCCTCTGTGGTAGCGTTCAGAGGGGCCCTTGTTTCCTGTAGTGGAAGTGGGGGGGGCACAGTTAAATGGACGGCTAGAGGCCTAATTGTGAGAACTGTATAGCACTGGGGACTTTTGAATGAGAAGGTGGAATAGATGTGTTATTACAAAGCTCAGGCCTCAGGCAGATCATCTGGAATTCTGAAAAGTGGGATGAGAACACCCAGATGGAAGCCCGGGAGGATGGTGACCACGTGGCCCCACTGCCAGGAGCCTACCCTTCCCTGGTGATATCAGCGTGCTCACTGGCTGGAAGGTGCTGCAGAAATCCCTGTCAGGGCAGCAGCGGCCACCTTCACACCTTTCTCTGGCTCCCAGGCTCATAAGTAGGGACAGGCCCCAGAATAGCCCTGCCGGGCATATGGTGGACCTGACAAGGGATAAAAGGGTCTAGATACCTGAAGAATGGTAAAAAGTCATCTGTGTGTGCTGGAAGGAACCTGGGGCGTATCCTGGAGATAATAGAATTTAGAGAGTGCTTGCTTAAGGAGGCCAGAGTTAAGGCTTGTGAGCCACAATTCATTGGCTTGGGAGCCTTTTCTTGGGACACAGGATTGAGACACAAACAGGGACCACGGGATAGGGCAGTCTCATTGGGCATGCCTGAGGTGCCTTGACACATAGAAAAGGAAAGAATAAAGAGGCAGATGGATATGCTGAGATGGATATATTAGTAGCGCAGACTAACCCCAGCAGCTACACAATTCACCAAGGCCATGGCATGTTCTCCCTGGAGAACAGGGATGATGTCCAAAGAGGTGGTCACGTACCTGGGCTGCATGGGGATGAGGGGCACCAAGCAACAGAAGCCAGGTGGTGGCACTTCACTTCCAGATACCATGGAAGTGGTATCTGGCCACCATTTGTCAAGGTCAAAGGAACAATCTAAGGCACTCAGCCTATGGGTGGCAGAGGTGGTTAATAGAACCTGGGTCTCTAGGGACACAGTAAAGGTGCAGACAACAGGGTGATGCTTAAGCTCTACAATTGAAAATGCCAGAATGGAGGAGCTGGAGACTGAAGGACATTACCCCAACAGAAATTCACCAACCCTTATGCAATTTTCAGACCTGAGCCATTTTATTAGGAGTGGAACACACTGAATGAAGAGATCCTTAGGAAATACCCAACAACATCATGGAAAGTGTGCATGTACCCGCTGATTCCCCAGTCCTTTCCCAAAGGGACCTACAGCCCTTCAGCAGGTGCCTGTAAACCAGGGGAAAAAGGAGTAACCAGGCAGCTCTAAGACTATTGGACACAGGGTGTGATTCACCCAGATGCAACATGTCATCAGACCCTCTTTTAGAGTAGGTTGTCTTGTATTCTTTCATGAGATGGTCAGTCAGGTGTGGCTACAAGTGAGACACAGGAGAGATTCAGGAAAACCAAGTTTATTTTATCAGAGGTCTTCGAGGGTCAGTCACTGCTCGCCACATGATGGGAGTGCCAAGGCCCTGTGCTAAACCAAGCAGGTGGGGAACCGAGAGGGTGAGGACCAATTATATTGGATTAGAGATCACCCTAGTTTCCTCATTTTAACTCAGTTACCTCTGTAAATCCCTGATCTCCAAATACAGCCACATTTTGGGGTACTGAGAGTTAGGACTTCATATGAATTTTTGGGGACACAGTTCAACCCATATAGTCCCTATATCTTTAAGAATAACTGTTTTCAGTTTATTTGAAACCCAATAGAAACCCAGTAGAGGGATTGCCAGGTCATATGGCAATTGTATTCTTAATTATTTGAGGGCCCTTCGTCCTGTTTTTCATAGTGGCTGTACCAATTTATGTTGCCACCTGCCTTTTAAAGAACCTGAAGTAACGCTTTGGAATTCTAAAAGTTTAATTTAAAAACTGAAGAATAAATCTAAATGTTTCAGCCCGAATCTTCTTCCTAGACCTCAAACTTCAGTATAGTACTACTTGATCCACTTAGATTTCTCACAGATACTTCATATGCTATATTATGTCCGAAAATAGCCTCAACAAGTCCCCATCTTCTCATGAATGCACGTGTAAACACACACACACACACACACACGCATGCATGGATACACATCTTCTGTCTCTAATCTCAGTAAATGGCACCATCATGTGCCCACTTTCCAAACAAAAATTTGTAAGTCATACTCTCTTCATCACACATCGTATTAATTAATGTAAATCTGAGTCCTATTATTACACCTTAAAATTTTCTCCCATATATTTCCATGTCTCTCCTCCAACGCCAATGTGCATTCTGGACAATCGTTATTTCATATTTATTTAGTGCCTCAACCCCCGTATAAGCCTCACTGCCTCTAGCCTCATTTGCCTCCAATTAATTCAAAGCCTGGAATTTAGCACGATTAAACTGAAATACAGATCTGCTCATGTTACTAGCATCCCTGTTAAAAATCCTTCCCATATCCATATTTTTTAAATTTAATTTTTATATTAGTTTCAGGTGTACAAAACAACATACTGATTAGACATTTACACCTCTCACAAATTGATACCCCCTGAAGTCTGCTACCCCTCTGTCATTGTATATAGCTTTTACAGTACCACTGACTATATTTCCTATGCTGTACTCCACATCCCATAACTCTGTGTGTGTGTGTGTGTGTATATATATCATGTTTCCCCGAAAATAAGACCTAGCCGGACAGTCAGCTCTAATGCATCTTTTGGAGCAAAAATTAATTGAAGACCTGGTCTTATTTTACTATAATGTAAGACTGGGTCATATAATATAATATAATATAATATAATATAATATAATATAATATAATATAATATAATATAATATAATATAATATAAATACCGGATCTCATGCTAATTTTTCTTCAAAAGATGCATTAGAGCTGCTGATTGTCCGGCTAGGTCTTATTTTCAGGGAAACACGATATATCTATCTATTTATCTATCTATCTATATATATATACATATATAATTATAGTTGACAATCTCCTTCCATATTTAATTACTGTGATTGGGGTACAGTTTGGATTCCCTAATGTGACTTGCACAGATCTCCCTGACCTGGCTCTGCAGATGTTGTTCCCCCAGCTTTCACCCTCTCCCCTCTTGTATTTTTCTAGCCAGCATTACAAAGCATGTGCCTTTATCACACAGCGTACATACTCTGTCTTGCCTGCCTGGCTGATGGCATGTAGTAATTTTCTTGGTTTGGGAACACTCAGGTTTTATCTTAAGTGCTTTGTCCCCTGAGAAGCCTTCCGTAATAAGCCTTTAAAGCAGTGGCTCTCCAGTAGGAATGATTTTGTTCCCCAGAGGACATTTAGTAATGTCTGGAGATGTTTTTTGTTGTCACAGCTGGGAGGTGCGACTGGTGTCTGATGGGCAGAGGCCAGGGATGCTGCCAATCATCCAGTAGGGCACAGGGAGTCCCGCCCCCAAGAATCCACTGACGCAGGAGGTCAGTGGTGCTGAGGCCAAGGACCCTGCTGCAGGCTCATCTAATACCTGCGTGAAGGTCCATGGTCCCCTCCGCTCCCCTGAGTGAGGGAACAATTTCCACTCTGCATTGTCTTTGTTTCTCACTGTCTATAATCCACACTGAGCTTCCTGAAGGAAAAGGGCTTCGCGGCCCGATTTATGTGGCTGGTTCCGCTGTCCATCAATAGGGCCACAGTGCAGATGTGTTCAGTGAGCGAGTGAATAGAGCTCAGGTGCTTTCACCACCTTGGTGAAAAGATAAATGCATTGTATACTGCCCTGTCTTCTTAGAGCGGTGTGCTGAAATGATTTGGCTTTCAGAGTTTTGTTTCCCACTTCACTCCATGTACGGTTCAATATTGGTTCTGAGCTGGGCTTATGATTTGGTGATAATCTCAGGGTTTTAACAGGGCCCACACATGCCTGATACCCTAGGAGACCAGCCCGCTAAGATGTTCTCAGGAATAATTCACACACCTGTAGATAATTATTTCCATGCAGAATGATTTGATTGCTCTGATTTTTGGTTGTTAATAGTATTTAAGCCTTCTCTACTCGTTGTGATCACTCATTGAGATGTAACAGAAATACCAGTATGAGACAGTGAGCCTCCATGTCACTTGGCTCAGTATGACCGAGGTGGAACTTTTTGTACCTGTGGACTCCCCGAAATAACATAAAGAAGGATCAGTGTTAGTGAGGAAATCTCCTCAAGTCTGAGAAAATTGGGCAAGAACTTTCCACGAGTCCTATCTGGAAAGCCTAACATTGCTGATGGAACACTTAAGCAATGTTTGACATTAATGAAAGTAAGAGCCCTTTCTGGGAAGTGAGAGTCACACACCCCGCTGACTTTGAAAACCACGGGACTCATTAGCTCGCCTAGTGACTATGCCAAGAGTCCTAATCAGAAAGCTTTTTGTGTCTCAAGTCCAAGCATGATTATCGGGCCAACATTTTCTATTTCTATAATGTATTTCTACCATGAGGAAATCTTTGAATTGGCGTTCTCAGGGGCCTCTCCTTTAATTATAAGCTTGAAATAAAACTTTGACACAGGCTCACAAACAATTCGTTTGAGAAGTTCTTTAGCGGGAAGCGTTCAGGACTGCTGGATGTCAGCCAGCTTCACGGGGGCAGGATGTATAGTCAACCCAAACTCAAAGGAATGAGTTTCTCAGAATTTCACTCGGCCCACTTTTCATATTGTAGCATCTTCTCCCAAGTTGTCCTCGTCTCATCAATAAAACAACAGCCCTTGTCCCTTAACACTCAGCCAGAGGCATTTTTAATATTGGCACAACACACTGTTAGCGTGCTGGCAGTGCAGAGCAGGTTTAAAAGCACAGATGCATTAGCGCTTCTTGCCATTTTGGTGCCTGACTCTGTCAGTTGAAACTTCGATATGAGTCCTTCCCATCCAGCAAAGGTACGTCACCATCCTCTGGTACACAGTTCCTGCACAGTAAATAGGAGAAAGCGGACTGTGCATCTCAATACCCTGACGGCGAAAAGACTACGGAAATCTGCTGGTCGTCCAATACGATGACCTCCAGCTGGCTCTCCTTTTGCGATCAAACAAGCTATTACCAAGTTTAACCAAATCTTTGAAAGAAAATTAAAAGTCTGAGAAAGAAACACCAGAGAATAACGTTTAATCAAGGAAGGTTTAGCTCTGTAGATACTTGCTCTTTACATGGGAGATCTAAAATGCCTCACCTTAATTAGGTTTAAATAGTCTTATTTAAAAATTAGCACAATAAAATGGAATGGATTATGCAGTCCTAAATAGGGACCCACATTTTTAAAGAAGAAAAGTTAAATATATAAATATACACTGATCCAGGTGACACCACGTGACTATATGTACTCGTATACGTGATATTCGTAATGCCATGCTTATGACCTTTGTGATTTGTTTTTAATACAGAATTGTGGTGAAAACCACTAGGTGTTTACTAAAATGTGTTTTTTCTTCTTCCTGAGCCTACAGCTAGACTATGTTCCCCCTTGTCCCTTGCTGTTAGGTTTGACCAATGTCATATGAGCAGAAGAATGTGTGCCAGGCCCAAGAAAACCTCCAGTGGGTGACTTTCGTTCTCTGTCCCTTGATTGGCTGGATACAGATGACCACAAATATTCAGGGTGTGTTGGAGCCACCAAACAGAAGGGGTTTGTGACCTGAGTTATTGAGTGAAGCGGGGCTGTCTCCTGCACTGACTGGAGCAGTGAACCATGTCATCCTTCTTGCATCATGTAAGCAAGAGCTGACTTTCATTTGTAAGCCAATGAGTTAGTATGTTAGCACAGACATGTCTCCGCTAGCCCAGGGGTTTGGGTACCTCATTTCTGCAGTTGCATTTTTTTCCTCTTTTGACATTTGTTTTCCTCTTTATGTCTCCGCTATGGCTTCTTGGCTTTTTCTCTCCACTAATTCCTTCACTCATTCTCTCTCATATTTCTGTCTCAGTTTTCTTCTTTCTTGACAAGAAGACCTCCCAGTGTCTACCAGGTAGTTGTTGGGGTGACCCACAGGGCAATAGTACAAGAAAGGCTGAAATGTTTTCAAAAGCAAAAACTGATATTTTACTGTTGGAATCATTTTTGGAAGAATTTGAAAATTTTAGATTCTGATATACCTGTACAATTATTCCATGTTTCTTCTTCCATATTTTACTGGACTAAAGAGATTCCATGGAGGAAAGAGTGAGGTTTTGCGTTTAGAAGGATATTTATTGGACTTTCCATCTCTGAGAAAGTTTCCTTCTTGGTGGGAAATCAAAACATACGAGATTTAGAGAAAAGATGTATCCCACCACTATGTGATGGATCTAAAAGTAAAAACTCTTCTTTAATAAGTTAGTTGTGTTGATATTATTAACTCTGTTCTATGAATTTCAAGTAGTTTTACTACATGAAATATGCCACCAAATATACAATAAATTTTAGGAAACCATGTTTTATATTAGTAAACCTTATTACCAAATAGCATAATATGGAATTAAAATTCACAGTCCTAACACATCTTTTTCTATCATTGTGATATTCGGTATCGATTATATATTTTCAGTTATATATTTATATATTCTGTCTTTGTAAAGATGTTTCATGTAGATAGGTAAAGTACAGTGTTACAGAGAGCTTATTCTGCCATATGTGGGGAATTACGCTTTGTTTTTGCTCAGAATTTGATCGTGAGCACTTGAAAAACCTAGGTTTAAATCTCCATTCACACATATTCCATTACTTAATCCTCTGTTTCTTAACAACTTAACAGCACAGAGCCTGTGCTGTTAAATGAATTGAAAATCCAGACGCAATATTTAGTTCAGTAGGCAAACATTCATTTAAAATGAACTGAGGTCTAGACATGTGAGTCATTATGTAATTCTTTATTGAGCCATCAATCTTGAGATTGTACTCTGAGATGTTATCCGAGGTGACAAAGTGACTAATTTGACCACTCTCTACGTTTGAGTGTGTGCGGATGTGTGTGAAACAGAGTATTTGCGATTGTAATCCTGCTGGGGAAGCCCAAGTTGCCCGTTTCACTATTCTCTCCATGGATCCTCTTCCCTTTACCTTTTCTGGGACAACTTCTCTTCTCTTTGAGGTAGCAACTCATTTTTTATTTCCTTAAGGATCGCTTCTCTGTTTCACCCCGTCAGGACAAATGCCCTCTCATATGGTCTTCTTTGTGGCATGTTTTCATAATTGTACATTTACATTGTATTTACTTAGTCACCTAAGTAGTATCAGTCTCATCTACTAGACCCTTTCTAGGTAATGTGTGGCTCATGTGTTTATATATCATTGTTGGTATCACCTGGGATCTTGTTTATAAAGCAGAATATTGGGTTAAGTCACACACAGATTAATATTGGGTAAATTATACATACATTAAAAATTGAAAAGTGCTGCCTGTAAACTTCATGAGGCCATTGTCTTTCAGATCCTCAGAGCTGAACATTGGGCTAGGAATACACTTACTGAATAAATTCCTTTATTAAATTAATATATGTGGAATGTACCAGAAGGCTGTGAGCTCACGGAAAAATAAAGAATAGTTCAGCTAATCATGAATCTTTTAGACTTTTCCCATTTGTTCATTTGACAAATGTTTAATTAATGCAAATCATAGCCCAGGAATGGTAATATTAATAGGTGCATTAAATTATAATCTAGCTCTTGCTGACAGATAAGTATTAACATATACCAAAGATTTAAGAAAAGTGTGTCAGAGAACTATTTAAATTTGGCCAATCAACTTAATTTCCTAGAATCTTGAAAAGACTATCATTATATGTATTTTTAGTAATGAAACATCTAGACTGATTCTATAGAATAATGGTGTTAACTGAAAGCACGGTTTATGGACCACCGTTTTAATCTGTGAGTTCTAGACGGGAGAAGCCATCATAGATGCATCTGTCCTGATGTTATCAGTCTGATACATGGTGCCAATAGCTACTTCTTTGGAATGGGATAAGGCATGAGGTATAGAAAAGGAGGATAAGGTCCAATAATTGGGGAAAAAAATCCTCTAAATTGACATTAAAATATAAATTCTTCATCTTAGCTTATAAATCATTAAAAAAGCACTTATCAAATTGTCTGTCATCCATCCATCTATTCTAGGGAACAATGCCAGATCTATAATTTTTTTCAAATACCTAGGTTTTTTAAATTCTGAATTTTGAATAGGTCTCAAAAGTCACGGTTTAGGAAAAAGATTGAGCCAAAATGTTTGGGATGGGAATTCATACAAGTCTCTTGGTTTTATTGCACCTTAATAATGTGATGACATCAGTATGCAGACTATATCACAAACTAAGCTTTGGTGGAACCAGTAATCTTTAGCTCAGATTACACTGGAGTACAGGAAACTTTTCTAAACTTATATGTGGTAAACTTATATAATTAGATTGTTTCTTCATAGAAAAGTTGTATATGTGGTACAACCACAAAACTGCATGTACACCATTTATTATTGCTAGAAATGTAAGTTTTTCTCAAAGGATCTAATTAAAGTTCTGGACAGCTATCCTTTTTATGTGATACAGATTCTGAGATCACAGGGGGTAGGAATATGCGTATGGCTGACAAAGTTTCCAAAAATATTTCAAGGATTTTATATCATTTGAACAGTCAATTTTTTAATTAGCAGAAAAGACAAATTAATAAAACTGCTTAAAATAAAATATATATTGATTATTACATTCCCATGTGCTCAACTTTTTAATTTCTTGTTAAATTTTAATAAAATCTTGATAATATTTTTTCCTGTGGAGGTGAATAAATGCAGAAAAAAATATTCTCATAAGATAGTCATTGTGAAGCATTGACCATTTTAACAAGATTAATTGTTCTGGAGAAAATGCTATCAGACTCAGTGTAATTTTATGTATTAAATGTATCCCAATTTTTAACTTACAAATTTTAAAAAGAAGGAAGGCCTTTAAAGATTGATTTGATAATATTTTCCTATCTTTTGCTACAATTTGGGCATTCTCCACTGCTTTTATCCCAATTAAAGCTCTAGTTTTATTCCTTTGCTCATGCTCATTCCCCAAACTAAAATTCTATCTCCCATTGTCTCTGTTAATTTAAACTGTATAATTCATAATTCATCTCACACGTTGCAGTCAGCTTCCCTCTTCTGAATTATTTTAACAATATAATCTATTAACTTCGTTTGTTACTATATAATAGCAATTCAACCAATAAATATTTGTTACGTGCCTATATGTATATGCCATTATTATACTCTCTATGTTTTGTTTTGTTTTTTTGCGGTGGAAAAAGAAAATAATTGAACATAGCCTTGTTTATAGGAACATAGTTTCCTATTAGATATAATTCTCACTTTATTCAATATTGATATTAGCTGAATCATTTCACATATATAGAAATAATGAAAGTGCAGTTTTTGTGTTATGCTGCTGCATCAAGTGTCCTAAGAATCCTAACAAAGTAACGCTCTTAACCCCTCATTTTCCTTCAGTGTTGAAACTGGGACTTAGAGGATTCTGTCTGTCAAAATGAGATTTGAATCGAGGTCTGTCTGAGTCCACGTGCAATGCTGCCAGCTCAGTCATTTTTAATTTTGATAACTATACGTGACTTACTTCAGTATTCTTACTGTTCTTCAAAATAGGTATTTTTCCCCCAAAATTTAAAGTGGCATATAATATAATTTGTATATTTGTATAATACTTTTTCTTTTATTATCGTTGAACACTGTAATACTGAGAAATAATGTTTCCTTACAATCATCATTGTATCCTCCCATTGAAACCTGGTCCATCTTGAGGTTTTTTTCTTTTTTCAAATGGATCTATCTTGAAACCTAGACAGTAGAGACTAGTCATCAACTCCTCCCTTTATCTCAACTCCCCAATCCCGACAATCTCCATTTTTTTCTCTTCTTGGAGGACTCTTACATAACCAATTGTAATTCCTCGTAGCAGGATCTACTTAACGCCATTGGCCTTAGAGCACACAACACTTCCTCTTTTGTCACCCTAGTTCATTAACATCCATCTTTCCTCTGAGGGCAGGGTCAGTTGGGATCTTGTTCAATAGTGTGTGCTCAGCAAATATTCCAGCATCTAACTTACATTAAGCATTCAATGACTATCTGTTAAAAAATGATTATATTACTGATGGACAAGTTGACTTTATAGCCATATTCTTATAATGTTTCTTTGTTCCTACATACTATTAAGAATAGTTCGTAGATAATATCAATTATACATGGCTAAAAGGCATGTGATACCTAAAGCAAATTAATGATTTTTTTACCTAAATTTTAACCATAATTTTCAAACTTTTGTCTTACAAATGGTTCTTCAGTTTTCCTGTTTGCCAAATTTAAAATAGTGGAGGCCCATTAACTTTACTCTTCACTCACTATTCACCATTTCTGGATTCTATTTGGTCCTTTAGAGCAGGGGTGTCCAAACTTTTTTCAACGTTTTTCACCAAGGGCCATATTCAGTAAAATACACAAACAGCCGGGCCACTCTCTCGAGGTGAAGTACATATTGCCTCACCTGGTTTATTTAAGTAAACTAAATATACTTTTGGAATTTGCTGCGGGCCAATAAAAAGTGGATTTCGGGCCGCAGTTGGCCCGTGGGCCGCAGTTTGGACACCCCTGCTTTAGAATAATGCTCTATGGATTTAATCCTTTGCATTTTTCTCACAGCTATACCCTTTCAAGTCTTATCCACTCATTAACTCATTAAGGTTTTTTTTTTTTCCTTTCTAAGTTTTTTCTTTCCAAAACTGTGAGATTATTCATCATTAACCAGGCTTTTTGTTATGTCATTGCACTAAATACCCTGAATGGTTTTATACAGCTTACCCATTCCTGTCTCAAATTTCTAGCCTCGTGATCAGTACTTTTGTTATTTTGTTATTTTATCACTTTATTTCTAACTTGGATTTAAAAGAACTTTTATACCTCAATCCTTACTGACTCCTGTATGCTATCTCTATTAAACCTTTTATCTCTTTATTTAGGCTCTTACTTTTTTTCTGATCCCCATTCCTTTCTGCCAGTTTAAAATATAGCAGAAGTTGGAACTTTTGGAACTTCTCAGTGAAGCTTTCCTGATTATGGTCACTTGTGAATTTTCTTTCCCAGCTCTGAGTTCTGGGAATGATTCACTGAATTATGTACTGCTTTGTATCATTAGGATCTCAACTCTGCCACTTACCTTATGTGTGACCTTGAGAAAGTTATTTAACTTGCTTTGTGTCTTAGTTTTAGCAAGTGTAAAGTGGGCCACTTCGTAGACTCTGTCTTAAAACAGTCACAAAGATCAAATAAGTCAACGCACGCCAAGTCCTTAGAACAGTCCCCATCACATGCTATGTGTTTAGTGACAATTATCTCTCATTCTCATACTTGCTCTGCAAGTCATCCCACAGCTTCAGGCTTAGTGTTGCCATATTGGAGTTCCACAGGCACAAGAGGAGTAGTCATACGCTCAAGTTCAGCCTGTGGTCATTTAAAGTGACAGAGTAGAAGGCAGAGTCAGGGAGGAAAGTGTCAATATGTCAAGACATACAAAGGATTGGACAAAAGAGTCAGTCAGCCTCTTGTCCTAGAAGGTTCAAGGTAAAGATCCCGGAGGAAACGGGTTGAAAAGTAAGGAAGTCATTCAGATCATAGATCACAGGACCAAAAAGACACCTCCGTGAGCTGTGGCTCCAGGAGGTCTTCATTCTCTGTGGTTCTCCCACGTACACTCAGAGAGAGGATCTACCCCCTTGACAGAACTTTTCTTAAGGTATTATCCTCCAGTAAAGATAAAAATCTCCCTTCTCAGTCCATAGTGCATACATCTAAAAGCAGGTCATGGTTTCTGAGCACATTTGAATCTCTGAAGGAGTGTCTACATTTGGTAAGAATCAAGGGGTTCAGAATTCAAGAAAAGCGGCGCCATTGTGCCAACTTGATCGCACCGCAGGGCGGTGTTTAGTTCTGAGCTCTGTGCCATCTACTCCCGACGCGTTCAGCATTTTGTGGAAGCCCGAGGACTAGGTGGGAGAAGGCTTTTCACCTGAGTGAGCTTGGAGGAGATGCACCTAAGTTTCTCACCACCAGTGAGCTGTGTGTTATTCTGAAAGAAAGACATGTATTGCTGGATGGACTACAAAGGCAAAACCTTTTTGGTCTTGGAAACAGCCTGGTCATCTATCTGTGTCAGCAAAGAAATAACTGTACCTCAGAGCTCTGGAAAGAACCTTGAGGCAAGTTTTCTTAGCTCTTATTTCTGTAATCATTTTCCATGGAGTAAAATCCAACCCACTTTTGCTGTCTTCTTTTATCTCAAATTGCTCCGTAATCCCCTGTATAATTTATTGATTTTTGCTCTCCTCCTTGCTAATCTTATCTTCCCTTTGCATTTGTAGTTTCAATAAGCCATAGTGAGTCAAATTTTATTATTTACTGTTCATGTGAACTTGGGAAAGTTTTTTTAAACCTCTATGTGTCGAAATTCTTTTTAAAGGAGACATCATGGCACCTACTTGCGAGGACTGTTCAGATCACTAGCATAATGCTGACTAAATGACAATGTTTAGCACACTGAAAAATACTGAAAACTAACACTTCTGCTCCACCAACTCTAATAATCATGGCGAACACCCATTTAACATGCTAGCCTTCATTCCAGAAAAGAGAATTTGTAATTACCAGCTAGTCTCCATGACTATATCCTGGACCCTGTCAGTACATGGTGAACCGCTTCTAAAACATATCATTGCTAATGCAAACATAATTACTTGTTGAAAAAAGCTGCATTAATTTTCAAGAATAACATTATAAAATTTTATCATCTCCTCACTAATTTAAAAAAAATCTATTATATTCTAACCTCTCTCTGTGTGTGTGTATGTGTATATTCTCCCCTGCCTCTCTCTCTCTCTCTCTCTCTCTCTCTCTCTCTCTCTCTCTCTCTCTCTCTCTCTCTCTCCCTCTCCCCTGTTAACAACCAGAAGAGGATTAGCTGTTTGAAGGCCCTAGGCCCATGGGGATCTTACAAGATGGAAATCAAGCTGGATCTCTCTTCAACCATTTAAAGGCAATAGTTAAGAGATTATTCTAATCCAATTACTTTTATTGACCAGAACTGGCAGAGTGGGAAAAAACAAACAAAGAAAGAAACAAACAAAAAACAAACAAACCCATAAAGGCATAACGCCCTATCTGTGAGAAGAAAAACTACTTTCATCTTCAGTATGCTTTACTTCATTTTATTACACATAATGCATATTACAAAATCCCACATTATTTCTGTGCTGCATTGATTAATTGGCAAATTGAAAAGCAGAACCACAAGGATTTTTAATGTCTTGCCCATGATCTCAGAACTGCTGTTAAACTCCATTTCATTTTCATTTTCCTTTCAACAGCTACCCTCTTTCTGACAGATAATTCACGTATTGACTCCTTGGGTCATATGTGGCAAATATCCAGTGTGAGATGTAAAATAATGAGATAATTTAAATAGATTGGGCAGACTGCCCTTAGGCAGATTCTGAAGCTACAGAACTTTTATACCATTACTCTTCCATCTGCTTTTTCCGTTTTTTTTTCTCTTATTCATTCATGCAGTTGGTGCCAGTTTTGTTCAGTACAAGATGCTTGTTGCCATAAGGAAAGGAGAAATTTTTATATGTTTAGGGCCATTGTTAAGCTCCAGTGGGCATTTTTTTAGCCCATTAGGGAAAAAATGGGCATACCAAAATTAATATTAGTTATTCTTCCTTTGTACTGTCTTCCCTTTCTCATTTTCTCTCTCACACCCTCATCATTATATATTCATCTATTGAAAAATGATTGTGTTACTTACCAGGCAGTGGGAAGTCCTTCAGGCACTGGAGGTAGAGACCCTCGCTCATGTGGTTCCTGCAATGCTTGGCATACAGCTCACCAGCCTACCCTGTCCTCCCACCACCACCACCACCATGCTGTGTGTGCATGTACTGTACACACACACCGGGCCTCACACTGCCTACGTTACCTTTAGCAGGTGATGGCCTATCAATTTCTCACTAACATTGGTCTACTCAACATCACCCAATCTTTTTAAATAAAACTACATTCTGGAGACTCACCTAGATTTACTGAGACTCTGAAAATGCAGCCTGAAAACTTTTATTTTTAACAAGCTTCCAAGAAATTATGGTGCACAGCCAGCTATGGTCAACCCCTCTTATTTTGTGAAACTGTTCTTATTACCAACTTCATACTCACTTGACCTGTTTCTTGCAGAATAAATCTGTCAGAAGAAATCATTAAGAACTACTAAGGGTTCAATGTTGCTATAAGGAGAATTTGCACTGGACAAAGAGTCACTTGAGGTCAAATGTCTTATACTAATGGAATAAATGTCCAGTGTGACTGTTTCAGGAATTGTAGTTTGCTAATAATGAACAACATTTGGGGGGAGCCGCCTTGCTGGTATGCCTCATAGTCCACCATGGGATGGGGACAGCTTCCGACTTACCAGGTAGAATTATGTATTAAAGGAGAAAGGTCAAGCTTGTATGTATATACTAACCAATCATTTTTATTACCAAAGTTGTGGTGTTTAATGGAAGGGGGAAATATTTGAACAAGCCCATTAAAAAGAAGAGGTTGAGTCATTGTTGCAGAAATACATTAAAATGAGGTTGATGACTCATATGCTGTCTCCCTTTTCTGGTGAGGCAGCTGCTCACTATTAATGACCAACGACAGACAGTTAGGAGTGATCCGTCTGCCCGGTTCTGGCACAGGGGAATACACCACCTGTTCACTTTCCAGCTACAGCTTCCGCAAGGCAACATGAAAATGAAGCCTCTATGTTCTTTGAAAAAATGGTTGGGATTGCTGAACCAGAATGGAAATGATGTGTAGCTTTTATGCAAAAACATCAAGAAATTCAAAAGCCTTTGTTTGTTCTCTCCAGTTAGTGTTTGGAATTGTTTGAAAGAAACAGCACTGTCACTGTGAGATGAAAATCTTTGACACAATGCAAATTGTTAACTCAAGTGTTCCATATTAATAAAATGCTTTCAGATTTATTGGAAGCTAAATGTCCCTGGGTCCATGCTGACAAACACCTGTGGGGAAAGTGATGTATCTTGTGAGTGTGAATCTGATGTAACCTTTTTAGTCCTAGAGAGGGAATAGAATTCAATAAATACAAATAAGAAAATGGTTCAAAATTTTTGAGATCACTGGATATTATAATTTATGCTATACAAAACCATTGACTCTCACTATTTTTGTTTTCTCTTGCTTACTCCAACTAAGATTCTTATATTTTCTAGGAATAAATGTCTCATTATTTCTTTTACAGATTTCTGTTTCTATAACTTCGCTCATAATATCCTCCCAGCTAGGTTTACCTCACATCATTACCCATGTTAGCAAATCACAGACACCCTCCAAGATCTTCTCTGATGAGGTCTCAAAGCAGACTAACTCAAGGGCATTTCTAGCTCTTCTAAATATTCACATTTAGACATTTAATTTTCCTGGATCAACTTGAATTTTTGAATTAAAATGATAGAAACTTGGAAAATGAGTAAAATATTTTTACATACTTTTTAGTTTTTTACAAATGGAAAAACTGACTTTATTATTCTTTAAGGAGCTAAAATTTAGTAAAATTAATATCATTGTACAACTCTTAGTGTACTCAAGATGTTACTTTCTAATACCTAAAATCACTCTGGACTGGAAGTCTGTCAAGTACTGTGAAGGTTTTACCCTACTTGTAAGCTAACAAGTTAGTCTGCCACAGTGTCACGGATGCTGGAAAAAGAAATGAGACTCTTGGGTCAGAGACAAAGAAATGCATTACTCACAGCACAGCAAGAAGCATGAGCATCTGCGTATTTGCACGAGCCCCCATTATCCACAAGTCCCACGGGGCTATGCCAAATGTGCCCAGATGGATGCTTGCACACATGCTAAAGCGCAAGCATCTGAGATTACGGATCCCAAGTCTTTTATATGATAATGGGTAGGAAGTATACCTGGATTTTGCTCAAGAAAGAGAGCCTATGTTTATTATACTGGACTATAAGCATGACACTTTTTGTTCCAGAGAAAAATATTAATTAGTACCTCTGCCTCCAAGATATGCAGAAATGTGAAAAACCCATGGATCATTGTCTCTATATTAACACTTGAAGAATTTTCCCATAAGCGCACTACTGTGTCGACCACTCTGATAAATGTGACCAATAGAAGCTGAATTCACATCTATTTAATTCATTTCAAATAGCATTTACTTAAGACTATCAACGTGACCTCAAATATCAGGATAAAGCTAACTTTCAGGGTTGACCTCAACTATCCCTGTTTTCCTCCAGGATCCCAAACCCAACTGAGCAAATCCCACTGGGGTTCACCTTAGACATACAAGTAGCTTTCTACTTGTATTTCTACTTGGCATGAGATATTAATCCTGGCACAATAGGAAGTGGTAGATTACTGCATAGACTCCACCTTGGCCAGCTAGGAGGAAGTCTAGGGCAATTCTATCCTTATGACCATCTCGACCAGTGAATTGAGGATGGTTTGATTACCTTACAAGGTCAAGGTGGTATAATTCTTCATGTCAGATAAAGTCAGGGACAAAGGTAGTAATGGCCTTTCTAACTGGAAGACTCCCACTGTAGGGATAAATGTCCACAGGATAAACATAAATCATATTACTATATGAAGAAGTTATACCTTTGGGAATCTTCCATCAGTACACAGGTTATCCTCAAATTTGAGAGATTTCCATAGTTATCTGAGGCTTACATGATCCATTGATCCTATTTCTATGACCATCCCTATAATGCAAGCCACCATGTTTTGGGGAAGAAGGGAAGATAATGCCTGATTTCCACATAAGGTATGGGTGCACATAACATCCTTGGAAATACAGTACTGTTTACAATTGTTGGTGCCCTAGTGAGACCCACATCAGTTAGGGAGGGGCAAGTTGACAGCCTCCTACATGGCTGATAGGCTTTAGAGTCTCAGTTCAGTTTGAATAATTGAGTCTAGTGGCTTTTGGAGAGATGTCTAACGGTAGTAAGTACAACCTATTTGATTTTTTTATGCCATCTTCCTGGTGACAGTTTTCTGCCTCAGAATGATTGATGGATGGCTTTGGGAATGGGGCTAGAGGGGACATCCAGAAGATGCCGTAGTGAGTCATTTTTGTCTCACCCCTGTTCTAAAAGGGAAAGAATATCTATATGTTACATTATCTATCTATCCATCTATCTATCTATTATCTATCAATCAATCAATCTATCTATCTATCTATCTATCTATCTATCTATCTATCTATCATCATCTGCCTACCTATCATCATATACAGCTATATTTGAAGACACACTTCAACATACTTAAGGAATATCTAGAGAGAATAGGAGAATGGGAGGTTGGGATGCCTTCCTACCTCAAACCTAGTGAGAGGTGTTTAGTGGGAACAATGAGAGCTTAATATGGGTTCCATGTGGCTAGATGGTATTGGCCTGCACTAGGATTTGTTTGGGCAAAGGATGTGTGTTTTGCATGGACCAGATACAGGCCACATTCAGAAGAGTACTTATGTGAAACTGTATTGGGTTCTGTTCAATAAAGTCACAGGAAGAGGTGAGGCTGAATTAACTAAGAGAAAATGAAGTGTCGTCAAATTTTTACAGGGTGATACTGTATTAATTGACCAGCTTCAATAAGAATATAATTTATTACATTAAGGAAACTACAGGTTAGAGAGCCCTAGTGATGAGGGAAGGTCATCTAATAACACAAGATGGAATTGCTTGAGGCTGAACATATTTAATTACTGAATTGAGACTGTTCTTGTTATTTTGAATGACTATAAGATTTTCTATTTTATTAGACTGACCAGATAATTATATAACCTGGGTAAGTTTTTACCCAGGGACAAAGAAAAATATTAGCCCCAATGTGCAATTTTAAAGGGGGAAAAATTAAATTATTTTCTGATTCTATCCATTGAGTTATATTTTTACAGTATTCTGGTTATATAATGGGATAAACAGGATAAATAGTTATTAATACATATAAGATGTTATATATAGTACATGTTATATAGTGTTATATGTTGGTGTTGAGATACCTTTCGATTTCTCCCCACTAAGAATTGATATGCAGAAAATTTTCTATATTCTCATTCAGTCCATATGCCATTTTCTTCCTTAGCTTACATTTTTTTTCTTTTCTTGTTTTCTTTTTTTTGCTTCACACACTCAGATTTATTGGAGCTTTAAATAATAATTGTAGAGAAATCAACCTTATAGTAATTTTTACATCAGTAATTTTTGAAATTCATTGTAAATAAATAACTGAATATACTGTCTGATTTAGAAATATCTTCACTTTCTTTGGTACACACTGAAATATTCCTATTGCTAGTTACTTACCACTCTCAAATGAATTTTATTTCCTTTTGTGTGACTCAATGATAGTCTGTTTTCTCTGTTCTGAGTAATTTTTTTTTAAAGTTATTAGGATTTTTGTTTATTTTAAATAGAGATGTCTCTTCTTCTCAACCAGTGTTCTGAGTAATTTGAGTTATACGTCTGTGCCCTCAGTTCAGTTCCTTCTGTAAAAATGATATGTTCTGCTTCATGAAGTAGGTTTTATAGGCCCACTTCTTTGGCAGAAAGACTAAGGTTGGAGTTCAAACTTCTATAGCACTTGATGAACAATTTTGGTCACCTTGGAAATTCCTGTGTTACTCCATTAAATGTCTCTTAAACTGTGGTATGTTGAAGTTTCAATGTGTGATCATGTTTCTCCCCCACATGGGTTGTATTCATCATGATCACATATTAATTCTCATATCAGGTTTGGATGTCATGAGAACTTGGTAGGAAAGCTAAAGCTTGTGCTTAAAATATAAGGGTAAGAGCGCAGTCTTCGATACCCCCCAAAGATGACACATCATTAAATAACATATATCCAATAAAGCAGTAATGCAGCCACACTTCCCAGGATAAACATTCTCTGTTTTTTACATGACTCCATATACTGTGATATGAAAAATACAAAAAAAAATACAACAACAAAGTTTTGTTTGCTTTTAAAATATAAAGGTGCTTTTGAAACTGGTCGGTTGTTATTTGACAGGGAGAGATAATTGTGGCCAAGGCTTTAAGAAATGCTGCACCTAAGACTTATTTATGAAATAGGTGTATTAGGGAATCATTGTTCATATTGCTCATATATATATATATATATATATATATATATATATATATATATATATATATGTAGTTACCTGGAGCTTTTTAAGTTTAGTTCAGTTTGACACAAGGTTTGTTGAGTAGGAGTTCAGACAGCTAAAGAGAAGCTGAAATCATAACAACCTGTCAATGTGTGACTGTTCCCAGACTCCTTTCGGATCCCGTCCCGGTTGTAGCCCTGGGGAAGGTGCCATAATTCAGCGGATCCCACTTTGCCTGGTGCTGTGCTGCTAAGTTGTACTTCCAGTCCGAGCTGGTGTGTTCACTCACATGGGATTCTGTGGTCTGTTTTCTGAGCTCAAGCGCGAGTCCATCATTTACAGCCTCCTGGACCTTGCGTACTTCTAATCATGTTTAGGAGAGTCCTGAAAGCAGCCATGGAGAAACCAAATTGGGGAAATGATGTGTTCTCTGAAGTCCAAAGCACAATTAGATTGATCTTATTAGTCATGGTGCACGTCATTGTTACTTCCTGTTTCTAGACTTTAATTTATGAAATACTCCGTGGAATCCTACCACATATCCTCCTTGACAGCAGTGCCTTCAACTTCAGGAATGTATTTAAAGCATGTCAGAGCATCTTAAAACAGTTTTGCCATTTTATGATATCAATCTGTGATCTATGATTTGAAAGTAGACCAATATCTCCAAACAAACATGAGTATAAAAAAGTTCTCTGGAAATAAAAGATGTGTCTGTTTGTTTATGATCTCTTCCAAATCCACTTGCTCATTCAGCATATATAATTTGGAAACTACTGTGATATCAGAATAGGGAATCTTCAGTCCTGGACACTAATTGCCACGCCTCTGGCACCCATGAGTATCTTACTTTGGCCAGTCAAGGAATTGTAGTGTTGCTGAGTATGTGAGTATGAGGTGGGGAACCTGACTTCCTGTGGCTTCTGAGAGATTTGTAAGAGTCTGTGCCTATACTTGTGTCATTTTTCTGTTTGTTCCCAAGTACTAGTAAAAAATTTTGAGCACTTTGTATTTGAATATTATATCTATTTTAGGTCTCTAAGGAATACTCTATCAAAAGTATTAAGCTTTTCTTTATAAAATATAGTGAGGAAGAGGGAGGGAGGGAAGGAGGGAGGGAGGAAGGGAGAGAGAGAAATAGATTATGTGTCACTAAACAATCTGAAAATGGGGGAAATGGCCAGGATTGGACCAAGATCACCTTCAGGGTTAGAGAAGTCATGTTTTCACCACATTCTTCTTTGGGTTAAAAAAGGCAGAGCCCCTGTTCCTGAACCAAGGAGGCTATATCTCTTTTTCTCATCAGCACTATTTCCACAGCCCCAGGTCTCACACACCCACATCTCCATGACCACATTTGGCCTGTACTCCTCACTGAGCTGTCAGGCCCACCCTTTGTGGACAGAACGCTAAGCTGTGATCCGAAACTGTTAGTGTCACTGTCCTATTCTACCTTTTTAAAAATCTAACTTTTCCTACAATAGCCTGAAAATATGTTCCTAGAAATGGAAGTCTGTGCTCCAGAGAATGAGTGTTTTGTTTTTAAATATGAACCCTTGAAATGGCAGTTTTCCAAGCACATTTTTATGTGTATTTTTAAATATTTAGTTTATATTCTGAAAAATACAATAGAAACAGAAGAGTGTGTGAAATAAAAACATACTGGTTTAAAAGAATAGAAATGAAATGCCCATGTCACCATTATACAGGTGAAATAAAATATTGGCAGTGTCTTAGAAAATCTCTCTTTCTTCCCCACTTTCCCCCCGCCCCCCTTCTCTCTCTCACACAGTTTTATAATACTCCTTAAGATCACAGACCTTGGGAGTTAGACTGGCTATGTACAAAAGATGCCTTGCCTACTTGTTTGCTGTGTGATCTTGGGCACAACATTTAGCCTCTCTGTTCCTCATTTTATGATTTATAAAATGAAAGATAATGATAGAAATACTACCTAACTCAGATATGTTACATGGTCGCTCTGAGAACAATGCTAACTAACATAAACACTCCATAGGCGTTCATTTAAAAAACTGTCTTCTCATATTATGTTGCCTTTATCATTACATTGGGGGTAAGGTTTGAATCAAATCCATTGGATAGATATGTTGATATAAAAGAGACGCAGAATCTCCTTTATATTGGTTTAGATAGATTTTTAAAACAGATGACTTGGTTAATGTGTGACAGATAAGGATTATTAAAATAAAATACAAAATTTGCCAAATACCTTAAACGTAGTTTTAAATGAAAATGCAAGTTACGGAAGAAAAGATGAAATTTTCAATATTCAGAATGTCTTGGTAAATTCTGTTCTATGTAAGTTTTCTTCTTGAAAATGGTAGGACTCTGAAGAGTATAAAAAATTGTATTTGATTCCATTTATGTAGTGATACTTCACTTAATGTGTACTTAAAGCATGTCTAAATAAGTCATTCATATTTTCGTTGCATGTTTAACAAGAATAGGTCTAGAAATTGTACTGGGATTGAGAAAGTAAATTCCTGACCCACTTAAATATTTTCAATATTCATTTAAGAATAATAGTACTTATGTCGTGGTTAAAAATAAATTTGTATTTGATTGTTTGTGGCAATTCATTAACAGCACAATCGAATCACTAACAGATCCTATTATTTCTGTAAACTACAGGTAAAAGTTAAAATTTTTCATTTTTTTTAGACTTTCTTCTTTCTAATCTTCGTTTGTCTGATTTGAAGACTCGCATTTCCTAATGCGTTTGAGAGCATTGTCACTAAGTATTTCATATCGAAAGGCATGATATTCACAGTGATGTATGGTAAATAGTGTGTTGGACTCGCGTCTGGATGTGCAAAACTGCATTGTCCACTTACTAAGACAATCCATGCAAAGAGATGTAAGATAACTCACGCCCAAAGCATTCTATTTGTAATGTTACTGTTTTTTTTGTTGTTTGTTTGTGTGTTTTTTTTTTGTGTGTGTGTGTAAACGTGGGAGGAAAAAGACAGCATAATACATAAATATTTGGTAAATACAGACTGAAAAAATCTAGAGATTAACCCTAGGGTATATTCTAGTCATACAGAAGGGCCCCAGACATGTGAAAAGAGGCAGTAGTAGCCAGATGTATTTGTCGTGGTAATTAAGGAATGAAAAGGACCCTGCCTTCCTGAGAAGAAAACATGGAGACCAAAGATGTGGGGTCAGCCACTGCACAAGGTTCAGCTCTTACCTGAGATGCCAGCTTCTCTGCCTGTACCTCCCTTTTACATGCCTTTTCTCTTGTTCTCTGCCGTCCCTTAGCATAATTACATCTACTCCTTACAAAGGACACCAGCAGTTCTAGGAGCAGATGCGAAGACTGCTAAAGGCATTTGGAGACTCAAAGTATACTTAGATCCCACATGCTGAGACTAAGAGGCAGGCCATCATCTCTGTTCACACCATTTCTTGCCTGTTCCTAATATTTCTTTCTTCTGAAAGAGATGACAAGTACTGGTGGTCAGCACAGACCCCTGAGGGAAGCTCTTTGAGGAGAAGTCTGTTGTCTCCTCCAGGATTCAAATAACATCAAATAGAGATAGAGAACCAGGATGTGGGCTTCGCTGAGATAAATTGGTGGTCTGACCTAGATAATCGTGTCAGTAACTTGAATACCAGGGATGACAACAAAACCAAAATGACTGGATGTGTAGAAATGCAGCAATTAAACCACTATTACCCACAATACCTTTCCACATAGTTTTTAAGGTGAAATAGAAAGTTCACAGGTAACTAAATGTGAGTTCTCGCTGAAGTGTTAAAGAAAAAAGAACTTTGAATATAACATTTTATAGCCAAATAATGTATAAAGATAGGATAAAAGGAAGACGTTTCGTAATCACTAAAAACGAAGGTTGCACACAGAGTTCAATGTTAATACATGCAGGTCGATGCACATCATCATCGAAAGAGTTCCCTTTTTTATTGACACACAGCATTTGTGTGACAAAGTCTTGGCAGCTGAGGAGCATAATGATAGCAATTACCTTTTATAAAGAATCATGATGCACCTTGGCATCGAAATCGTAAACTTTTTTGGCAAAGAAAGGTATTGCTTTGAATTTTTAAGAAGTTTTGCTTCTTATATGAAGACATTTAAAGTGCAAAACATTTGGAGATGCTGGGGCAGTAAGTGTGACTAAGTGGGGGGAGACAGACGAGTAATGCTTGGAGTGCAGGGTGGTAAGTGGCAAAAACGGAGCTCAGGCAGCAGGGTCTCACTCCAGTTTGCCCAGAGGAGATGGCAAGCTGATTCTGAAGAGAAGCCTGCGATGGAGTGGAGAAGCCTGGGGATGTGAGGAATGAAAGGGTTGTTCACAGAACTACAGGGCCTGGGAGTGAAGAACCTGCAGGAGAAACGTCCAGAGGAGGTTTCTGGCAACACAGGCAGAAGCCGGATCAGTAAGAATAAAATGGTGCCCTCCACATGCTACATTTCTTCCTTTTTTGGGTCACACTTTTCAAGCGTCTTTGTCAGAAAGGTACATCAATCCCACACCTGCACCGTTAGCACTAACTAGACCAACTCCTCACTCCACTCACACGGCAGTTCACTCACAGAGTTACTGAGTCATTGCTTTTTCTTTCTCCAGGTTTTAACTCCTGACATTTAATGGCAGGTGCTAAAAGCCACATGTCAAACATGAGTGACATGAAAAAGGTGAAAACAGCATTAATAGCCTGAGTGAAGAGGCTATTTGGAGTCTCAAAGCACTTTATATTCTTTACATTTTTGCAGATGTGGGTGAGGATTTTTGAGCTTTCGGTGAGAATGAGAATCATTCTGAAAAAAAAAACAAAAAAAACGGTGCTTATTTTCAGAGGATGATGACTCATCAGGATTCATGCAGGCAGTTTTTCTTTCAGGGTGATGACAGGTTAAAATTAAAGCTATTATTTTTGTAGTAGATGCATATCTGGTCTATTAATTATGCATTCAGTATGTCACGTGCAAAATGAGTTAAGGGATAACGGATCAAGAAAATCACAGCTGTAAATAATAACAATATCTTCTTAAATTGTTTCATAATGTTATGCTGATTTTAATGTGATGTTTTTATTAAATACATTTCTACCCAGAAAAAAAATGCGGCTGTAAAGTAAGTAAACATCAGTATATCATAATTATAGCAAGAATACTCACGCAAAATATGTTCTGGAATAAACTGGGCAAATTTCTGGAGTAGGAATTTCTTTCTGCCAAACCTGTTGGACATTCATCAAAACCCAACCCTACTTCACTAGGTGCCCCTCACTCAGCATCTGTCACTAATTTGCTGTGGAATATTAGAGACCATCAGGCTGGCCACCTGCCATGTTGCTGTCATCTAGAACGGTGCTCTACCAATATGGCAGCCATTAACCACATGTGGCTACTGAGTACTTGAAATGTGCTTAGTCCAAATTGAGATTTAAGTGTAAAATGCACACTGGATTTCAAAGGCTTAATAAAAAAGAAATTTAAAACAATTATCAATAATTGTTTATATTGATTACATCTTAAAATAATGATGCTTTTCGATATGTAATACTGGGTATGTATAATATTATTCAAATTAATTTTACCTTTTTAAAAAAATTTTTTTAACTACTTTAAACACAGCTTCTAGAAAACCTGAAATCTCTGTGTGGCTCACATTTGGGTCTTACGTTATATTTCTGTTGGGCAGCATCAATCTGGGATGTTTTTGTTGGGCTGTTACATGTATGCATTGTGTTTTTACCCATTTTTTTTTTTTTTTTTACCCAATTTTTAAGGAACATTAAAATTTACAAAATTATTTTTATCATTTGTGTTTCTCAGCTCACACAGTCTTCATGAATTTATTTCTCTTTTAGCCAAGTTAATTCTTCTAGGAGAGCTTTTTAAGAAAGCTTTTAGTTACAGGCTTTTGAGAATTTTATGGTTGATAATACCTTTATTTTACCTTATCATTATAAATTGTTTGGCTATAAAATTTTATATTCAAAGTTGTTTTCTTCAACATTTTCAAACTTTTTTTTTTCATTGCTTTTTTTATATTCTGATTTTCCACTGAAATGTCTGATTTGAAAGTTAATGTGTGGTATGTGTGTCTGTGCGTGTGTATTGAAGATTGTGATAGTTAATATTTTATGTCAACCTGGCTGGGCCAGGAGGCCCAGACATGGGTCAAACATTATTTTGGATGTTTCTGTGAGGGTGTTTTTGGATGTTAATGTTAGCATTTAAATTGGTGGATTTAGAGTAAAGCAGATTGCTCTCCATAATGTAGGTGGACCTTATTCCATCAGTTGAAGGCCTGAATAGAACAACAGAGGGACCTCCCCCAAGCGAGAGGTTATTGTATATTGCACTGCCTTTATATATGAACTGTAACATCCACTGTCCTGTCTCTAATCAGCCAGCCCGTCCTACAGATTTTGGACTTGTCAGCTTCCACGAGCCTGTGAGCCCATTCTTAAAAATAATACACACATCCTGTTGGTTCTGTTTCTTTCTATACACACATCCTGTTGGTTCTGTTTCTCTGCAGAACTTGACTATGACAGAGATCTGCTCTTTCTTTATGAACTACTTTAACATCTTTTCTTGAATCGATATCCTTACAATTCTTAAAACTTTTTCTAGGGTTTTGCTTTATAAATCATGCTGTGTCCCACAGCCAGCCTTTTCTATTCTTCTTTATTCAGAGTAGTTTTTTGGTCGACATTTCTTCAAATATTCCTTCATTTATTTTTCTTTACCTTGAACAGATGTTGATACTTCATCCACATTTCTGATATTTCTTTTGTTTCCTTTATTACTTTTCCTTGACCTGATCTTCCAGCTCGCTGATTCTTTCTTTGGCTGTTTCCATTTTTCTATTTAGCTTACCTGTTGTCTTCCTTATTCAAACTATCATAATTTTCTTGCACATATTTATGCTTGGCCATTTACCACTTCTTATACTTGTTTCATATTACTTATATCTTTGCTTGTTTCTTTGTAATGATGACTTTAAATTCTTATTCTGTATTCCGTTTATTTGGCCTTGTCTGACGCGTCTATATAGGTTGTTCAGTTTTCTTTATTTCATATATATATATATATATGTATATATATGCGTGTGTATGGTGGGAGAGAGGTGATCGCAGGCATTATTACAATCTAGTCTCCGATCAGTCTCCATTTGTGGCTGCCTCTCCACTAAGCGACCCCGTGGTAATGGAGCACCCTAATAGCTCAGTGACAGGATAACCAACAGCTAAGTAATTTGGAATTTGTTATTTTGCCATTTGTAAAACATCTTCAGTAATTCCCTATGTCTTTCTTCTGATTTGACTTCCTAAAAAGTTTCTCCCCCAACATCTCAAGAGACCGTAGCATCAGGATCCTTTGAAGTGCATACAAAAATTCAAATTTGAAAGTGGACACTAAGTGAAAGCTGAATCATCTTGGCAGCGTACCTGAAGGTTGGTATTAATATGCTCCCACAAATCCCTCAATGATGCTTACTGGAAAAATACTTTGATTCCATCTCTGAATCCAGTAAATTAAAGCATCTTACAATTAGCTCTGCTCTTGGTGTGCTAGCCAAGTCTCTTGTTTGTTCTCCTCTAGTCCTTTGTTCTCCATTCCCTAATGTGATTTTGTTACTGCAAATCTTTCTTGAACTGTCAGATAAAATGGATTGGGCCAAGGTCCCTGAATCAGAGAGTTTCTCTGCCTGAACTTGCAACTTCAGCTTAAGTTGTTCCAGTTGGCTCTTTCATGCCTTTTGAGACTCCACTCAAGGTGATTAATTTTTATCCTTTTATCTGTTTAGGAGAGAATAACATTGCCAGTGGTCAGACATTTTTATATTGACCCTGAAATCTCTCTTTGATTTTACTTGTGCTCTTCAATCTTGCATTTCCTCACATGTACATTTTCAGTTTGATTTTACTATACACCTCACTAAGGCTAGTTATATGCACATCATGTATTCCAGAAGTTACAGCCAAACATTCCCCTAATTTCGTCAGTACTAGTGGTCTAAGAGGAGCTGTAAATTGTGCTAAAAAGAGAGAAAAAGGGAGATTGGCTAGTAGCCAGTCAGGGAGTGCTGGTCAGAAATATCTCCTCCAAGACAAATATTTTGGTAAAAGTTGGAAACGAGATATAATTTAAATAAGGTTCTAGACCCCAAGACACCGCTGTCTGTGACATATACTGACCAGTTCTGCCTTTGCCATGATAGTTTTTTCTAAATGGGTTGGGAGATAAAAAAATAAAAAAAAATTCTAAGGTGTATTATCTCTGGGGACCTGAATTTACAAAGATGACCATTTTGTTCATGTGATTTCTATAGAAACAGTTTGCAAAATCCTTTTCTGTAACCAAGCTGAGAATTAAACGAACAAAGAAAAAATTCCTGAACCACCAATTCTTTGTCACAACTGGTTTAACTTCCATATTTTGCTCACTAACGGGAGTGCCACTCAAGTCATTATTCAAAGGACATTGTCCCATTTTACATATAATTTTCACATGCGTGGGTATTTGATTTTATGTCATATAGCGGATTAAGTACAGAAATGTATAAGGATACAGGAGAGGAATCACAGTCAGTCATATTGGTTACAATGAGAAGTTAAAAACTTAATGGAAAAGACAGTAAGTGAAGACAAATACCCACACAACCCACACACACTAATACAGGCACTTGAACACAGACACACGTGTACCCACACAACACATGTAACACCCACCTGTAAACATCCATCTCAATGCATACACACTCTTCTTAACATACACACATACACACACCCAATCTCAGTACATACACAATAGCTCTCCTCAACATACATGCTATTCTAAGCCCCAACATATATACAGAAACCACATGCAATCTGTACACACACCATAGGCCACAGCCAATATTAACATACAAATGTTCATCACAATCCCAACACATATACCTTTTAGCACATACATAGCAATAGTCACATGCATCAGTACACCTCCTCTCTCATCTCCCCCACTCTCCTGAAAATTAACTTTTACTCTCCCCAGCTCTCTTTTACTCCACATCTCCTTACTGTTGCCACTGCCTTTGCCAGTCTTTTGCAGACTCTTCCTCTATCTTTTCTCTCACATCAGTCACCCAGACTCACCCATATCCCATTATTCACACACAAGTATAACTGAATACATACACATAAAATTTAGCGAATGACTAATATCCCTACAAACTTCAAGGGTATCCCTTCAAGACTGTTATAGTATAAATCAGCATATTGTCATAAGCTAATGATGCAGAAAGATTAAATCACATTCATTCTACTTTATTTCAGAATGTAAGAGAATATTTAATGTGTTTTAAGAAGATTCCCATTAAATTGATGACATAACAAAACATTGTAATGACTAAAAATCTGTGAGGAAAATGTCAATTATCCAGACAGGCATCTGTCTTATGATTTGCAATTTGCTGATGTTTTATTTCCTAGATCCTTACTTGCCACTCATAATCACACCATTTTTATCTTGACTCTTACCTCCCATCGTAGGGTGAACATACAATGAGAACATTTTTAAGTTCAAAAAAAGAAAATGTTTATAACTTTGCCTTAACAACAGACATAAATCAGGATTCTCTGGGGGGGAATTATGTTCACCCATCTTATGCCCAATCTGTATATATTCTCTTTACTTCATCATTTTCCACTCACGGCGGAGCCCACTCTAATCTGGGTCTTGCCCTCTTTACTCTATGAAATTACTGCTGTGGTACTCATCAAGGTCTTCATGAGGCACATGCCTAAAGAACACGTTTCTCAACTTCTTGATCCCACAGTTGAATACTTGATCCATGCAAGTGACACCATGTTTCCTGCCTTTCTTCTTCCTTTCTAGGCCACTCTCTCCAGGTTCTTCTTTCTCTACTTACTGATATGCACTGGGATATCCTTGGACTTTGTTGTTAGACTATAGTTTTGTTTTTGCTCTGTGTTTGTTTTCATGGTTATCTCATCCCATTTTGGAGTTAAATATGACTCCTCTAATGCCAATGACCACCAAATTTATGTTTCTATCCCAGAAAGTTACTGACGCCCAGCCGTATGCGTCTTCCCTCACTTGGATGTCTTGTAAGCATCTCGAGTTTAATATGGCAAAGCTGAATTCTGTACCTTCTTTCCCCATGCCTCAACTCCAAATCTTCTCCTTTTCCAGGGTTACTGATTTCAAAACCACCTCTTTGGTGCACCTCTTGGACAAACCAAAAGTGCCCCATAACTCTTTCCCTATATCTCACTCTCATCAAATCCTGCCCATTTTATGTCAGTAACGTCTTTTGACTACATTCCTTTCTCTCCATCTTGACTGATATTCTCTCTGTCTGAGTGACAATGGCCTTTACTGCAAATGACTAAATGAAACTCTCTTTTATCCATTTCTCTCTTGCCCACCTCCCAGTCATTAGCGTGCGGCAGCTTAAGTAATTGTTTAACAAGGCACATTTGTTCATGTCTTTACCCTGATCAAACCTTTAAAGACCTTCAGCATTATGAGGACAGCCTTGAAAATGCTTTAGGTTGTGCATGATCTGGCCCATATTTATCAACCTAATTCTCAATCCTCGTCTGATGCCACATCCGTCTGCTCATCACTTTGGCCTTGTTTCTGTTTCCTTAAAATGTTCCTTTCCACATTAGTATGTTCATACCTGCTATTGCATTTGAGTTTGCTTCTTTCCTTCTCTTTAGTTTAATTATGCTTCAAGTGTAAATTCCCTTTATAGTCCTTGGTCTAGATTAGCCTCCAGTTTATGCCTCAAAGAAACCTTATGTTTTCCTTTATAACGTAAATCACGTTTGTAATTATATAGCTGTTGGAGTAATGTTAAAATGTCTGTCTCCCTCTACTAAAGTTCCGAGTCTATTATCTTTCCCATTGTACTGTATATGTCTAGCACATAGGAAGCACAAGTAAATATTGGTTAAATGAATGAATGTAAAAATTTAATGTAAAAGATTTTAAATAAGATGAATTCAGAGTGTGCAAACACAAACAACCTTATTTTTTCCCACTACACTTTTAAAATTGTTTTGTTGGTTCTTTCTCATCTACTTGATACGGTCTCTGACATGCCACATAGTTTGATTTTTCAAACTCATGTAATGGAAAGTGCCCAAAGCAATAAAATCTACAGTCCAGACTATATAGAGCCATGCTCAATTCAACTTAAAATTTAAGATTTTTTCTCTTCTTCTAGCTGGGGGCAATGCCAGCTTTGGAAGCCTGCGGTGGAAACAGGGTTTAAGGACAGTTGACCTCTCTCTTGATTCACATTGTCCTCTGCTTTCTTCTTCTTCTTCTTCTTCTTCTTCTTCTTCTTCTTCTTCTTCTTCTTCTTCTTCTTCTTCTTCTTCTTCTTCTTCTTCTTCTTCTTCTTTTTCTTCTTCTTCTTTTTTTCCCCTGCTCCCTCAGGTCAGGCAAAGATGTAGGTCATTAGGGAAAGGGGCACGATATGTAGTTGCTTCAGTTATAACCTGGCAGCGGTGCCCTTGGATGGGATGGTGATTGCTCCTTATCTGAATATGTTTAAAAACCCCTGGAAGAAACCTAAATATAGGTACAAGTAAAACATGAGAGATACAAATAAATGATCTATATTGGGGGGCTACCAAGGCACTAGGGGCTTTGCTGTAGGAAAGTATCAAGGACATAAGTACTCGGATACACCTAGAATAGAGGGAAGGACACGGCAGGAAAGGACATAATTTTGAGGACAGATAATTACAGCTTTATAGATAAGTGAGGAGTATGGGGTAATGAAATAATTTTTACTCTTGACAACTTCATTTTATTTTTCTGGAATTTGTAGGCAATATCATTAGTTGATGGAGTGTGTGGGTTATGGGTTGTTAGAGCAGAATTTCTTGGAAAAATTGATCTTGAGCACATGTCAAAGTATATTAACTTGTTAATGAAGGAACTCACAAGAAGATAATAGAGTGTGTCAGGTCAAAGCAGTATTGGGGAGAAAGCTTTGATATATTATAAATGAGAAAATGTTCACATAAGTAGCTAGGTTGCAAAGGGCAGATGCTGGTTTAGTTCACGTGGCAAATCTGTTTCAGCTGGAAAATTACCTTACTTTATCAGTTGACATGAGTTAAACTTGGGAACTTAGCAATTAGAGCCAAGTTCCCAGTGTTGCCAGGAATGAATTATTATGCAAAAACAACAAGTCGTATATCTGAGAATCAGACAATATGCAATTGACCTGTGACTCGTAATCCAACATATCAAGTCAGAAGTTTCTATTCCCTTTCAAGGATGTATTTAGCATAGAGATCCCAAAAGGTTAAAGAGAGATTGGCTAGGAGAGGCAGTTATTTTCTTCAGCATGTATCCAAATATACTAACAACACAATTTGCTCATTTTCAAGTTTACAACTTATTTTGTTTGTTTATTTCTGTCTTGGTCCCTTGTTTAGGACTAGGTAACCATAGATGTACCTTGATCATGAACATACAAGTCCTCATTAAAATTTTGTGCCAAAGCCATTAAAGAAATTTTCTGCCTATTAATCACTTTCTGAAATTCTTGAACTCAATGATGAATTAAAACACGGTGGCCTAATACAATGGGGTTATAATCACATTGCTAGTAACATTTTTTTAAAAAAGTGATTGTTATTCCTTTAACTAAATTTATATATAATATTGGGAGGAATTTCCAGTTAAAATCCAAAGACTTAATATGAAACTAAAAGGAAGAAGGAGAATACAGAAAAATAATTTCGTAGGCAAGGGGATTATGGGGAGAAATCTCACAAATTTCACTTCTGAGAGTTTTATTTATCTATTTACTTTTCCCTTGAGTTGGGAGATGATATCATGAGTTGATGGGATTAAGGAATTTCCAAAAGTATTTTCCAGTACTTCTAATACTTATGAAAGTATTTTCCCATTGAGTACCTAATGATCACATTTCTGTTCCTAAATTTTGTGTGTACTTCTTGACAGGAACAGATATAGAGAAACTTCCTGTTATATAATTATATTTACTAATTTTAGTAGACTTCATTCACCAGAAACATAGACTCGGAGATTCCCACTAAAGCTTATACTCCTTTCTACAGGTGCCAAATAGGCCTGACTAGGTCAAGATGACTGAGGTTACACTCTGGCAAAAGAAACTCCCCAAAGCTCAGTGCCTTTAAAACATACGTTTGTTTCTTGTTTATGCTATGTGTTTCTTCTAATTCAACGTGGGGCTGTACCTTATGTCGCCCTCCGGAACTATGTGGCACATTGATTTAGTAGAGAGAGGCGGGCAAAGCAGTTAAATGTTCTAACTGGTGACATTCAGTTTTTCTGTTCATAATTCGTTGTCTAAACTTAGTCATCTGGCCACACCCAACCACAGAACATCAGGAACTGCAATCTTCCCATGTGCACGGAAGGCAGAGTGATGGAAATAGTTGGTGAGAGCCTTAATGTCCAGTAAGTCTGGTCACCAAATACGCATGCACTCTGTCTTCCGTGTGAAAAACCACAGTTCCCCAGTTTCACGAAGGACAACCCGTAAATCCCATCTACTTATGTCATCAAGCTCAAAGTCCATCATTTCTCAGTGATACACCCTTCTATAAGGGAAGTATTTTGCTTTATAACTATATACAACAAGCTGGAATGGGGAAAAGATAATTACAGAGATCATCCTCTTGGGAAAGAGTAAGAACGTGAGATAAGTGGCAGTCATTGTTCTGTAGCAATTTGGAACTAGGCAGTGTAAGAAACTCCTATCCTGAAGGTTCAGGAAGGACATTTCTTGATTAGGTCTTGATGCTCCTGACAGGAGTGCCAGCGTCTGTTGTTATCCATGGCACTTGGCTCTGCCATCTGGGAAGTTGTACTGCCTTTTTGTTTTTTATTAATTGGATTTTTTGTTGTTGTTGAGTTGTATGAGTTCCTTATACATTTTGGATATTAGCTCCTTATCGGAGGGGTTATTTGCAAAAATCTTTTCCCATTCAGTTGGATGCCTCTGTATTTTGTTGATGGTTTCTTTTTGCTGTGCAAAAGCTTTTGAGTTTGATATAATCCCATTAATTTATTTTAGCTTTTACTTCTCTTGCCTTTGAAGTCAAATTCATAAAATCCTCTTTGAACCCAAGGTCCATAAGTTTAGTACCTAAATTTTTCTCTATGTTGTTTATTGTTTCAAACCTTATGTTTAGGTCTCTGATCCATTTTGAGTTAATTTTGGTACATGGTGACAGATTGACAGATAGGTGTCTAGTTTTATTCTTTTGCACATGGCTATCCAGTTCTCCCAGCACCATTTATTGAAGAGGGTTTCTTTTTTCCAGTGTGTGTTTTTGTCTCCTTTGTCAAAAATTATCTGTCCATATTTATGTGGGTTTATTTCTGGGTTTTCAATTCTATTCCATTGGTCTGTGTTTTTCTGCCAATGCCATGCTGTTTTGATTATTGTTGCTCTGTAGTAAAAGCTGAAGTTAGGGAGTTTGATACCTCCAGTATTATTATTGTTATTATTATTATTATTTATTTGTTTATTTTTGATTATTATTTTCCTTAGGATTGTTTTGGCTCTTCAGGGTCTTTGTGGTTCCATACAAATCTGATGATTTTCTTTGTTTTATTTCTTTAAAAAATGCATTTTGGTGGGGATTGCATTATCTGTATAATACTTTGGGCAATGTGGTCATTTTAACTATGTTGATTCTTCCAATCTATGAAGATGGAATGCCTTTCCATTTCTTTGTGTCTTCTTCAATTTCCTTTACAAATGTCTTATAGTTTTCAGTGTTTTGTTTATTCCTTCACATCCTTGGTTAAGTTTATTCCTATGTATATTATTCTTTTGTTGCAATTGCAAAAGGAATTTTTAAAATTTCTTTTTCTGATATTTCATTGTGAGTATATAGGAATGCAGTGGATTTTTGTATGTTGATTTTGTAGCTGGTAAATTGACTGTATTTGTTTATTGTTTCTAATAGCTTTTCCATGGAGTCTTTAGGGTTTTCTATATATAACATCATGTCATCTGCAAAAAGTGACAGTTCAACTTCTTCATCTCAAATTCTGATGCCTTTATTTCTTGGCTTTGAAGTTAATATAGCTATTTCAGTATTATTTTTATTAGTGTTAGCATGATATATCTTGCTCCTTTAGCTTATCTGTGTCTTTATATAAAAAAGTTGGCTGCTGTAGACAACATTTAATTGGGTCCTTTTTTTTAAAATTAACTCTGATGATCTGTCTTTTAATGGATATATTTAAACCATTCACATTTACTGTGATTATTACTATAGTGGGATTAATATCTACCACGCTTGTAACTATTTTCTATATATTTGGGGTTTTTTTTGCTTGCTTTTCCTTCTCTTTTGCTGGCTTCTCTTTTCTGGCTTGACCACTTTATATAATTTCATTTTATCTCCTCTTTCTCCTCTCTTAATATCAGTTACACTTATTTTTAATTTTATACTAGTTGCCCTAGAACTTACAATATACATTTTAACTAATCTACACTCACCTTCAAATAACACAAAACCTCTTCACATGTAGTACAAGCAATTTATAACAGTGTATTCCCAATTCTTTCCTGCCATCCCTTGTAAATTTCTGTCGTTTGTGTCACTAATCCATTTGGTATAATTAGGCAGTGCATTGTTACTATTACTTACTTAAAGTTATCTTTTAGGTCAATTCAGACTAAAAGCAATAACATTTGTATTCTATCTTCAATTATTCCTTATCTAGAGTTATTTCTTTCTTTATATAGATCCAATTTTCTGATATGCATCATTTTTTACTGCCTGAAAAGCTTAACACTTCTTGCTGGAGAGATCTCCCAGAAATGAATTCCTTCCCTTTTTGTTTGTCTGAGAACATGTTTATTTCTCCTTCACCTTTGGAGGCTAATTTTGCTGAGTATAGAATACTAGGTTGCATTTTTTTTCTTCAATACTTTAAATATTTCTGTCCTTGTTAATATGATTTTTCACAAGGAAGTTTGCTTTGTTTCTTATTGTTATTTCACTAAGGTGTTTTTCTTTCCTGTTACGTATTTCAAGGTTTTGTCTCTGTATTTTTCTGCAGTTCTGCAGTTTGAATATGATAAACCTAGGTTGTGTGTGTTATTGTTTTGATATTTGTCTTTGTTGTTGTTGTATTCTGCTTCCTGGATATGAAATTTGGTCATTTTTGTTTTTTGGAAAGTTTCTGGCCATTATCATTTAAAACATTTCTTCTTCTCTCGTCTCTATTTCTTCTCCTTCTGGTTTTCAAATTATTCATATGTTACATGTTTTGAAGTTGTCTCCCTATACTTGGATGTTTTATTCTGTTTTTTGTTTAGTTTTGTTTTCCATTCCCTTTTTCTCTTTGTATTTTAGTTTGTGGAAGTTTTGACATATCTTCAAGCTCACTGATTCTTTCCTAAGTGATGTTCAGTCTACTGGTGAGCCCAGTGAAGATATTCTTGCAGTCTTCAGGGAGAATTCTTTCTTCTTTGGGAAACGTGTCTTTAAGGTCTTTTGCTAATGGGATAAGGACCATCCACATTATGAAGGTGAATCTGTTTTACTCAAAGTATATTGATTTAAATGTTAATTTCATTTAAACAAACAGTTTCACAACAATATTTGGACTGGTGTTTGACCAAACAACTGGGCACCACAGACTAGTCATATTGACACTTAGAATTAACCATCACACTTTGCTTCCTTGTGTCGGTGCCTGGCTCTTTGTTTTTTTCCCAACTTATTTGTGGCTAAGTAGGCATTGTGGAGGTGCCACTCTCTCATTCTTTTATCCTGATTCATTTTGTCCAACTAAAAGGATTTACTGAGCACCACTTAAATCCAGTGAGAAAATTTTACCAGTGTGTGTGGGGGGAGTAATATTGATTAAATGCTGCAGCATTTGAATATACCCTGTCATTTAATTTTAATTTTTAGTATTTGGAGGTGAAAAGCAGTTGCCTTCTTCATATACTCAACTCCATACATTTATGGCCTTTCTTTGTCTTCTATCATTTTTGTTCATAAATTGGCCAATTTATTTCTACGTTAATATTTTTCTCACACATGCTCATGTATTTGGCTGTATTGCCAAATACAGCCAATAGCATTCACCCCATGCTAATAATCTGTATTACCAGGGACACAAAGTTATTATACACATGAAGTGCCTTTGAGAGATGTGTTTCTGTTATATATACATAGATAATTATTGCTGTATCCACCTCCAATAACTATATCTTCATTTCCTATGCCACATATATTATGCATTAATGTTTTGTTGCATCAGGACCCACTTCTTGTACTATTTTTGTATCAGCCAGGGCAGGTTAGGTTTTCCTACCTGAGACACGTGATACAGCTGGATGTTTACCACCTATCTAGAACATTGTTTGACTATATGGTAGAGGAATAGCATTTTGGAGAAGTCCTATATCGACAATTATATGCTCTGGCTCAGAAGTGACATCCATAATTTCTGTTATCCAGTCACTGGACAGAACAAGTCCCAAGGTCCCTCCCAACCATTATGGTCAAAAGATAAGAATGTTATTCCATAAGCAGAAGGCAGGAAACCAGGGATATTTGGTGAACAGCAGTGAATACCGTAAGTCTTACCATCCCTATTTTCACTCATGCACTACTGTATATTCCTAAGGGACATTAACTTGCAAAGAATGATTTTAATCTTTTAACATAACTATTTGGTAAATGTTATGGACTGAATTTTGTCAACATCCCCCCACACACACACACACAAAACCATAGGTTGAAGCCCTAACCCCAATGTGACCGAGTTTGGAGATGGGGCATTGAAGGAGGTGATTAAGATTAGATGAGGTCATCTGGGTGGGGCCTGATTCAACAGCACTAGTGTCCTTATAAGTAGAGGAAGAGCTACCAGGAGTTAGTACACAGAAAAAAGTCCACGTGAAGAAAAGAGAGAATGTGGCCATGTGAGAGCCAGAGAGAGGCCTCGGGAGAAACCAGCCTAGTTGGCCCTTTGATAATGGACTTCCAGCCTCCAGAAATGGGAGAAAATAAATTTCTGTTGTTTATGCCACCCATACTGTGGTATTTTATTATAGCAGCCCAAGCTAATATAGTAAATATGATAATTTTAATAAATAATTTGGTAAATATATTTGAAATTAGCATACACACACTCACACACACACACACACACACACACACACACACTTTCCAGAGGCATGCTATTTTATAACATTTTTTAGGAATACCTGTAATTGAGTGTGAAACGTGCAGTCTCATTTGCATTGTGTAACTGAATTGCCCAAAGGACTACAGCAAACTTTACCTGGCTCTATTTGTGTGAATTACATGGGATCATGATATCCTTCCACTGTAATGTACCTTTCAATAATTAAAGAAATGCTTTGTTTTCAAAGTCTCATGTTTTAAAGAGACAGCAAGATATTTATAGTTACATATAATGAAGTGAGATTTAGAGAAATAAATGTGTTGAAATATGCTTATCAAATGTATACGTAGTTTAAAATACAGTAGGTTAGGAAGTCCATTGTTAAATACATGAGTTTGTGTTGTCACTAATTTTGAAGTTTTAGAATACAGAAAATATGTTTTATAGATTAATTTTTGGTTTTAAATAAATTCAATACATTCTATTATGTAAAAGGGTATTTTCAACATAGCATAGTGGATGTGGAGCATTTTCCATTCCAGCATTATTTACAATTTTTCCAGCACTGTTTAAAATGTTTTCTTATTACAAACATTTTTTAAGTTAGTATCATTGGATGAAACAGTATAATAACTGCATTTTCTCTAGGAATTATACTTCCAAAAATATTGTTTTATATTCGCTGTACAGTAAGTCATGGGTACACATAGGTTATGCATTTGAAGCATGTAAATGCATTGCTTATGAGCCTTGCTTTTATGCTATAAATTCACTTTCAGTTGTCAGGAACTTGGACTATTTAAATGAATCTTCATTAGAATGCTTTGTCTTATACTCAGTCTACAACTAGTTCAGAGTAATGATAGTAATAGCAGTTATACTATTAATTCTGGTAAAGCAGCTCACATTTACTGAGCATTTTCTATAAGCTACACCTTGTGCTAATTGCCTCACATTGTTTCATTTAATCTTATCTCAAACCATATAATTTAGGTATAATTACCAACATCTTCTTATGTAGAGAAAAATGGAAGCTAGAAGAATTAACATGAATTTTCTGAGATTACACATCTAGTAAGTGTACTGCAGGTTGGAACTGAAAGAGCCCATTCCATGATCCCTTGAGCTCCAATTTAATACACTCACACGTCACTGGGGAGTTTGCTTCAAAATTCATTCCCAGACTCTACCTATGGAGAATTTGATCCGGAAGGTTTGCAATGTGGTTTGTGCCTCTCCAAAATGGTAAGCTCTCATAGCCAACCAATTGAAGTTTGAAAATTCCATACAATTATACTATAGTAGACTGAATAATGGCCTCCAAAGATGTCTGCATTCTAATTCCTGGAAACTGTGGATGTAGTTTATTTGGCAAATACTTTGCATGTGTAATTTAGTTGAGGCTCTTGAAATGGGCATATTATCCTGGGTTTTCTACCTAAGCCCTACATGCGATCACACATGTCCTTCTAAGAGGGAGGAAGAAGGAGCTTTTAGACAGAAGAGGAGAAGGCATGTGACCACTGAGACAGCCATAGTAGGAATGATGAGGCCGCAAGCCAAGGAATGCCAGGAGCCTCCAGAAACTGGAAGAGGCTAGAAAGGTTCATGCTCTCGGGCCTTTGGGGGACCCCAGTCTTCAGACCCCACTAGTCACAAAGCTCTGGGGTGGCCCCACACAGAACATTTGGAAAATTCAAAGAAAATGAGACTCTCCATTATCATCAGCCTCCAGAGAACTAATTAATAAGAAATAATCCACTTCTTTGGGTTTAAACCATAAGCAACTCCTGGCAGAAAAACATAAATTATTGCTTTGGCTTCAGTCTGGACCGAGAAGGAAAGTGAGTGCCTGGTAGGCATGCTGAGATTTTGGTAAAACTGTGTTTCACACAGAAGTTATTACTCAACACTCAACAAATTAGAGTTGTTATTCAACCCCATCTACCACTGAAGAAAGTGTCTTTTTCTAACTGTGGTGAGAGTGCAATGGGTCAAATATGTCTGGAATTTACTTAGGAAGTCATCATGTGATATCTAAATGTACAACAAACTTGAAACTTTAATTAAATGCGTGAAAATTCAAATGCACTGATTGCTTGATACCTCTGTCTGTCTCTCTCTCTTGCTCTGTCTGTCTCTCTCTCTCCCTCTCCCTCTTCCTCTCTCCTCTCTCTCTCCTTCTCTGCCTTTCCCTCTCTCCCTCTCTCCTTCTCTCCTCTCCTCCTCTCTCCCCCGCTTCGTGTATGTGATACACAGCCAATATTGTAACCTACAGAACTTGTTTCACTTTGAATTTCAGTAAAATATTTTAAAATGTTTGATTTTTCATATCAATTTAGTTAATTTGCTGATATAGTCAATTAAAAAGTTGAACTAGTTTATGCACCAAGTTAGAGGATATCTGTATCTATTCAGTTCCTTTTAAAAATTGAAGCTCTGTACCAAATCTGCCTGTGATCAAATGTAAATAATGACAGTTGGGCTCAAGAGAATGAAGAGTTATGGGTTGGTTCTAAATATTCCAAGGCTGTATATGACTATATTTTCTCTCTCATTGCTATTATTTACTTTTATTGGGTTTTCATTGGATCGAGGGTGTTTTATACTTAGGGATTCTTTGATGTTCCCTTGGAGAACAGTTTATTTTTATTTTTGAGAAAGATTTCTTTTGAGTAGTTGTGCCTAAATAATGCTGCCTAGAGAGACGCTCTGTATCTGCATATTTTGCATTATTTACTGACACATGAACAGAAATTCAATTTAAAAAAGTAAAAGAAGAGGAGGAATGAGATAATTCTAAACTCAGGGACCATACTCAAATTTGAAAACATTTTTGTCATCTTAATATATAACAGGCTATATGAACTCTTTTGCTGCATTAATTGATTTCAAGTTTTTTTTTTCAAAATGCATCAGAAATCCACAAAAAACAAAAAGTTGATATTTTGACTGTTTTATGCATTAAATAATAACAATTTGAGCTGCTTTGTAAATAAATGACATTATATTTGTGTATAAAAATTTTGGATATATTCACTCGGATATATCTAACCATCTCAGCAAAAGGGTTAAAGTTATTGAAATGAAAGAAAAATTTAATTAATGAAAACTCACAGAGAAATAAAAGAAACTTAAAGTGAAAATACCAACCTGAACTTACAATCATTTAACAAAATTTAAATTGTTATGCTTTGCCACCACTGTGTTTCTTTTTCAGGTTTTAGTATAATTTATCCAGTAAAATACTCAAATCTTATGGGAATAGCTCAGGGAGTCTTCATAGATACATACATTTGTGTAAGCCCTTCTGGATACTACAATTCTTTTTAAAAAGCATCCTCTCTGGAATTCTACTACACTATGTATTCATTGAAATTATACAAATTTGCTTTCTATTACTATATTCTGTTTGAATGAATTAGGGATCCTTGGAAAATTAGCTGATTTCCTATCTTAGGTCACAAAACAAAAACAAAAACAAACATTTCTCTTGGAGTAGGAAGCAACGTGTCTACTGTCAGAGGTGCTCCAAGAGGATGATAAAGAGTAAAGAAGTCTGCCTAGTGAAAGACCTGTGTACATCCAGATGGGAGCAAGTCAAGGACCAATAAAATAAATATTTACAGTGCGTCGGAGCCAAGCGAGCCTGGAAATCCTGAGGTAAAAGGATGTTTACTAGTGTAAAGCCATAATTCTGATATGAATGAACAGAGATGCCAAGTTCTACTAGAAAGGGAGGAATGTTGCAAGACCATGGGATTGATTTGTCTACTGATGCTGTACATTTTCCCTCTTGCGTAGTTCAAGCAGCTGTTGTAATTCAGATGGGTCTGTGTTCTGATCTCTGCTTGAAATGTGAAATACATGTGAGAGAAAGAAGTGAAGGATAGATTTGCTGAGCTAATGCTGCTGTGGGGTTCCTGAGTATTGCTCCATAAGGAACCGGGAACTGTAAAGCTAAGACCTACGTAGGATTGTCATATCCATGGATGGCTGAGATGGTTGGCTCATCTCTGCCTGTGGCATTTTCCCTGTGTGTGCTGGAGCTGGCCCCACACTAACTCCCCAATGATACCTACCTAAGTGAGGTAACTACCGTCAAGGAGAGCATCCTGGTCTTCTGATACAGTCATTTGAAAGGAAGCACTGTGGTCTCAGAATGTTTAGTGACATGGGGCACAGAAATCCTGCCTTGAGAAGGGCTCATGAAGCTTCTCTCATCCCCTGTGTGGCTCTCCCCTCACCTCTGCAGAGCCATCGAGAGATGGCCGCCTTGCTGGACACTGGATTCTCGGGGTTCCTTATCATCTGATGGGGAAAAATGCTTTGCACGGCCATCTTTATTTATCTGGACTTACATGAAAGGAACTGTAATCTTTCCCTTTGCTTGTTGCTACCTTTCAGTCAATCAGATCACATCACTTCAACTGCGTAGCAAGCAATGGTGACTTGTGGGAAGGTATCTCCAGAGGAGAGATTTTTCTTATAGGTGATTTTCAGTCTGAGAAGAGAGAAGGAACTGGAACTTAATAGGTGGTTTCAACCATTTAAGAAGATACATTATTCTTACAGAAAACAATGTATAACTAAAATCACTTTAATTTGAAATTGCTTTGAAATGCTATTTCCATTTTTCCGTCAGAGACACAATTCAATTAATAATATGTTAGGTAAAAAGACATGTGCCTCGTAACCCCTCCATAAGGATGTAAAATGATATATGGGATGTATATTAGTATCATAGCTGGTAAAGTGAGGCAAGTGACAGGGACACGGACATACTTTATGCACATCAAGTGCACATGCATTTTTTTAATATCACCCATAAGTTAAATATGGCTGCAGTTCATCCATTCTAAAACCCACTTTTATTTTCACATTTTAATGTGAAATGTCTATGCTGTCTGATGTATTTCACAATGAGGCTGTCTCGTGATTTCTGTTAGCTAGATGGCATTGTGTGGCTCTCATTGTCTGTGCCTGTATCAACGTGCAAAGGGCCAGTAAAGAACTTCAGATTCAGCGTCAGAAGTTTGAGGAAAACCTCAGAAATAATAGAGGAGCACTCTTTTAGGACCCAGGCACGAAAGGGGATGGTAACTGAGAAATTTTAAACAACTTTTCTGGGACAGTGATCAAGATCGGATTGGCTGTCCGTACAGCTAAGCTAGTATGAGAACCCAGCACCCATGTTTTTCAGTCTCTTATGTGTTATGTTAAGAAATACTGATGGGCCAATCTTTTGGATGACCCGGAGAACTGGAATGTGTGCCGCAAAGCAGATGTACATGAATTCTAAAGCAGAAAGTGATTTAGAAAAGTCAAATGCTCAAAGTGAAGCACTCGGACCAATTTATCTACCTCGTAATATTTCATTTTATTCATGCATGAAAGTTGTATGTGAAAAGTTTATGTCTAATCTGATCTCAAAAGCTAATCCAATCAATACAAAATTATTCTAAATGATAAATTGTATTTTAACTGGCAGCACCTTTGGCTTTTTAGTGGCACAAAATATAATGGATGGTATATCACAATTATTGTCCTTAATTTAGAGATGAGAAAGTTGAAACGTGGGCTAGCCTCATTTTGAACAGTCACCCAGCTAGCAAATAGTGGGACAAGCTTTACTTTGATTGATCTAACACTTGACTATGGACATACCACACTGTGTTACCTCTACAAAGAGGGTTGCGAGCCTTTAAAAGGGGGAGAACGTATATCTTAGAGAACAAAGCATTCATGTTTTCCTTTCCACCCAGCCTTACAACTTACATCAAAACTCACATCCTTCATAAAGTGTTTCCTCCTTCCATCACCTAACATCAAGTCTTTTGCCAATGGGCAGAAGACCAAAGAACCAGTTTTAGAATCAAAGTAGTGAAAAGCTAAGGAGGCTTGAGCACGTAGGCAAAAAGCTAAGACTGCGACCAGAACAAAGAGATTTCTGTTCCCGCCAGTGCTTTAGGACCTGTGGGAATAAGCACTAGTGATGCCATCCTCATTAGCGGTAAATGTGTGAGTCTGAGTAAAAATGTCTCAGGATAAAATTCACCAGTGATCGTTGGATCTAGGTGTGTAGGTGTCGTCCTGGGAACATGCTTGCCAGTAACTGCCTCTCTAAAAAATGAAACCTGTGAAATGCAGATTCCCACTGTTTTAAGCATACATTGTCATTCTGATATGTGCTCTATAGAAGATCACTTTTGCCTACTTCAGCCATTCCACAACATTTCATTGTAATAAATTGGAGTCCATAGTCAAAGGTAAATTGATTATAATATTTTATCTAATTTCAGTTCTCAGTTATATGTGTAAACATTTGAAATATGATACACAGATGGGAGCATTAATAATCTAATGATCAGATCAGACCCACCTCGATTTGAATTACTCACAGATAGATGCACAGTCTCTGTGACTAACAATTAAAAACCTTTTCACAAGGGAGTTCGCTTAGCTGTGATATGACGTCTTTCAAAGGAATCTAAGCAAAAGTTCAAAAGCCTGTATGTTTCATAAATATTACCCAGTAGCATCGCTGTTTTTCACTGCTTAGTGAAACTCAGAGGTAACTTTACATCTACATAGTAACAGGTAGTTTTTCCTTCAGTCTAAGATTACATTTTCCATGTCTGGCTCACCTGCCAACATTTATACACAGATTAAAAATGAGATGGATTCTAAGTAGGAGTTTCTGAGCCATCATCTCCCCCCCACGATCCTGAATGAATATGACCAACTTCAAACAAAGAGATAACAACTCTATTTTAAATTTGCTGCCATTCCACCTGATGTATCCAGGCCCAACTGAAGAGTTGAATACATTTTTTACCTGAAAGACCTACGGGAATGGTGACTAGTATGATGAAGAGAGAAAGCTGTGATGCGACTTCGTTAGTACTTTCAAGTCTGATGAGAAACTGTTATGTAGAGAATTTTAGTCCCCATTGCTTTTTGGAGTGAATCAACTAACTTTAGATTGCAATGTGATAGGCTGTGACCTCTGATTTGGGAAAAACGTTCCCAGGAATCAAAAGTGAACGACAGCAGAGTGGGTCACATTTTATCAAGTTTTATTCATTAGAAGTTGAGAGCTTAAACACTAACATTTTGTGTGACAGGCTTCAGGTTAGATCACTGACACCCTTGCTGCTAATATCAGATGTAAAGAAAAACATGTTCTCATCCGATTCCACATGTGCATTTGATCCCCCGATTTCCATGATCAGAGTGTTATAATTTCGGATATTATTGTATGTTTGTTTGTTTCCAGAATCCCTACTTAACGTCAAATACCTATGCAAGGTTTTAAATCTTTGCCAATGACTTATCAATTACCATCTTAGAGTAGGCCATATCCTTTCCTATTTTATTCGTTGTGAGCAAGGCCCTTAGGGAAGGGAGCCCAGGTGCAGACGAGAACAAATACTAAAGTGGACAAGTGGCACTTACTGTAGTAACGCTCACTAAACATTTATGAACTATTGAATGTCTGAAATAATAGTTGCTAAAGGGGAGGCCATGTTTGTATGAATATATATGTATATATATACATAGATTTAACATATATTATGTGTAATAGAAGAGACAGACTCTTCCTACAAGAAGACACTTCACTATCAGGCACTGCTTAAGAATCTGTTGTCTGAAATTAGACAAACCTGGGTTTGAATTATGGTCTCCCTAATCTTCAGCATTCTCATCTATACGATGTAGATAATAATACCTACCTTGTCATATTTTCTCAAAGATAAATAAATGATTTATAATTTACTTCATAAGGTTGCTATAAAAATTGAATGACAATGTTTTATAAGATTCTCAGTACTTATCTGACTCAAAGAAATTGCTCAATAAATATTGTTCTAATTGTTATCTACCTCATAATTGCCAAGACTGATCCCTAGCTATGTGACTGACTGATGCGAAAAGTAGAGATAAGTGGAGATTTGCAAAGCCCTTCATGGGAAGTGTAGCAGGAATTCTCAAAGGAAAGCCACTTAGGAGTTCAGAGACAGATAACTGGGTAAAATGATCAAGAAATATTTCCTAAGAATTGATGCTATTTGAGAAAAATATAAAGGAACTATAACAATCAGTGAAGCAAATGGGTCGGGTAAGAGTATTCCATCCGGTGGGATCAGGTGTAGACAGAGGACAGAGGTGTAGACTGAGGTACATAGCGAGCTAGAAAGGATTCTGCATGCAGGGAGCTTTAGAATTGGGCGGGGGGCGTATTAAGAGATGGGTCTGCAGATTTGGGCAAGAGCTGTACCAGGAAGACTTTTTCACACAACATAATGATGGAACTGGGCTTGGTCATATAAATGAAAGGAACTTCTAAAATGGGTTGGGGGGGGCAGAGTCGGGGTGATTGCATTTGGAACCATTGTAGAGGCAGTGAGGGTGTTGAATTCAATCTGGCAACAACAGCCAGAAGAGCCCTGGTAATTAAAGTCCAGGTATGGTGTGTGTTACAGCCTGGGGAGCAGAGGAGCAGGCATGAGATAAACCAGGCAGAATGTACTAATAAATGAGATGTGGGGAGTTAAAGTGGCAGGGGCTTCTCAGATGACTCAGGTGTTTGACATTCATGGCTGAGTTTGGCCTTGCAGATAAAAATTTAAATGGGTAGGGGATGGATTTCATAAGATAATCAGGACTTCTTTCCTAAAAAGCTGGAGACCTGTTTTTCTCATCTACTTTTCCAGTTCTTGAATGCTAACAAGATATTTTTTAGTGCTTGGTTATGATACTACCCATGAGCATATTGATGTGTTACTTTACAAATATGGGTACAAAAGTTTGATATTCGTACTTTTAATTGCCTTGCTTCGTTTTATTTTCTATCTATTCCCTGGATATATATTAAAGGTTTTTTTTTCTTTTCTACAAAAGGAAAGGTCACATTAAAATCCTCTTCAGTTCAACACTTGTCACATTACTTAGATTCTCTCAAAAATTCCTTTTAAACATTCCTAATAAGGAACCAAATTATCTCAATGAAGAAGGTCAGCTCAGGAGCAGCATAGACAAATTTGGAAACTTAACCAACGCTTTTCCCAGTGAGTTACTCAGATTAGAACATAAAACACTTTAATGATTATCCTTTGAAATCCTTAGACTGTAGTTTGTAGCTTCAAATGTATCAGTAGAAATAGATCTGAGCGTGCCATATATACATGCTGGTCAGTCAGTCTACACTGTGTAATGAAAGTTGAAAATCACCATGTGCCAGGTACCTGTTGTATAGCTGATGGATTTCACTAGGTGTTTAGGCAAGTGTACTGGAAAGCTGTAGCTACAGTAATTATGGATATAGTTTGATACTGGCCAGATATGTAAACAAATGAGCATGTTTGTGTTCCAATAAAACTTTATTTACACAAACAGGATTTGGCTCGTGGGGCATAGTTTGCAAACCCCCACCCTAGAGCCTAGTCAATAAGCTGTAAGCAGTGAGATGTCCCAGCAGGGCCTTGCTGCATGTTGTACCACAAGGATGGGGTCCTTGTCAGTCATCATCAGTAGAAGGCTTCCCTTATAAGAAACCAGAATCAATATAGCAGGGACAACTTTTTTGATTTTCATGAGATGGACCTCGCAAATCAGTTGCTATTGCTAGAGTTAGTTGACTTGTATCTCATTCGATTCCTATCTGTCCCCTCTGATTTACTTCTAATTCCTCTCCTGACACCAATTCTGTTGCAATGTATACCATCACTGTACAAAACATTTCCATCCCTACAAGAAACGCTCATGTATGTGTGGCATCACATTGGTCTCCCCACCCCACCCGCCCCACCCACCAAATCCAGCCCTAAGCTCTGTAATCCATTTCCCCCAGCCAGACGCATCAAGTGCACCAAAGTGTACACAGAGTCTATTTCACCTGAGCTTACCTCTTACTCATTCTACCTTTTTCTTAAAGTCCCTCACGCTGTCCAGAGGCCTTATCTCAATGAAAATATGGGGTAGTCTCTGCTCTAACCACCTTTCTCTCTGGGCTTCTGTCTAGTACATCATCTGGAAATACCTTTAGATTTCTTTTTCTTACTTGGTTGTTACAGATGACCCCTGCTGTTAATTAGTCATTTCTGATTTTGGTTTAATTGCTATTTTCTTAAAATCTTCTGCCTTTTTTCACACTTCCCTGAACCTTCTGAAGAGAGCACATGTGTGATGAAAGCAGAACATCTGCGATACTTCTATAGAGATAGCCATAACCACATGGTTATTTATAGTCACGTATTAACGAGGCACTTGTATATTCATAACACATCAAACAAAATAATTTTAATTTATTAATCAACAAACCATATTTATAAATTAAACTTCTGTTATGAGAGATTTGTAGACTGACATGCATTTGTAAGAAACCCTGAGGAGAGATCCAGTGCATTCTTTACCTATTTTATCCCAAAGGAAACATCTCACAAAATAATATGTGACATCATTGATGTTGATGCCGTGGAGACCGGAATGTTTCCACCACTACAAGGGTCTCTCAGGATGCCCTTTGCGTAGCTGTACCTCCCTCCTGACCCCATCCTCCAACCTTGTCTCTAAACGCCGGCAACCACTGATCTCTCCTCGAGTTCCACAGATTGGTTACTTCAAAATTGTTAGCTAAACAGAATTCTGCAGTATGTAACCATTTGGGAATGGCTTTTGTTCACACAGCATAATCTTCTGGAAATTCATCCAAGTATCTATTGTATCCGTTTTTTTTTTTTTTTTTTTTTTTGGCTGAGTAGTATTTTCTAAGTTATTGACTTTTATGAGTGTAAAGTTATGTGTAGTATTCCCTCGTCTTTTTAATGGGTGCAGGGTATGTTTGTATATAACCTCCTTAATTCCTGATATTGGTGACTTGTATCTTCTTTTAATCTTGTCAGCCTTGCTAGAGGCTTATAGAATTTTTAATTATTTCAAAGGAGCAGTATTTTGATTTATTAATTTTATCTCTTGTTTTCCTATATTAATTTCATTGATTTCTGCTCTTTATTAGTTCCTTGATTTTTCTGTTTTTGGGTATATATTACTCTTTTATTCCTGGTTTATTGAGATAGGAACTTTTATTGATTTAAGACCATTTATCTTTTCTAATATTATTATTTACTGTTGTAAATTTCCCTTGTAACACATACATTTTGATACGTTGTATTTTCATTTTCATTGAGTTGTATGCATTTTTAAACATTTCCTTTAAGACTTTTTTTGACATGTGGATTACTTATAAGTGGGTACTTTAATTTCCACATATTTAGAAAACTTCCCGCAGTTTTTTTCATTACTGATTTCTATTTTGCTCCCTTTATGGTCAGACAACATGAGTGACATGATGTCAATCATTTTATTTTTTCCAAGATGTGTTCTGTGGCCCAGAATATGATCTATTTTAGGGACTGTTTCAGAGATGCTTGAAATGTTTGTATATTCTGCTGTTGTTTACTGACATTTCTAAGAATATCAGTTTGATCCTGTTGGTTGATTTTGTTGTTCAGATCTTCTATAACCTGTCTAGAAGTTATGCCAGTTTCTCAGAGAGGAATGTTAAATTCCCCATGTGTAATTGTGGACTTGTCTAGTGTTTCTTTCAACTCTATCACTTTTCACTTCAAGTATTTTGCTTCATGTTGTTTCATGTATACATACTTACAATAATTATGTCTTCCTGGCGGATTGATCTTCCATCATTATATAATGTCCTCTTTGTCTCAAATAATTTTCTTTGCTCTGAAATCTACTTTCTTTGAAATAAATATGGTAATTTCTGATTTTTATTAATATTAATGTTTGCATGGTATATCTTTTCTTATTCTTTTCTTTCACTCCACCTATGTCATTAAAGTTGAAGTGAGTTTCATATATACAGAGTACAATTGAGTTGTGACTTTTTATCTACTTTCTGAATCTCTGGCTTTTTTGCAATATTTAGACAATTTAAATCTAAAGTAATTACTAATATGTAAGGGCTTAAATCGGCCAAATTATTTATTTTCTCTGCTCTTGTTTTTCTCTTTTCTCATCTTCCTGTGGGTCACATGTAAATTTTTTTTTAAAGATGTCATCTTGACTTATTTACAGTATTATTTAGTGTATCACTTTGTAGAGTTTTTATAGTCACTACTTGGCATATTACAAACTACAATATACATATGACATTTCTCTTTACCTGTATCATGTTTTAACACTTTGAGTGACTGTGAAGGTGGATAATTTACAGTTATTTAGGTCCTTTTATTAGCCTCACTTCTCAAATATAATTGATTTGAGTTTGGATGGTTTTATAACTTTTACTTAAGTCATCACAAAGGATTTAGAAAACATATGAGGTGAAGGATATAATCTTTTTTACTTACCCGTATTTCTAATATTTTATATATTCTTTCTTCCTGATGTCTCAAGATTCCTTCTTTTATTATCTTCATTATATTGGAAACTTTCTATTTCTGTTCTGTTTCTTTATATTCTTTGTATTTATTCCTTTCTATTTGAGGCCACTGAGTTCCCTTCTTCTGTTAGCTATGGGAGTAGTTGTTTTGGGGAGAGGGTTTCAAGACACCCTGCTGGCAGCTTGTTCCTCCAGTCCTGGGATCCCTAACCAATTTACCTTCCTTTTTACACCGTTCAGAGTTCTTGGTTGCCTTTTGCATTATTTTCAGGGTTTACACTTGTACTGAGTCGAGAGAAGCAGGGAGAGACTAATCCATGACATCTTGGTCAGCTTGGAAATCATATTAAATCATTTTAAATATTTTAAACCCATTTTTGAGAAATTCCAAAGTGTTTTTAATTTTATCATGGGATATATGTACATGCATTCATTATTATCTAAATATTTGAGTCCCAGTATTTATGAAGTTGCATAGGGAAGAAGCATTCACATCAAGAGCATATACACTAAGGAGTAAGACACTTAGGAAACGTTTCCCCATCTTCCGTCTGCTCCCTCCCCATAAACACCGTCAGCAAATCAGGCTATTGTATTTGTCTCTTGCTGTCATCAGGTCTTTTCTAAATGCAACTCACGTAGTATGCAAAACTAAGTTATAGAGAAATGAAATAGCATTTAAAGTGCAAATCATGGAGTTATATCAATATCTAAGAGAGAGGTGTTAAGTTCCCCATATATGTTTTTGGAGTTATCTGTTTTTCCTTTCAACCCTATTGTCTTTTTACATAAAACTGATAACTTTTTCATTCGGCCATACTGGAGAAATGTTTGCATCACAAGCAAAATTACTGGTCTTCAAGGATCTGGCATGGTTGTGCCAAATAACATGTGAAGAAAAATAACTCTATACGAGAATGGCACTGCAATGAGCATATTAAAAAGAAAAAGAAAAAAAAGTTTGACCATTGGAGTTTGAAGATGAAGGTCCCACCAAGCACAATTTGATGTGAATCAGGAACTGCCTGCCTCTTGTTACTGCTAGATCATCAGAACACATGCGTCCACTGCTGGAGCCCTGGAAGGGAGTGCTAAGTAATTTCAATGGCTTTTTTCATGGGCCAGACCTATAAGTGGATTTATCCCTTTGGTGACATGGACCGCACCCCATGTGCAGAAATCTGAAAAAGAAAGTTTTTTTTGGCTGTACATGTCTAAGCACAGCAGTTTTTTAGGCATCATTATTTTCATTTTACAAAACATAATGAAAAGCAAATCATTTCACTATTACTCTGACCTTTTTTGATACAGTTCTAATTACATATTTAAGAGGGTATTGCATGCCAAATTTCCTGAGATAATTAATGAAGGCCTCCTGTGCACAATACATTTTTTGCTTTAATAAAAAAAATCCTTTATTTAAATTATGCTTATTCTGCAAGGTTTCATAAACACCAAGTTTTAGCCAAGAGTGTCAATTTAATATGCTGGTAAAATTTAACCAAGTTAATTAACATTATATTAAGCTACTTCAGAAAGGTATCAAAGATATATGCTATTCTTACACCAATATGTGGTTTCCTTTTAGAAACAATGGCAGCAGAACCCTTCGCTAAAATGTGAAAACTGACTCAGCATAAAAAGTATCTGCTATCAATTGCAATACCTGCTACACAGGCAACCTTTTTTGGTCAGTTCCCAGGAAATTAATGAACAGATTTGATTCTGCTTAGCTTGGAGAAGTGATAAAAATCTCACTCCAAGGTAATGTGAAGGAAGATATAACCTTTCATATTCTATTCTTTTAAGAATAATTAAAAGACTTAATTAAAAAAGAAAACCCTACATCATTAAATATTTCTTTCCACCCCAAACTATAATAATGCTGATTTATCAGATAAACCTAGCTATCTATATGTACCCTAGGCTATCATAATCTTTTCTCTGCATTCTGACTTTCTAAAAGGTTGTTTGTTATTTTGTTTTGTTTTCATGGTACAGTGATTTTTCTTCTATTTTAATTCACGTAGGCATTTCTAATTGTTTAAAGCAGTGAGACTTTGTTTTTTTCTCATAGAGGAGAAAGATGTCATAGAAGAGTATAGCCTGACACTGTACATACAAAACAAAGCAGGAATAAGGAATTTCTCAGAACTAAAATAAATTCAATTATGTTATTTTAAAATTACTTTTATTGCTAAGAATATATAGATGAGGACCAATTAATTTGACCACAAAGCACAGTATCAAAGAAAAATGTGAAGAAATTGTAAAATTTTTCCCGATTCTTGAAAGATGAATGTGAGAATGTTAAGTGATTGAGAATGAAAGTGTTCCAGGATAAAGGCATCAAGACATAAACCATATATAACCTGTTATTGTTAGAACATGAGGCATATGAAAGATGTCAATGGAGATAAGACTAGAAAAACAGTATTCTAGAAACTTCTCAATATAATTTAAATAGCTATTTGAATGCTTTCCTAGTAAGCAACTACACTTATGCAATCTAAAGGATTCAATTAAAAATCAATTTTCCAGAAATGAATGGGACCATCTCGGGCATTTCGTTTCTTTATTTTGATACAATGACTTTTGCAGCACCATTTAGTTACTATGACAACATCTGACATCTGCTTTTAAGATAATTTCCAAATTGAATGTCAGAGGTCTCTCTGACTTATACACGTCAATGCTTAAAATGTTACAGAAAGACACCAGAATGTGAAAGGAGTATTTATGTGTCAAGTCAAAGTTGGTGTTCTGAGCAAACTGCATGGAATCCATCAACATGGTGCCCCACTGTAATAAGTGGTCCAGCACCACGTCCTCACCATACACTGAGGGAATGCAATCATTTTGCCTTTAAAAGTTATTGCAATTTTTATCACATTATATGTAATTTGTATCTAGAAACTGTATTTCTTTTTCATGTGTTGGGACTCACCTGCTGCTTAGTCATTTACTTTATGACCACAATGTCACTACCTTGATTTCTATTAGACATATGTGGGTGATATGTCACTTAAAGCCTTTCTATTCACAGAAGCTTTGAAAATGTTTGATTCTTTGGTTATCCTAATCATCACTGTTCACTGATGGGCAAGGCAGACACGTTATCACAATCACTGAGTGGTTGGATTTTGTCTTGATGGTCTCTGAGACTATTTTGAAGCTGTTTTGTTTTACTTACAAGACTTGAAAAGAGGGAGAAAAATCTGTCTCACACTCTATTTTTATGATTGAAATTAGAGTGAAAGTTGTCAGTGTCTCCAATTTGTCGCAAAAGCTTATCTTGAGAAATTACAACATAATTTGACATTAATAAACCAGTCATTCACAACTTCCATGTTTTTATTTTTCTGTTTTCTTTTCTAGCCTAGTATTTTCATTTGCTAAATAGAGTTTAGGTTTTTTTTTCCCAAAAAATTTTATAACAATTCATGATGAAACATACATTTTCCCTCATAATCCAGTACACACACAGACATACACACACACACTCACAGAGATAAAAGTCTAAAGAAACAGTGTTGTGATCTCCCTGATATTTTCCATTTATTTTGCTTCATTTTATTTTCTTTTATGAAAAATGTTCTAGTTGAGATCCATTAAATTTCTTTCAACAGTCACTAGTGGGTTGAAGCCTAAGTTTGGAAAATTTTAAGGCAATCTGATTTTCTTCCTTTCTCTCTCAATACAAACAAAAAATAAGTTTTTTTGTTCTTTAATCAGTTATTTTTCTACTTAAAATAGTCTCCCCTACTATAATGTATTCAATTGACTTTTTTGTCTTTGGCTAAACTGAAAGCAATCTTACCTTGACTGGAGGCAAAAAAGATATGTTTACAAAAAAATAGCAATGAAGAACTTGTATGTTAAAAAACACACACAAAAAACACAGTAATGCTTTTCTCCTTGTCAGTGACACAATGGATCATTTCAGTTATTTTGATACTAAGAATTATTTTATAGATTTGAGGGATATGACATTGAAGCTAGTTGGCTTCTGTGGGAAATTGATTCAGTGAGCTAAATCAAAATGCCAGAGAGAGCTTGAGGTAACCATGAGTTTTGTTGTATATTTTAATATTAATGAAAACCTCTTTTATGTGGAACAAAAACAAGTCACATATTGTGCCTGTAGAAAAATTATATCCTGGAAACTTTTAGTCATTACGCTTAGATGCTCATCATTTCACAATTTTTTTATCTGTTTGGGCTTAATATAGATCTGGTTACTTAAAAGTTTTGACACCTAAAAATGATAACAAAAGTAGAGTTTTATGAGACCATAAACAAAGAGTATTCTGTGCTACAAATGAAAATACTTTGGTGTTAATTGTCACATACACCTATATTTCTTTAAAAATCTGAAATAAAAAATTAAATAATACAATTTATAAGTATTTCATAATGTTAGCTATGTGTCAGGCAACACTCCAGGCATTCACATAAAGTATCTTATTGATCCTCACAAAAACCTTTAAGGACGATATTATATATCCATACTGAGATGGCATGTCTTTAAAGGAGATAATATTGAAACACTTTGGACTTAGTCAGATCTGAGCTTTCAAGCATTATGCTGTACTGGTATCTTTATCACCAGATTCTAAAAAAATAATTATCATAGATTCAGATAATTATGGTACTAACAATTCAATAACCTTTAGAATGAAAAATATGTACTCACTACATTTTGACATTTTTTACTTTAGTGTTATTCACTTTATCAAAACATATACAAACTCCTATTTTCCTTCGTCTAATTGACACCTCATAGAATGACCTCATTGAAGAAACATAAAATGATAGAGTCAGAACAATAAGAGGGAAAAAAAGTAGTGTGAGCATCTTAGTAGTACTAATGCACAAGGAATAATGAGAAATTAATAAACATCTATTATGCAAATGTATGCAAATATGTTCACCTTCATGAAACTCAAGGGGAACATATAAATGAATGTTCATTTTCCGGATACTTTCTTGGAGTAAATCCATGATTCAACAGCATTTTTCTAATGCCATTTATTTGTTTCAGTCACTATCTCTGATTTTCAGTCACTTCTTTAATATAGATTACACAGTAATATGTTACCAGAAGGATAAATATTTTAATATTTTTATTAAGTTTCTTGGGGTGTCATTGGTTAGTACAATTATATAGGTTTCAAGCGTACATTTCTATAATACGTCATTTATATATTGTATTGCGTGTTCCCCCTCCAGAGTCGGTTTTCCTTCTATCACCATATATTTGATTCCTTTTACCCTCTTCTACCATCCCCATTCCCCCTTACCATCTGGTAACCACTAAACTGTTGTCTGTATCTGTGAATTTTTGTTCATTTATTTGTTTGTCTTGTTTATTTGTTGCTTTCAGTTTTATGTCCCACGTATGAATGAAATCATATGGTTCTTGACTTTTTCTATCTGGCTTATTTCACTTAGCATAATAAACTCAAGATCCATGCATGTTGTCACAAATGTCAGTATTTCATCATTTCTTATGGCTGAGTAATATTTCATTGTATGTACTCATATGTACCATGTCTTCTTTATCCAATCATATATTGAAGGACACTCCGGTTGTTTCCATGTCTTGGCCACCATGAATAATGTTGCAGTGAACATAGGGGTACATATATCTACATGGAAAAATGTTTTCAGATTTTTTAGGCAGATACCTAGAAGAAGGATTGCTGCGTCATATGATAGTTCTATTCTTAATTTTTTGAGGAACCTCCATACTGAAAGAAGTAATGTTTTAGAAGGAAGAAAATGGGGATAGGATGGTCCTTAAGTATTGCCGTGAATCAGAAAAGCATGCTTTAATAAACTACCTTGCCCAAATCACATTCTTTTATCTGATTTTCTTTCTCCAAGATGCTCACCAGTCTTACTAACTATGTATGAAGTGTGGTCAAAACATAGTGAATGCCACTGCCAAGTGCCGTCCAATGGAAAGGCAGGGATCTTCAATATGGGAAGCATCACATTGAACCTTTGTAACAGTATGTGACAAGTTGCACCTTGTTTGGTGCAGTCAGTCTGGTGTGAGCTATGGTTGAAAATGGTGTGTTTTAAACTGTGCCATAAATCATGGATCACAAGCAATGCGGGAAATTTTGTTTCAGACTGCAAAAAAGTGCTAAAGAAACACATGAAATGTTAAAATTAGTTTATGGTGATGCTGCAGTGACCATGATCTGGCACTGTGAGATTTCTGGCTCTTCCCCAAAGTCAAAATGACCATGAAAGGAAAACATTTTGAATCGATTCAGGAAATCGAGGCAGCCACGACAGCACAACTAAAGACACTCATGAAAGTGGACTTCCAGAACTGCTTTAGAAAGTGGCAAGAATGATGGGATAAGTGTGTTCGGAGCAAGGGGGAGTATTTTGAGAGGGATTAATGGCAACGTGTCTTTTATTGTAATTGTTTTAAAATTTAAACATTCACCGTACTATTTGATCACACCTTGTATAATTTAAAGCTATAATGAATGCACACTAGATTTATAAACTTTAAACAATGCTTAAAAGGTGGCCTATAGGAGATTAACTTGCTTTAATAATGTTTTAAAAATCAAATTTAAAATGTGATTTTTAAAGTTATTTTGTCATCAGTTTCTGAAGCTTTCTAAATTTGAATCCATTTTAAACTACCTTCCTGTTTTCCTTCCTACGTCCTTCATTTTCTTTTCATCTGGAGGAAACTTCATAACCATAGAATATCAGAGTGATGTGTCATTTTTAGTTTTTCCAAAACAGCATGATTATTCTTATGAAAGAAAGTGGTTGAATCAACATTTAAACTATGTTCTAAATACTCTAGGTACAACTGAAAATTTTCAGTATTTGTAGCCATTTCTTCATCTACTAATTTACTTGTCCTTCTTCACTGCTCCCAACATGAGAATTCCAATTAAGCATCACAAATAAATGGTTGCTGGTGACTTCATGTAGCTTAAATGCTTCAATGTTCTGTGTTATTCAAGTGTACTCCCACGTTGGATTTCAGCAGAAAATCACAAAATAAATCTAAAAGGATGCTTTACAGTGAGCAACCTTTTGTATATTATCAACTTGAAGCTGCTATTTCCTACTGGTTAAAGCTGATTCACCTTTTCTGCACTTGACTTTAAAAAAAGATTGATATTCTTGACCTCTACTTCTGCATAACAAACTCTCCTTTCTCTTGGTTTCCTTTGATTCTTCCCATCTTTGGTTCTACTTTACATTTCCAGTAGCCCCTTTTTAGACTTCTCCCTCCCACCCTAACCCTTACATACTACAGTTTTGAGCAATGTTTTAAACACACAGTTTATATCAGAATTGTCTCACAATTTTTTAAAGACATATTTCTGGGCCCCTGCATTGGAAATCCATGTTAGCAGGATTAGATAACCAAAGAACAGAAATTTATTCTCACACTTCGAGAGGCTAAAAGTCAAAATCAAAGTGGTGGCAGGGTTGGTTCCTTCTGAGGCTGTGAGGGGCAGATCTGTTCTACATCTTTCTCTTTGGCTTTGAATGGCTGTCTTTCCCCTGTGTGTCTTCACATTGTTTCCCCTCTATGTGTCTCTGTGTTCAAACTTCCCCTTTTTATAAGAACATCATTTGTATTTGTTAGTACCCATTTTAATTTGAATATCTGTGGAAAGACCTATCTCCAAATAAGGTCACATTCTAAAGTGCAGGGAATTAGGACCTCAACATATGAATTGGGGCAGGGGACAGACCCAATTCAATTCTGCGTCTTAAGATCAGTATTTTACAGTTACATTGAACCTAATATACAACTTTGGGAAATATCCTAACTCTGTGTCTTTGGCCTTTTCTCTGTTTTGTGCACTCTCTTAGTTCATGTGTTCTGGGTCTCCCATGCTTTAAGTAAGCACACATTTGACCACTTCTGCAAGCACCATTGGCACACGCAACATGGTGGGTTAGGGTGGGATGCAGAGTTCAGGAAGCATGCCATTCCAGCAGGCAGATCACGGCAGCTGTGCACAAGTTCTGTGGGGATTATGACATAGAGAGACTTAGAACTCTACAGTGACTGAGACTTTATATCTAAAATATGCAGTGTTATTCTACAAATTATTAGATGAACTGTAAAGCTATTAATTGGTACCTTTGCACTCTCAGTGTCACCTCCTCATACTGAGATTCAGGCCTTGGGGACTTAAAAAAAACTTGGTGTCCATCATTAGGAAAAATAAAAACACTCCATGTTTGTACCTCGCTGTGTTGAAGCTGACTATAATCTTTATAATTAGTTTTCAATGCAATTTTCCTTTTAGCTATCTTTCAAGGATTTGGGTAAATGATCAAGCGAAACATATTTTTGTAACTAGTTCTTTCTTTTTCTTACGCCACACATTTCTAAATTGCTTTTTTTGCTTTCACTTATTATTATTATTATTATTATTATTATTATTATTATTATTATTATTTGTGAGCTGTATTCAGAAGTTTTCCGTAGAACACAGCATTCACACATAAAATAAGATGAATTTTATTCCGCTAAGAGCTTCCGGGTATTGAGCCAGAAATGATAACTGCTGCTTTTATTCAATAATCACTAATCTCATGGGTAGATATTATGTGAATATTTTATAGATTTTAGAAAATGAGATTCAGGGAGTTGGAGTAACTCTTCCCTCAAGGGAACATCTTTTTGAGGTCAGAACTATGCACAGTTCCCATAATTCCAAAGCCCATAATTTCAGCCACTGAATATTTTGCTACCTTGATTTAGAAGAACATTTTATCAGTCCAAAACATGATTCCATCAGACCATAATAAAGTCTTATCTAGTCAGGGTAGATATTTCCATTGTTTTAGAGAGATAAGGAAGCTGAGTTTCAGAAATTCATCTGACTTGTCCAAGCCATGCCCAAGCCATGCCCAAGCCAGGCAACCTAGATGGCTAGTCTCACATATACCTTGATTAACATCTGTTTTACAAAATACTTTTACATAAACTTAAATTTTATTTTGGTGAAAATTTTAGGAAAATATGATTTAACTTTTTTTTTCTTCTTCTTCTGATTTAGGAAACAATGTTTTTGTTTTTTTTCCTAACTAATTTACTGACAAAAATATCCTTATAACTGTTATGAAAAAGCATTTGTTTCTGAGCATTATCTAAATCCTTGCTTCTCTTATGAATTTAATATACGGATAGTTTATAAAAATAAAGATGAAGAGAATAGACTTTGAAGATGTAAGTTTCAAAAGGGAGAGGTACCTAAAAATACAGGACACACGTAGAAGATACGTAGAACAAATAGGACGTTGGTGATAGAGAAAATTTGATTCTGTTTTCCAATTTGGTCTTATATATCTTCCCCTGATTACTAAATGAATGCTTTTGTTATATTAAAATGAATGTTTTTATTATTCACTCACCTTTGCTCTTCTTGTACATAAAATGGTTTCTGAATTTTATACGCTTAGGAAACTTGAGGGAGGGCGGTTGGTATGTCAATCATAGTTACAGTAATTAGATAATCTGAAACTTAGCTCTCAGTTCTAGCCTAGTTATCTTTCCTAGTAATTCGCAAGATCTGCCGGGAGAGAAGCCTTGCAGTTCTTTAGAGAAGCTTGAAAATAAGCTATATCCTCATGGAGACCCCAAAGACTACACAAGGAAAGAGAGATTCATAACATTTGATTGTAACCATAGATCCAGATACCCTCTCAAATATTCATAACGATTATAAAACAATCCAGTGATTGCTTTTGTCTCTACTACATTTAAGTATCATTCTAGGCTTTGGGTAAATGATCACACAAGAGACAGTATTGTAACTAGCTGTTATCTTTTTTTATTATAGTTCCAAATTTCCATTCTATATTTTGCTTTGGATTGCACATGTTGGTGAAAATTGGAAAACTACTATAGCTACAGTTATTTAATAAGTTTTCTGTTAAAAGCAAGAAAGAATGGAAAAAATAAAATGTAAGTGTTGATGTGAGGAGAAACTAAAAAAGAAAATTTAACTAGAGTTTTCCTTTTGGCTGAGTAGTAGGGAGCTGCTTTCCCTTTTCAAGATATAGCACAAAATCTAAAGGAGTCTTAGAGATCATGTGTATAACTCTTCATTTGAATGGACAATGAAACTAATGGCTAAGGAGCTTAATTAATCATCCAAAATGGAATTCCTGATGTGTGTCTGGTCCTGGACTGGCCAGAGGAATTTCCCTAAGGTCATATTATTAATTATGGATTTTAGGATATTTCTTGTTGTTTGTAATCGATGTAGGGAAAATTAACACAGGGTAGATTGTAAATAGTCTTGACCCACATTTAATTGTGATGGAATATCATTCTTACATATGTCAGATTAATTTATATATCGTCAGTCCTCTTAATATTACAGTTTTATAGAATGCTGACCACTTCCTCCTTCTAGAAATACTCTTCTGTTATGACTTCGTTGGGTGTTTTTTTCCTTCTTCCCCAGTCACTTTTCTTCTGACATTCAGCCAATTCAGGGCCCTCCCTCAAGCCTCCATAATTTTTTAAATCTACAGAGTGAACTCTGATATGTTTCTTTTTTTTCCTCTTTCTAAACGTTTACAGTCTTTCTTTAGGTGAGTTCATACATTCTCAGGCTTTGAATTGCCAGCTATGTGTTCATCACACACAAACAAAATATTAGCCCAGAACTTTATACTGAGTTTCCGACCCATAGACCCAACTACCTACTTGGGTTATCTACTAGAATGTCTTATAAACTTCAAAAATATGTGTCTTCATTTCCTTCACGTACATCTTCTACATCCGCCTAACCCTCCATTCACCACCATCTGTTTTTCTTAGTAAGTGGTGCCTTCCTTCAGTGAGTTACCCAGAATTGCTTAAGGTAGTAAATGGAAATCATCTTTTATTTCTGTCTCTCTTTTCCTTCGTATCTATGGGAATTGACAACAAACCTATTACACATAACCTATAGATGTAGCCCATGAAATATATCTTAAATCCATTATTCGGTCATTCAGCCAATATTTTTAAGCATCATGTACTGGATTATGCACTAAAGTATATGACTCTGAACAAGATAAACACAATCCTTGTTTTCCTGGACTGTGTGTTGCAGTGGGAAAAGCAAAAAAGAAAACTCATGTAAATAAGCTAATACAGTAATTCCATAAAATGATACCATGGAAGAAATAAATTGTGTCATGATCAAGAATAATAAGAGTGAATCTATTTGAATATGGTGGTTAGGAAAGCCTTTTTTTGAACTGAGAACTGAATGATGCAGTCAATTCAGCTATAAAAAAATAGCCTGAGAAATGGCATATCTGACATTTGTATTGTAAATCACATTGTTTGCTTATTGTCAACTTTAGTTTCCTTACAATGACCTACGGGTTCTTGCATGAATTGGCCTCTGCCAAGCAAATATACAATAAATGTGCCAGATATTATTCACAATGCTGTGATAGAATTGTGAATAAGACAGAGAAGACTAGCCATTACAGTATTTATATTCTATTGGAGAGAGTTAGAAATAAACTAAGATGTCAAGAAAAATGTCAGGAGCATAAGTGCTACAAAGATTCAGTGGAACCACTGGGAGCTCAAGGGAGGCCTTCAGAGAAATGACATTTAAAAGTGAGATTTGAATGAAAAGACGGGTCAGTCATTCAAAGGGAAATGCCCAAGTAAAGGTGTTAAGGGCAGCAAAGGCTTAGCGGGTTAATATCACAGAAAGAGGCCGTGCGGCTGGAGCGTGGAGGATGACAGGCATGGGCCCGGGATGAGGCTGCATCGGTAGATAGTCAGTAGGTAATCGTGCTGGGGGTATGGCTTTGCTTGTAAGAAGACACATATCGATAATATAGTGCATATGAAATATCAGAGAAATGATATATTGTGCATGTAATGGAATCTGTTTGGATTCCACTATGACACGTTCAGTAACATAACGTCATGCACCTCTTCTTTGTCTTTTTTTACAGAAATATATTGTTCCACATGCAACTCTAATTAATTAGTTTAACAAGGCAACTCATTTGCCATCATAGAATTTTTAAAACGTCATGCTATCGATAATTTAGTAACATATAGCTTCTATTCTTGGACTGTGTTTTGGGTTTTCCTATAAAGAATTGTAAATTTTCTTCCAATTCTCTTACAGAACAATAATGCAACTATTGTGAGGCAGTGTTATGTTTTGAAATTTTATCTAGAATTTGACATTTGGATTTGTTACCTCATTAAAAAACACGGCTATAGTAACAGAAAAAGTAGATATCAAGTGAGTTATTACACACCTGGATCTTCAGAAAAGCAGATGTTGACTCAGTTAGAAGGAATGGAAATGTTAAGCAGAAACCAAATGAATTCACCACAGGTCCATGGTTGTTTGCTTTCTATGTAATGGATTCATAGTCAAACAACTGGAAGTGAGGCATACCACAAATACTGTGTAAGTAAGGAAAACTATTAGTATGGCTTGTATAAACCTAAATATTTACAAAATTATATTTTGACTTTTTTTAGTGTTAAATGTCTTTGATTGTAAAATGTACAAAAAAGTAATAGAAATAGTGAAACACAGTTCACAAGTGTTATATTATGAGGCCAAACTTTGACTTATTTATTTCTGATTTCCCAGAATTTACCAATTTATAAAAATAACTTTGTCCTCCGAATTGTAGGAGTTATAAAATGAGATAAACTGACACTGCAGGGCCTCTCCCCTGCTCTCTCTCTCTCTCTCTCTCTCTCTCTCTCTCTCTCTCTCTCTCTCTCTATATATATATATATATATATATATATATGCACAGAGAAATGGAAGTGTCTTCAATTTCCCAAGCAATTCTCTCAATTACCAGATAAGATACGAAAAAAAATCAAAAAAATCTTGGAGTTAATATTAAAACAGAGCCCTTTGTTATTTTGAGCTCATAAAGCAACTAAAATACATCTCTTTTGCCAGGTATGAATTATAACCAATGCAGCTACTATATACGGAGGGTGCCAAAAACACGTATATACATTTTAAGAAAGGAAAAAAAACTGTATTAAAATTGTAATACTCAGTATATAGTCACATGTGGCTTCTGTAATTACAAGAGGTGCTCCAAGTGGTTACCGTCAGTGTCCAGACACTTCTGGTTATGGCAAACTACTGCTACATAGATAATATCTCTTAAAATGTATGTACGTTTGTTTTGGCATGCTCTGTATAATAACATAGAAATCATTGTGCCCACGTAGTCTAAGCCTTTGGGTTTAGTAAAATATGGAAAGAAAAAAATTATAATTGGATTAACGTCCAGAACCTTGGGTGGCTACTTTGTTTGCATGCAAAACATTCTAAAGAATGTCTAGGGAAGATTTAAAATGGTAAGTAGAAATGTGAAGAAATTATGATAAGATTGGTCTTATCCTCTCCATCAATTTCTGAGGTTTTTCCATCTTCACAATATTGGAACATTACCAGGTATAGCTAAGATTCGGTATAGTTCTCAAAGTCTGTTTATGTAATAAATTATCTTCACATATTAAATGATAATTTAAGAGGAATTGGCTGTTATTTGGAACTTAAAATTAATGCAAATATAAAACCAAGCTATTACTAAATTCTGAACCATATTTTGGTAGTTCTATGAAAAGAGACAGGGATTTTCAGAGTAAAGCTTCCATTATAGTTTATTAATGTTGAGACAATTCCCAATAAACAATTGAGACTGAAGAATGTTACCTGGGTGACACAAATGTAAATATAGGTGTACACCTCACTTGGCTTCATGCCGATTGAAATACTAGGACTGGATGAATTTTCTAGGAGTAGAGGCGAACGATCAGAGACCCTCATTGTTAAAAACAAGAGAAGGAAGAGATAGTGAGAAAGACAGAGGGGGAATGGGAAAATCTTAGAGGTGGACTGTGTATAGTACTTTAAAAAAACAAACAGCAACAACAAAAAGCAAGGAACATTGGGTCATAGAAACTGCCATCAAAATATTGTGGGGGAGCTAGATTCAAATCCCTTTCCTGTCCTAGTTTCTTGAGTTTTTATATAATGAAAGGTGTTGAATTTTGTCAGCTGCTTTTTCTGTGTTTATTGAGATAAAACTATGCTTTTGTTCTTTATTTTATTTAATGTATTACATTGATTGATTTTCATATATGGAATCAACTTTGCATTCCTGGGATAAATTACAGTTGATCATCGTGGGTAACCCTTTATATATGTTGCTGATTCAATTTCCTAGTATTGCTTTGAGAATGCTTGCATTGATATTCTTGAGGAATGCTGGTCTCTAGTTTATCTTTCTTGTAATGTCTTTTATTTTGGTATCAAGATAGTGCTGACCCCATAGCATGAGTTAAGGTTTGTTCCTTTGTCTTTCATCTTTTATTGTTTGAAGAGTTTGTTTGGAAGAGTTCATTTTTAACCAGGTTATCTAATTTTTTGGTATAAAGTAGTTCACAGTATTCCTTTGCAATTCTTCTTACCCCCTGTAATGTCAGTAGCAATGGCCACCTCTTTCATTCCTGTTTTCAGTAATTAGAGTCTTCTCCCTTTTTTCTTGGTCAGAAGAAAAGGTTTTAAAAAGAGAAAATAGACAAGGGAGAATCACAGTGAAATCACCACTATGGAAAACTGTATTTTTAATAAAGTTAAACATACTACTGCCCTATGATACAGCCTCTTCGTAGGTCTTTACGAAAAATATATATTTTTTAAATGCCCAAAACAACTTGTGCAAGAATGTACATTGGATTTTTTAAAAATAATGTCCAAACCTTGCATTAACCATATATGCATTAACAAGAGAACAATTTTTTCAAGTGACGTATACCCATTCAATAGTTTCTTATACAGCAACAGAAAAACAGTGAGCTACTCATAAAGACAACGTCTTCAACACTCAAAGATAATACGTTGAACAAAAAAAGCCAGGTTCAATGGGTAAATACTGTAAGATTCTATTTAGATGAGGTTAAGAAAAGGCAAAGACAAATTTATATTCAAGGAAATGGGAAGAGTAGCTGCATAAGGGGTGAGGCCTGAATGGATGGAGGCACAAGGAGACACTTGGGCATAACGGATACATTCTGCATTTGATTGGGGGGCTCTCCATGAGTACACACATTCGTCAGCATGTATCAACATCTGATTAAGATACGTGCATTTCACTGTGTGTAAAATGTTCTTTAATGCCAAATTTATTGTAATAATTCCCATCCAGGCCAATATACTTTTACTATAATTTATATATTCCCCTAAAACAATATACATAGTATTATTCTGCATACCTCAGTAATTCTATGATTGACAGCATCATGCATTTATTCTTCTGCATCCTATTTTATTACATATTTTATGACCTTCATTATGAAATGTTAACTATAGCTAATTCATGTGTGAATTCTGCTGTATGATTAAAATAAAATTTTTCTTCTGTTGATATATATATATATATATATATATATATCATATACATATACATATATATAATTAAAGGAAACACTCTTCTAAGGCCAATATTTTTTGCATATGTTGAGAAATTTTGAAAATTTCCTGAACATTGTGAATATTATATTGCAGAGATTTTAGATTCTGTTATATTGTTTCAAAGCTTGTTGGTCTTACCATGTTTGTTTTATTTTTGCTGGCAATTAACTTGATTAGATTCAAGCTTCAAACTCTGTTCTTTCAGTAGGAGCTCAAATATCACTTCAATTATTTCAGTCTTCAGTTGGATTTCTTGTATTTTGTCCTATGTACACGTTTGAAGGGTTGGCCAGAGCTATGGGTAGGGTTTATACAGAAATTTATAGATTACTCCCACAGTCTCTCTCTCCTCTGAGATTAGCCCCGTTTGTGGGGAGCCATGGTTTCTTGCAACCCTGAACCTTGCAGACTGGCTCGGTTTCTGCCCCCATAACATTGCCTCTGCCTTATCTGAGAAGCGCCTAATGGCTGCTGAGGAATGTGGTGAAAACGGCCAGTTCCCAGACACAGAAAACTAAGGGCTTTCTGGACAATTGGTAGGTTCTGTCTCCTTGAGATATTTACTTTTGTGAGTTTCAGTGACCTTGTATCTTCTATGTCAAAGTAAAGTTGAGGCTGGAAAGATTTACTTTCGCTGAGATAATGCATATCTTCTTCGTTTAACTGCACGTACTCAAACTGTATATATTGGTTAGAGATAATAAACTCAGGGCTTCAGCATGACTGAAGACCGGCCACATTAGCATTTGTGTGTGTCTTTTATTTCATTCCCACTCCCCCATTCAGGTACTGATCGACTCGTGGCGGCTGGCCCGTCACACTTGGCGCCCGAACAGGGACCTGAATACGGGGGTAACAGTGAGGAACACCACGTGGCAAGGGCCCAGCTCGTAGAGAGCTTATCAGTGGATGCGTGGTGAGTAAGGCACAATACCCCTCGGTCGAATGAATGTGTGAGTGAGTGATAGTTCCACGACTTCTTGTCACGGAGCTTGATTGGGCCCTAATCTGCAGTTCCGGTTCTGTCATACGGCATAACGGCGACTGGGCTTTACAGTCCACCTGTCCGGGGGGTTATACCGGAGCGCCTTAGCTAAGACGGATTTGGCTCCGCGAGGGGCACGGCCAGACGGGCATCAGAGTGTTTTTCTTTGTTTGAAAGAAGGGCCGAGTTAGGGTGAAGGATGGGTCACGCTAGCAGCAAGGACCTGTATGTTAGAGGACTTAAGAAATTGCTTGCCGCCCGTGGCAGTCGGGTGAGCAGAGAACAGTTAGATACGTTTTTAGAATTTGTAAAAGAAGTTTGTCCATGGTTTCCAGAAGAAGGCACTGTCAGTCTGGAAACTTGGGAGAAAATGGGAGAGCAGTTACAAGATTATTATGCTGCCCACGGACCTCAGCAGATCCCTGTAGAAACATTCGGGTTGTGGACCTTGATTAGAGATTGTTTAGATCTCAGGCGTAAGAGCTGTAAGCTAGAGAAAGTAAAACAAGCTGGCAATGAAGAAATTCTTTCATCTGCTGCTTCTCTGGCAGAGAGAGAAAAGGGGGAGGAAGCCAAACCCACAGAAGAACTTTTTAAAGATACAGAGCCTATTTATTATGAACCTCCGGTCGAGGACTGGGAAGATTTAGACTCTCAGGATCAGGAAGACTCAGAGGATAAAGCAGCCAAACATAATAGAAACAAATACCCTCCTTTGGTGGCTATGGCTCAAGAAGGCAGACAACCTGCAGGCACTACACTTTCTTTTGCAAATCAGCTAAAAAAGATTCAGGGACAGCTGATTGAACTTAAAGTTGCTGTAGATGGAAAAAATTGTCCTCGGAGTCCCCAGATTCCTTTTAGAAATCAATGGAATCCTCGGGGTAAAGATCCCCCTTGGAAGCAGAGGTGCAAAGATTACAAGCTGCACTCACTTCCCTCTCTGTTCAAATGCAATTAGTCCAGGCTCAACAGACTGGGCCTTTATTAAAATCTCAATCAAAATAGAAGCCTAGGTTACAATTAAGCTCTCCTCCAAGTGTAGTTACAGGGCTGGATCCACAGCCTGAGGCCCCTGTTGTAGCCCCTGTGACAATGAGACAATTACCAGGCGTAAAAGATCAAAGGTCCCCCCTACAAAAGAGTTTACAAGCTGCTAGTACAGGACCAACTTTAAAAGGGACACATTGCTTCCTCCAATTCTCCCTGGAATTCTCCCATTTTTGTTATTAAGAAAAAATCTGGTAGATAGAGATTATGACAAGATTTACAAAAAGTTAATGAAACCATAAAATTAATGGGAGCCTTACAGACAGGCTTGCCCTGTCCTGCAGCCATACCAAAAAAACACATATAAAATTGTTTTAGACTTAAAAGATTGTTTTTATACTATACCTTTAAATCCTGATGACTGCCCTAAATTTGCTTTCAGTGTTCCTTCTGTTAATTTACAAAAACCTTTTAAGAGACATCATTGGTTAGTGCTACCTCAGGGAATGGCTAGTAGCCCTACATTATGTCAAAAATTTGTATCAGCTGCAATAAAACCTACGTAAAGGACATTTTCAGATATTTACATCATCCACTACATAGATGACATACTTCATGCCCACTCTTGTAAACCAAAGTTGCTTGCTGCTTTTGCTCATTTAAAAAAAAAAAAAAAAAAAAAAAAAAAAAAAAAAGCTCCACAATTATGGGCTGGTTATAGCCCCCCAAAAAAATTCAGCAAGTGCCTCCTTACTCTTATCTGGGATATTGTTTAATGACTCAGGCCATTGTGCCTCAAAAAATACAAATCCGGCGAGATTGTTTAAAAACATTAAATGATTTCCAAAAGCTACTGGGAGACATTAATTGGATTAGACCTCAGTTGCGGTTGACAACCGGTAAATTACAACCTTTGTTTAAAATATTACGTGGGAAAGCTGATCCTACTTCTCCCCACGAGATAACACGGGAAAGAGGCTTTGCTTGTATTTCTCCAGGTCCGGAAGAAACACCTTTGTGAATTCCTGGTTGGTGTTAAACCATACCATAAACAACAGCCCACAAAAAAAAAGACATCTATAGATACCCATCCACGCCCCTAGGGTGTAAAAAAGCTCTCACTTTCCACAGCTACAGAAGGACTTTCCACTTCAGACCCTGTTAAATAGATAAAGACTTTGGGTAGAGGTTTTGCTGGGGATATTGCTATTCTGTTTATTGTTCTGTTTATTTTACATAGTCCTCAGATGTGGACAAATAGCCCTCCAACGGGCTGTAAATGAAATAACTACACGTTCTGTGTTTCTCATACTTCAAAAACAAAAAAGGGGGAGATGTAGTCACACAACAGCCTAGCCGACTGTCCCCCCATGTCTTTCCTTAAGGAAAGAAGAGCCTGTAAGACTGTGCCTTTTTAGGAACTTTGCTTATCTCTATATTTTACACCTTATGTCTCTCTATCTGGTCCCCAAAAGATGGTTTGCAGCCAAAGACGGGTAAGATATCTCACGGGAGATACAACCTAAGCCAGGCAAAACCGAGTGGGGACCCCCAATGAGCTGCCTTAAAAGATCCAAAAAGGAGCCTTGCCTCCCCTTCCCCCTGCCTGGGAAAAGCCACTGCTGTCTCTGGCTTTCCTCAAAGGAGATCGGTAGCCAATGACGGGTAATGATCAGTAAGCGTTTTTACAACCTAAGACAGGAGTCGATCGCTTTGATGATTGATATCCAATGACGGGTAAGTGAGAACGTCTGTACTGACTACCTAAGCCAGACACGATCTCAAAAATAAAAAATAAAAAAGGGGGATATGTAGGGAGCTGGAGCATTAAGGGTTAAGAAAATGTAACTTCAAGCAGAGTTTGGGAGGATGGCTGAGGGAAACTCCCATAAGCATAAAGAACAAACAGACACCTGCTGCCCTGGGAATGGGAAAATATCTAAAGGTTCTAAGAACAGTCAGGGTCAAACTTTGAGAAAACGTAACTAATCTGTACTTGCTGCCTCAGCCGCTTTATGTAACCTTCTTGCTTCTGTGTGTATAAAAGAAAGCTGGCTTCATGATGAAATTCAAAGTATGAGAGAAGCTGAACCCTTAAAATTTGATGCAGCTCAGGCTGCCTCTGAGTTTGTTGATGTTCTTAGGAGTGTTTTGCCCTCTATGCCTTATATTACCCATTCTGTTATAATATTTCTTACATTGAACATCTGTGTCTGCTTGGTTCTGTGCCTACTCCCTATCCTCATCAGATGTTTCATCAGCAGGATGTTAGACTTACGAGCTGACATCCATCAGCTTGAGCTCAAGGCGAAGCCTTAAGTCTTTCTCCCCCATGCATTTAAAGGGGCGGATTAGCCAAAGACGGGTAAGTACTTGGGAGCCGCTTCAACACCTAAGACAGGGCTTGTATTAATAAAATATGAGTACCAAAGACGGGTAAGTTGAGGCTGGCGTCCTGAGACACCTAAGTCAGGCACCGTCACCTCGCCATCCTGGCTGGATGGACTTTGCTTTTATAAAATAAAAAAGGGGGAGATGTGGGGAGCCATGGTTTCTTGCAACCCTGAACCTTGCAGACTGGCTCGGTTTCTGCCCCCATAACATTGCCTCTGCCTTATCTGAGAAGCGCCTAATGGCTGCTGAGGAATGTGGTGAAAACGGCCAGTTCCCAGACACAGAAAACTAAGGGCTTTCTGGACAATTGGTAGGTTCTGTCTCCTTGAGATATTTACTTTTGTGAGTTTCAGTGACCTTGTATCTTCTATGTCAAAGTAAAGTTGAGGCTGGAAAGATTTACTTTCGCTGAGATAATGCATATCTTCTTCGTTTAACTGCACGTACTCAAACTGTATATATTGGTTAGAGATAATAAACTCAGGGCTTCAGCATGACTGAAGACCGGCCGCATTAGCATTTGTGTGTGTCTTTTATTTCATTCCCACTCCCCCATTCAGGTACTGATCGACTCGTGGCGGCTGGCCCGTCACACCCGTTTCATTTTTCTTTTTCTTTTCTTTTCTTTCCGGTTTCATTTTTAGCTGTGTGATACCTCTAAACATTTTCCCTCCATTTCTTCAGGCCAGAAAGTCTGCAAGTTTCCCTTTAGATTTTTTGCCATCTTGTGCAGTGCTGCCTGTAGCCAGTCAATAGGCTAAAAGTTGTGAAAATGCTAAACTCACTCTGTGCCCTTTATATCTTCCAACTGTTAACTCTTATAGAATTAGTTTGCTTTTGTTCATTCTCCAGTTATTTTACCCAGGGTTAATAACTCAATTATCATTCTGGTAGGAACTTAGCCATGCAAAAAGTAGATGGGCAAGTTTTAACTTTTAATTAAGTTTTAATTATGCTTGCCTTCCATTATGTTGCCATTCCAGTGTCAAAATGTTAACAATTGTTTGATGTTCATCTTAGTTATATGTTCAAATATTTTACTTTAAGATAAAAGTTTTATTTGTTAATTGTATGTGAAATATATTTGATAAAATATGACTTCAGTTTCTTAAGTAATTTAGAATTCTGAGTTTACACTATGAAAATAGAAATATCATAGATCGATTTACAAGTTTAATTGTGCCAGGATAATGACAATATGCAGGCATGAGTTTGAAAATGAATAAACAGAACCCTCACTTAAAACAGTTGGGAGGAAGCTAGAAGAGAGAACTCTAAAGCATGTGCCACTCAACACACCTACCCACTCCCACAGGAAGAAACAATACCTTGCATCTAGGAAGTGATAGTACTTTATTACTTCAACCTGTGAATGAGAAGGCCCTATACTTGAACTTGCAGTTTTTTCCCAATGGATCCTTCATGTACAACAACTTCCCACCCCCACCCCAGCCAGTCCGTACAAGACTGTTTCTATTCTTTGTTTCTCTGGACTTGCCCCTGGTTCACCATTAGACCACATGTCCTGAATTGCAATTCTTTGTTGTTTCCAAATGAACCCATTTTGCTGGAGAAATATCTGGCTGTCAATATGTTTACAGTCAATAAGCTCAAAATGTAAATTCTACCCAATAAAGGGTAAACTCTGTCATAGCATGCTGTATAAATAAGAATTTATTAGGTCAAATATTTCATTAGGTCAAATATTCAATGCCAAAGATAAAATCGAACTGAAAACTTAATTTACATTCATGTCACTTCCAAACTGGTTTGGGTTAGTTATAGCAGAATTTACAGGTATTCGTCAACTACATAATTGCTTTGTGTAAGTATTTGTCCCCAGTTTTGCAATAATAAAAATTAAATTTAGACATGAAATTCTAGCTCTGAATCCTAGTCAGTAAAGGAATCAGCATTGTTAGTAATGAAATAACACTAAATTTCAAGTATGTATGACAGCTATGTAGAGTTATCATGTGATACCTAATTACAATTGAATTTTGAGAATTGCTCACTTAGAATTATTCTGATTCAATATGACGTCCAATTATTTTGAATCAGCAAACTGAACTTTGACATTAATAATTCAATTCTGGTAACAAAATGTGAATGTTTTATATTTATGGTACTGCTTTCAGTATTTATAAATATTAAATATGATATGCGTTTTGACATAATGTATTTTTTCTATAAAACCCACGCTCAGTCTATCACATGAAATTGATGTTATTAATTTGAATGTTTTGATTTTTATGTGTTTTTCTAGCTAATTTACAAATTTTATTTTTTTAAATAGGAGCAGAAAGGGTAAGACATTTCTATCTAATTTAGATTTGTACCCATTTACATTATCTTCTATTAATAACATTAAAATGTAAACCACCACTGTGATTCATCAGGTATCGTTTTCCACTAATAATTGACACTTATGTTAAATGGCCACTTTTTCTCTAAACTAGAGGAAAATAGTATAGTCAACTCACAGCCTAATACCTACCAGCTGCATGACGTTTGATAATTGCACAGAATCCTTATGCTTCAGTGCCCTCACTTGGAAAATGGTGGATAATAATATGGTCCGCATGCAATATTATGAAGATTAAATGAGTGATGTTTGTAAAACCCTTAGACCATTGCCTGACATGTTGCACGAGCCCGGTACATACTTGTAAAACAAAAGTATTACTAGTCAAGCAGGAGAAACAAACTCCTTTCCAGATGATGCCTCTAGAGAGGCTATGCAAGAGAGAAAAAAAATGCAGCATAACAAAGAGTTTATTCTGGTCAGAAAAATTTTGAAATAGAAGCTTTTTATAGACACACTGGGAGCTGTTAGGCCTTAGAGAAGATGTTAGAAGAAAAAACACAAAGGTTTAAACAATCTTTACCTCTTCAGGGGTAAGCCCTTCTTTGCACATTAAGTTTACCTGACACAGAAGGATCATTTTGTTTTGTTGCCAGTTTATCTGCAGGCTTGTCATCTATTTCTCCCAGCATCAGATACTTTTCTTTCACCTCCTTTATCTTACAAATCATGGGGTGTTTTTAATAATGAGGCTTGCCGGGGTTTCTCATTTGAAATCTCAGAACACCTTACTACTGATTGAGAACTATTAGGGGGTTGTCACATCCACAGACAGAGGTAATGGAGTCAGGAGAAGAGGGTCTGCCCAAATCCCGTCTACTCTGGCGTCTGTGTGTTCTCCACAGGACATTTGGATTTGTGTGATCTTTACGCCAGGCCTAGAAAGCAGTTTGCCTTTTCCCTAAGGATGCATTTTACTGTGTGGGCGTAGAAAAGGAAATAAGAGAACATTCCCTCATAAATCCGTATGTAGAATTGAGGATTTTAGTCTCTATTGATGAAATAGTAGCAACTGGTGGAAAAGATGGATATCTTTGGGTTTGTCTTAGCAAATTATCTTTATTAAAATTTTACAACGGTCCTGTTAACATAGGTTAAAAAATGTACTTTCTACTTGACCACACTTTAGGATATCTGAAGTTAAGGAAGATTCTCATATTAATAGTGAGAGGAAAGATGCTGAGCAGTACATATGAACTGCCAACTTCAGCAGTAGCAGAATCAACTGAGAAACTTTAAAACTAGACATTTCCAAAAAAGATACAGAGAATGCATTAAATCTTCTGGCTTTGTTACTGACTCTTTTTATCAATATTCTTTATCCCTTTCTCTGTAACATATCTTGAATGTAATATTTATAACAAAACAGTCTATATATTTTGCTTTAGTAGATAAGAGCAATACTATTATGATTTGATAAAAAAGGAAATATTCATTACTTATGTTTACAAACTTGATATATTAATGCAATAGGGATCCTTGTACTAAGTGATTCCTTAGTACAAAAGAGTCTGGGAACGTAGCCCAGAACCCCAAAGTCAGTGCCCTTTATTTTAATGAAAGAGCCCAGGATTTTTAAAGATATCAAGTGGGATAGAGCAATTCTATTATCCTCCTTTTTTTTCATAGAGATGACCCAAATGAAAGCATTCACTTCATTACAAAGTTGCTATATTTAAATTCCATTTTCTTTAATCCAAATGGAATTTTCTATTTTGTTACCTATATTATATTTGTAATTGCACTGAAGTTGCTATTTGTTTATAATTGGGTCATAATACATGATGCAAGCTAAGAGTAAATAACTAGCTGTGTTACACACCATTAATTTTCATGGACAAAGTTGACACTGTACAGATGTAATTTGCAAGTCAAATATATGCCTTTCCCCTCTTGGATCCTTTTTTATTTACAGGAAGTCTTAGCTGAATTAATAAATAACCAGTGGCTGAAATATTTCACTTTAATTAGTATAAGGTGACATTTGTAGAGGAATGTTTAACCAAGAGATGTGAGATGCTGTCAGACCAGCAGATTAACACTAAAACAGAGATCTGAATAAATATGTGGTTTTTCAAACCAAATTCACGAAACACACAGGGGATCACACTTTAGATAAGACTCTTGCATTTCATATGAGCTACTGTAGCCATGCTCTTTGAACTGTGATAAATTGCTCAACAGGTGTCTTTGGGGACATGAGACAACAAGATATTATTCTTTCTCCTGAAACTGTCAAGCACTATTATTTGCTAAGAAGCTGGACAGCTTTCGAAGTGAAGCAAAAAGACGGTTGGTTAGAATTATAACATTCTACAGGTATTTTTTTTTTTTTTTTTTTTTTTTTTTTTAGTACTAACACAAAATTAGCCTTAAGGTTTTTCTTTTAAAGAAAGAATGTCTACTAGTGGTAAAATGGAAATGCATAGATCTCCTCAAGGATAAATGACTAAGTAACGAAGCTTTTACACTTCTGATCTTGGTTTCTGTTTTTTTGATACAAATTCCAAAATTTATAGTGACTGTTCACTTTGTACTTTAGAAAAAGTGTTCTTATCCATACATTTCCCTGTGTATTTTCTACCGATGTTGAAACAAAGATAAACCTCTCTCATTCTTATGTTTTTCATATCACCTGTTCATTCATGGGACAATTATTCTTGGAGCCATATCTTTGTTCAAAGATTTGGTAGGCGAGTCTGGAATTCAAAGACAAATGAGATGTGCTTTCTATCTTCAATGAATTCCCTAGATATTTGGAGCAGTCAGACAAGCATACACTCTTGGGTATGAAATATTATAAAGGTATTACCAATGTTCACCAATGGCAGATACAAACTCCAGCTGGAGCAATCAAGGAAAGAAGATCTATTCATCAACTTTTGGGTGAAACACAGCTGTCCACACTTTCATGCACGTGCCATTCATCCATTGCATGCACGTTTGACTTCAGGTAAAACCCCACCCAAATTAACAAAGAAAATGTAAAAAAGAAAAAAAAATCATTAGGTTGAATGTCCTACTTTCAAATCTCACTAAACCCTGTACAGCTGTGCATTGTCGCTAACAATCATCTATAACTTTTTTTATACCTTTTTTTAAAAATTAAAGTTTATTGGGGTGACAATGGTTAGTAAAATTACATAGGTTTCAGGTGTACAATTCTGTAATCCGTCATCTGTATATCTCATTGTGTGTGCATTCATTTACTTCGCTCTTGGCAAGGTCCCACCACACCCAAGTTCTTATTAAAACGACAACCAACAATTTTGCAATTATGTTGATCCGATATCACATTTGATGGGATGTATGTTAGCAGTAAATCTTCACCACTAGCCAGCACCATTCCCCAGCCTGCTATTTTGGGTTTGGACAATGTAGAAAGCTGAATTTTGGCAGGACTACGTGCAAAATTTAAGCTTTTAAAGGGAATGGCAAAAAAGAACTATCACATAAAACGTACATGTAGATAAGAGCTTATTAAACCTGTACATAAAATTTTACCTTTAGCATAAGCATCTTAATAAGATGCAGTGTAAGTAGTTTGGGTTCATTCTTCAGCAACTTAAGAAAGTACATGAATAACGTAAAAGAAAGAAAAGTATCGACCATTAAATTCTGTTAATTTGTATTGATAATTCCTTAATTTTTTATTTTGGTTACTAATGGAGAAGATAGAATATTTGCAGAAACCATATTTTTATTCAAATGTAATTTAGATAGTATTGTATTTATGGTTCAGTATCAAAAGTGAAGCCTTCATTAGATGTACTTTTGCTTATAATAAATTATATATTTGGTTTCTCAATGCACATATCTTTAACGTTTTGCTTTTTAAGTTATTTTGTGTCCTCCTGTGGTAAAAGACAGACACAAAAAATATCTTCTTTATAGATAGACATTTTTAAAGTTATGAAAGGAAAGAAAAACGCTAAAGTTCACTTAATAAAGATCTTGAAAGTACCTGTCAGAATACTCCAGGATCAAGGAGATAGCAGCAATTTCAAAAGTGCAGTTCCCAAGATTCTTTATATTCAAGGAGCGAATAGTTCCCCTTAATCTCTCATAAAAGAGCTTTTATAGTCTCAGGCCACACAAAAACAAAACGAAGAACAAAAGATTATAAAGAGTTACCTAAAACTTTGTAAGTTAAGAGTGCTCTCTGAAACTTTCTTAGGTGCCTTAGAAGACTTATCGAACCAGAAACGTTAAGGAACCAAATAGTATAGTGTATAGATTTATATTCTGTTGCATGTATTTATTCTCAGACTTAAATAATTTCTAAATCAATAACTCTTTTTAATGATAGGTGCACATTTATTCTACAGCTTTCAACAAAAATACTCCCCTTTTCATGAGCTGAGCTTCCTCACCACACTAGGTCTATCTTTTCATCATTATTTTGTCTTTTTTGAAACACACGTTTACCTGGAGTACCAGCAAACAGTAAGCTCAAGGGATGACAACTTAGAACCAATATTGACAGTAAAGTATTTATTTGATACCATTTCACGTCTTCTTACTATATTTATACCACCCAGGAACTATCTTGCCATATGATAACAGGAATCTATTGTATGTGTTGATCAGCTAGATGTTTTTAGTGTCAAGCAAAGAAAAAGAGACTCACACTTGCCTAGACAATAAGAACATTTATTAGCTCACATTCCAGGAAGCTTGTTCATTAAGGTGGACGCTGGGTGTAGGAAACGTCTGCGACCTGAGAGGGGCTGTCTGCTTGGAGATTTTGGAGGAAGAATATTTTATTCTTAAGAAAAACGAGGTTTCTCTGGATATTTTCATGTGACTTGGATGAAGTGTCGAGGATAATGGCAGCCTTCTTGGGGTTATGAAAGAGCCCTGAGACTAGAGGTGAAACAATGAGAATGAGAGTGAAGGTAGTAATAGAACTAGACTCCTGGCGACCTCACTGTGCTCATTCCTGATGCCATCGTTTCCATGGGAACTGCAGTGCTCTCACAAGTGGCTTAACCTATTCACAATGCAGTCCAGAAGCTGGTGAAGGGGTCACCTTTCCCTTGTGTGTGACTAGGCATGGCCCTTGCCCTGACTCAATCACCAAATGATTGTATGACGTTGGACTCATATTTTAACCTTTTCTTGTTTCCCAAATCATGCAAAGAAAGATGACATTAGATTTGCTGTCTCTATTTTTAGCAATTCTGTGACCATACATTATTATTCATATGACCATGAGGTATTTATTTAGTGCCCAGTTGGTTATTGACTCTTCAATGTGATTGGTCCTCTCCCTCACTTTGTTTACACCAGAGAATAAAGACCACCCACAAGTTCCCACTATTCCCTGAAATTGCCCCACATATACTCCACTTTAATTAGTCAATTGACCTTAACTTTATCTTCTTGATGTTGCCTTTCCAGCTCTGCTCCTTTCTCATGGACAAAATGTTTTAAGGACCATTTTAAAAAACCTATTTCACATTCTCAGCATTAGGATATATTTAATTAACTTTGTAGTTTTTAAAAAGTCCCTGAGTACTATTAATTTTTTGTTATGTTAAAAATTTAATGATGCCTGAAGCTATGGCATCCTGTAGTTAATTTAAAGATGGTCTGTTATTTTGCTAAAATGGTGAACCATCTGTGCCCATCCATATATCTGTACTAAGGACTGACCCTATTTTTTTTACAGGAAATTTTCCTGTCATAAAAAATTGCTTCAACTTCTGCATGAAGTGGTTAATTGGCCCATAAAAGAATCAAGTTCTTTCCAAGTAAGATGTGGGACATACTTCGGAGTAATATCCATTGTTAAGCATAATTTTGCTTTATTTTCCAATTTAAGGATGGGGTTAAATTGATAGCAAGAGATGTCCAAACCAGGCAGAATTATGTAGGAGGCCTGATTTAAGGAGCCATTCTACCTTAAAGAGACAAGGCACATTCATACATTTACAGAGAAGGCCCGGACGAAAGTTGAAAGAGTAGTGTTTGGTCTGGCTTCTTCTTTAAAATCTGCTTTTCTTTGCACCTGAATATATTTTGGCGTTTTCTAATTGCATTACGGGAGCTTTGGGGCTTCTTACCACACTGGTAGCCATTGTCCAGGCTGAGGTCTTGCTGGGATGGCGTAATGGAAGTCGGCAGGAAATGGGGTTTGGTTTCGGTGACCAGCAGGCTCCAGCGTTCTTTCTTTGGGAACGTAATCATTATTGATCTGGTTTGCAACTAACTTTGATGCCACAAGATTACAATATCACTCAATATCTTACTTAGTTCCCCGTTCACTTCTCTGAGTGAGGTAAGAGGGGATCAGGTATGTTGTGGGGTTTTCATTTGTTCAGATGGAAATTAGATCCATGGAATTGAGCCTTGACCCAGAGAAAAGCTGAAGGAAGGGCAGTGAGATTAGAAAACTCTAGAGAACTTGCGGACTGGCTCTTGGAAGGAACAGAGAGCACAGGAGGGCTTGGGGCTATCGCTTTGGAGAGTCAAGAGATGGAAATAGATAAACAGACAAAATGACTGCTAGTAGATTTGTACTTGGACTTCACTTCCTGGACTGTGCTAAGAGATGAGATTGAACTTTATACTTGTTCTGTGTATCATGGGTTCAACTGTCCTTTATTCTCCTCTTATTCTTCGTATAAGGAATTCCACTGACCTTGGGAGATCAATAATGTACCATTTGCTTGAATCACACATTCGGTTTGAGTCTGTATACCTGTAAGTCATTAAGTAAATTAAAAATTGACCTGGAAATTTTAAGTTCATGGTGTTACGAGTTTTACCATTTCTATGGTTTAAAAAAAAGCATAGCTTTATGAGTCATAGCTTGTGTTAGGAATCTTTGTTTTCAAAGTTTAGTTTCTAGCAGCATCTCAATTTCAGAAATTCTTTGATCCTATGAAAAAGCTTAGTAATTCTCATGAAGTTCCCCTGAGTTATCTGTCTGCCATCATTAAACAAACTACCTCATGATACTCTAAAGTGACCATAGCTTACTAATGAGTTAATTTACAGATATGCTTAAATTTATTGGTATAGATCACGTCTTTCATGATCTCAAACTAGCATGGCTAGCAAAGTCCCAGAGCAAATACTCCTGGAATATGATGAAATAAGAAATAGGAAATCAATCGTCTCTTCATTTAAAGAAACTTCAGGTAAAATAGATGTGACAAAGATCTTCAGGTTTTGTTTTTTTGTTTTTTTGTTTTTTTTCCCCAGAGCTTAGCCACACCTGTAAAATTTTTGTCGGACTTAGGACATACTAATTTTTGTTAACTAACTAGGTAAGCAAAGACAAAACAAAACAAACAAATCAATCAATCAATCAATCAATCAATCTCAGGCATTTATCTTTTAGATAGATTTTTAAATATAGCTGAGATTTAAAAAAAATATATATGCATGACAAGGTCAGATAGGTGCCCCAGACGTAATAGATTAGGTTCAACATCTAACTGTGGGATTTGCTACCTTATTTGGTTTTTGTACATACTTGTACATACTTATGTGTTCAGGTGATGCTGCTGTAATACGAACTGTTTTAAATTGCATTTATTCTTTGCCAATAGCAAGGACCGAGCCATGAAAATTGTCACAGTAACATATAATTGATTTGTAACTACTAATTATCATGGACTTTTTTTTTGTTTCATGGCTTACGTGTATTTTAATGGTTTTCTTTCATATCATGAACTTTTTATATTGTTGAACAGGGTTACCTAGAGATAAGAAAGTTTTACCTTTATAAAAGCTGAACCAACAGTGAGGAAAGGAAGGTTCTGACCTATGTTTCATTAATAGAACTATGTTATCAGTCAACTTTGCTAACTAGGTTAGATGATGGATAAGAAGAGTTTGTAAAGTTCATATACCTTGATCAGCAAAGTGTTTTAAGTTTTCTGCTTGAGGGTCAAAATTATGGACATTATAATTCCTCTCATTGAAACACAAAAGGGAAAACATGATAAAGTTATATAATGAAGTGAGAATTATTTTGTGGCTGCCGTCCATTAATAAGAATCTAAGCTGTATGTGCTCCATTAAACATGTATTAAAATGGAATGAAAGTTACATACTGATGTTCATTCCTATGCTTAAAACATTTAGTGATCTGTGTGTAATATTTTCCATATGAATGCACTAGTAGTAACTTTTTATTGCTCTTCTTTAAATCAGACTTTAGTATTGAATAATGACAAGATTTAAGATTTGTGGTGATATTTATAGTGGGGTCCTATTTTAAAGGAAATGCATTATTCTTTATAACTAAAGTGCTTGGAGAGTTGTTTTTCTCATTTAGTGATATAAGAACACTGACCTTTCAATAAATAATTACTGATGATACATTTGTGAAAAAAAAAGGTTAAAAAATGAGTTCTAAATTTGAAATAACTCTCCAATAAAGTAACATTTTTAAAAAAAATTTGCAATTAGAGGTTATTCCACAGAGTCAGGATGGGGTGGCAGAAATGATACAATGTGCATTTGTGTTTGTGTGCCCTCATACACATGTGCATTTTTAAATGTGCGGATTCAGCAATGCAGGCTCCACAGTCTCCTCTTACATGGGTATATGGGCAACACCTGCTGTAAAAATATGCTCAGAGATCTGTTACTACAAAATGAGCGAATCCAAAGGCAGTTCAACTCTAGTAAATGTTTTTGTCTTCATCTAAAATGAGAATATGTGCTCTTGATGTTGCCTGGATTGACAAATGCTAGGAAAAAAAAATGTGGCTATCATTCATAGGCTTGCCATAGTTTTTGGCAGAATGTAGGTCTTCTAAGTTATAAATGTCACTTTTTATTTTTTCACTAGGAAGAAAGAATTTTCAAAATTTTATAGGAATATTTTTTAGAGTTCCATGTTCATTGCTATGTTTTCCATATGACCACGCTTCAGCTGCTAAAATATAAAATTAGGATTGTTTTTCTCCTGTTTGTATTATGAACTTTCCTATCAGATTGTTAGCACCAAGGGGTGCAGGGAGAAATGTAGTGAAAGATCTCAATTAAGATCTCAATTAAGCAGTTCTATCCTTCACATTATTTAATACAAACCATGTACTAAGGAAGACACAGTGCTAAAAACAGGCTTGAAAAAACACACCTCTGGAGCATCTGAAAAATGAGTTGAGTTTTAGAATCAGCATTTAAGTTGAAAACCACGTATAGGCAGAATCACCCCCTGAAAATCCCTAAATAAAATGCCAAGTGGAGTAATCCTAAACTCAAGACAGTGCTCAGCGTTGGGACAAACAGCTATTTCTCTGCTTGAATTATGCTCAGGGTGGTGAGCTTCTGCTATGAAAAGCATTACAGAAATAAATGTGAAAAGCAGAATCTTGCTCTTTCTCTCACGTTCCAGTAGGGTGGATACCCACTGATTGACCTATTTAAATATTTATCTATCTCCCTGTTTCTCTATTTTTCATTTTTATTTTGATTGATTGACTTGTTTGTATCTGTTTTTTCTGTTATGCTCACTTTTATGCACTTCTCTCTCCCCAGTTGCCAGTGACACTGCAAACAAATGACTATTCACAAGATGGCGTGAGGTGAGTACTTTGTATTGGCTTCAAAAGAACAATGGATGACTTCCAGGTAGGTGGGAAGTGGGAGAAACTAGCATGTTGAGATGATATTGTGATGAGCTGCTGAAACATGGCAAGGATTTTAAATGGTACAGGTGGAGAGGATAAAACATTTCAGGTGAAGGGGATTGCCAAAAGACATAGAGTGGAAAAGAATAGGACACATCTCTGGTATAACATCAACTTGAAAAGACATTGGAAGATATATTAAGGGTGCATTTTAATGCCATGATAAAGAACACACTAAAAGTAAAATTCAATGGAAACTGAAAAAACATTTTTAAAAAACTGTATCCTGATGTAACTGGAGCTCTGCTTCAAAGAGAATAATCTCAAAGCAGTTTATGGATTGAAGAGCTATAGACATAAAGATGATACAATGAATATGGTAACGGGAGAGGGAAAAAATCATCAAAGAGGACTTTGAATTTCTTTGAGCTTATCTTACACAATGATTGTGCTATATAAAGAATTAGGAAAGTCAGGAGCTGCTCAATGCCCTAAAGCAGAAAAATAGGCACTAGTTTTGAGTATAGTGTTTTTTCCTTTGGTTTTATTTTTCCATTTAATTCTTAATTTACCTCAATTTCTTTTGGATTGTGATGTAAGATTTAATTTGATTTGTATTTCTACTAGGCAGTTTGTATTTCTACTAGGCAATTTTACCTCTAACATTGTAAAATTATCCTCTTTTCTATTAGTTGGATTCATGCAGCCTTACTATGTGTTATACTTACTATCATATTATTGATCATGATATATATTATAAAATTAGACAGTATATATTATTATGCATAATATCTAGCATTGTACATGATATTTAATACCATAGCCTGTCCATCTATCTATCTGTCTATCTATCTATCATCTATCTATCTATCTATCTATCTATCATCATCTAATTTATTCCTAAATATGAATGTAACTTTTGTCAGTTTGTCTTATTTTAAATGAAACATTTGATTTTTTTGTTATTTTTAATCCACTGAAAATCTTTCAGGCTATGTTATAAAATAGGACTTGTATTATTATCACTATCATCTTTCCCATATTAAGTTTAAATATCTTCTAAGAAAGTAGAGATGAAAGAAGAAAGTAGGGTGAAGAAAGTAAAGGGGGCTACAGAGCCTAGAGAAGCACATATATTTACAGTAAAGTTAGAAATGGTAAAGACATAAGTTCATCACCAAATATAAGTTTGGCCCTGCACAGGTGCCCAAGTTATCGTCCACACAGTTATGCTTATGTACATAGAAATAAAAGAAACATATGAGCGTATGGTTGATTTGGGAAAGTATCCCATGTTACTCCACATGATATGGTATGTGTGAAGGACTGCGCAAGTTCTGCATATGGTGGGTGGAGAGACATCATCATTCTGGCACAGCATTTTATGTTCTGTTGGGACAGTACACGGTATTGGGCATCTTCAGAGCTCTGAAAAATAAGGAGAAGTAGGAAGTAATTCTGTAAGAAAGCCGTGTTCCATATCAACTCTGAGTTGTACACATCTGAATGAACCAGTTATGTGTGGTTCCGGTGGGATGCATGAGATGGAAGCCCTATGCAAGTCTCTGTAATTTAGAAATCACCAGTGAAACAGATGCTGATCTGTTGTTTCTTTTCTCTCACCGTCAAAATCACTTAGATAACTGCTATGAACTGAATGCTTGTGTCCACCAGAATTCCCATGGTGAAATCCAGTCTCCCATATGATGATATTAGCAGGTGGGCTTTTGGGGGGTGATGAGGTCTCGATGGTGGAGCCTTCATCTTGGGGTCCGTGTCCTTAGGAGGAGACACATGAGAGCGCTTGCTCCCTCTCCCTCTGCTCTCTGCCTTGTGAGAATACAACAAGGAGATGGGTCTGTAACCCAGGAGACAGGCTGTCATCACATACCTTGATCTCACACTCCCAGCTTCCAGCATTGAGAGAAATACGTATGTGTTGCTTAAACCAACCAGTTCATTGTATTGGTTACAGCAGCTGGAACTAAGACAAGTAACTCTTCCTTTCTTGAGTTATCACATCCTTTTAATTCCTTTTTTTGCTTTGCTAAGAGTTATATACATTTTACATACTTTTAATTTACCACTCTCTTATTTGCCTTATAGTATATGTTTGCTTCAATGTAGATGAAAAGTGTATTTTGTCACCCCTGCTATATATATTAAGTACTCGAACATACCCACTAACAGATTTTTTAAATAACTAACTCATTAGATAATGAGGAAAAGATGCATAATGTAAATAATTTACATTTTGCAAAAACATTTAATAGGATATTATATAGGAGTTTGAGTGTTTTGATGATATTTGAGGATTTTGGTTGGGATTTAAGGTACGCTGGGGATATGTTATTTTTTTTCTCATTTAAAGCAATAGAATAGAGGCTCCTGCTGCCCAAATATCCTCTAATATGTTTTTGTGAGTGTGTTATACTTGGTTAGTAAAGAGTTTCTATAATGTTGCTACTAGTAGTAGTAGTAATAGTAATACTATTACTCCTCTTACTCCTATTTCTTACTACTCATATGACTGATAAAAGTACTATTACATTACTAATAGTAGGTAAAGTAGTAACCAACTCTGGAGACAGAAATTAATGGTGATTGGTGCAGAGATACACGTTTGCATATATAATTTAAGGAATGCCTTTTATTTTCATTTCCTAACTGGATGTACAACTTATTTTTTCAATTATACTCTTTTTTCAAGACTGTTAATGCATAGCACTATTTACTTCAGTAAACGTAAAATCACATGGTTTATATTTGCCCCCAAATATGCCCTTTCATTTCCCAGGATATTAACACATTAAAATGGGGAAATAATATAAAAATTTATCAATTTTCATTCACCTTTCATAAAAGATAGTGTCATAATGAAATACTTCCAATTACCAAAAAATCAATTTTTATGTCTGTTTACTTTATTCCCCTTTCTTTAGCAATGCCATCCAACTAAATTGAAAAGAGTATATGCTTGTGTGAGCAGGAGAGAAGTAAGAAGTTGCTGTTCCCGGGGTGGAAGGCTGCTATTAGCATTTGGTATTTAGTGTCTTGTTAGCCATTAGGACTTTGCCCTTGGGCTTAGGCCAAGGTGACGGGAAGGCTGCAGTCTGTTCAGTGTCTGTTATAGTTTATCCTTAGCCCAGCAATAGAGATAATGAGGAAAAGAGGCAAAACTCAGGTGGTCAGGTGTTTTAGACGGGCAGCGATAAGCCCTGTGTTTCTTGATTCACTCCAGTGAGTGGCCAGCAGCTTGCAGCTTGCCACTCTCATTTGTAAAGTAAAAATTAAAAAAAAAAAAAAAAACACAAAAAACAAAAGCAAAGAAGAAAGAATATTGGATTTTCTCTATATAGACTATGTAGTTGTTTTTACACACAGAAAAAAGAGACATTTTCTTCATCTACTTTTTAAAATACATGTATAAATGTGTGAATAAATATAATATACTTTACTGGGGTGAATACTATGTAAGGAAAAGAACAAAGGCGGTTTTAAAAGAACTTTTTTTTGGATAGAGTGTTCCTGAAGGCTGTGTGTGTGCCGTCAGAGAATGAAGAAACATTCTTCTCTATTGAGATGTAGAGTTAGTAATAACCTTTGAATTTTCTACAAACTCTCAGATGATACTAAAGCTGCTATATTTTTATCTTGAAAATGCAAGTCTCTTTGTAATGGGTTTTGCTTGTCTCCCCATTGCCTCTCAAGAATGGTGTGTGTTTCCTGAAAGAGTGATCATGCCTGCAGACAATAGATTATTACTTTCCCTCATGAAAATCAATTAAGGCCTTTGTCTAAAGCTTTATAAAACACAGCAGAATGCATACACCCTGGAGAGTATATACATGTTGCGAGCTACTGTGAAGGCAGTCTGTTACATTTCAGTTTCTTCCTGAAAGCCAAGGGGACATTAACCCCTCGACAGGGCCCTATGTCCCTGCCTGGTACTCGTGACGTGAGTGGGGAACAAAGTCCCGGCACACAGGTTCAGATAGAGGGAGCAACACAGCTTTATTTGGGAGCCAATGTCTCTCCAGAGGCCAATGCTCTGGTAAGCACAGAAGGTTATACAGAATAGAATAGAATTTAATAACGAACCAAGTCCCAGAGTCAATTGAAGTGGTGAAGGTCCCTGGTCAGGGAGAGATGACTGGGCCCATGACGGGTCTGAGGCGAGCTGGTCTTGCAAGGAAGAACTTGGGAGGGTATCGAGCTTGTGACTCTGTCGGATCCCCTAGAGGAAGGTCCCAGATGACTGTTCCTGTAGTGTCTCACTCAGAGCCTTGCAGAGGGTCTTAGCGGGAGTGCCCAGTCAGACCACTCATGGCATTGCTCTGGAATTCTGCTTTTATCCTCTTTTCCTTAGGCTTGTTTACTTCTTAGGTGATAACCAGAAGTTGTTTTCCAGTTTTGTTGCCTCTTAGTTGATAACCAGAAGTTGTTTGGTAAATGTGTTTATCACTCAATTTTGTTACGCTCAGTTTCACTCAAAAACATAAATGTGTTTACTTTCATGTATGTGCTCTAAACATCAACATGTTTCCTTTCACTGTTATCAGGCTCACACTTGTGCGGCCATAGTCCTGCCCGTACTAGTACTAGTAAGCAACTTGTTTTGCACACCTCAATCCAACATATATAACACATTTGATATGCTCCATACAAAACATGACATGGTTGTTTGTGGGGCATGATTTGCACGTATATCCCATACTATCGGCACGAAATGTAACAGAATTTGGGGCTCGTGCGACGTCCCCTCGGTTGCATACTGCAGACTTTAGAGAGGCACCTGAGGTCCCTTCTGCAGAGACGCAGTTTCACGCTGAGCCCAGGGATGGTAAATGGACCTCTGTGTGCCCCAGAGTGGAGCGAAAGCTTCTGAGCAGCTCTTAGGGGTGTAGGAAATGACGCAGGCCGGTGGCCTTCCTCTACACCGAAATTCTCGAAGAAAATACTTGCTATTCTCTGAATAGCCTAGGCCTTTCTTACTGCGTCGCTTTGTATTAATAAATGCTGGCTCCCATGCTTGGAATCCATTCCAAACCCCTCTTCGCTGGGCACTTTTCAGAACTTGACTTAATATCACTTCTTGGGGGTCGACGTAATTTGTGTTTATTTTATACATTTTACTTTTTATGAAAGTGAGTATTGTCCAGAAAGCATAGAAGGTCAGGTCCTACAATATGGACCGAGAGCTGATATTCTTCAGCTGCACCTATCCCCCTCCACTCCCTCGGCCTTGACGCTGGCCTGAACCAACACACTCCGCCTCCATCCCTGGGTGCACATTAGCTTTCCCATCTGCCAAGTCCTGTTCCCCTGACTTAGTCTTTTCTGCTCCACAGTGCTCAATCTAGGATAATGCTCATAGTAATGGCCACCGGAACCTGTAGATCTCAGAGAATTCTTCAGAGAGGCTAGGGTTGCTATCTGATTTTTCCTATGCAACGTGAAGTTGGAATCAGATACCATTCGAAGGATGTTTTACTCTTTTCTTGATTTAGAAATTTAGCTGAACGTGGCTGGGTATAGAGGTGCAAATATGTATATATGTTAGGCACATTTACATATATAATTTAAGAAAAAAAGTTAGAAGATTCTGATGTCCTTCTAAATAGCTTGATGACTCTCCTAACTCTAGTTAAGAATTTGGCTCTTTGTATGTAAATAACACAGTACCAGATCTCCATTCTCTCTGTGTATTAAAAAATGATTTTATTGTGAAAGAAAACCAAAGTTGAAAAGAAAATACTTCAGTCAAATTGGTTATTTCTTGATGTCATTAAAAACAATTTATTTGACCAAATTAAAACTTTTTTATTTATAAAATATAATAAGTTTTTTTGCTATGTAACCTATTTGTCATATTTGACCTAAGGACTAAAATATAACTTTTCTATTTTATTTTGTTTTTGTAGTATTATTTTTAATATCTTCTTATGCGAGAAAAGGGAGTCATAGCCAGGCATTCAGAATAAATTTATGAACCAAACAGACGTGCCCCTGCATACACAGAGTTTAAAATCTAGTGGAATATATAAAGGAGTAAATAGATGTACCAAGCATAAATTGCTCTGTGATTCTAGAGGAGTGAGTATACTACTTTTCTTTATTTTAGAATGTAAAAAAAAAAAAAATCAGACCGCAATTATTTTAGATCTTTCTCTCTGTCTCTCTGTCTCTCTGTTTCTCTGTCTGTCTGTCTCTCTCTCTCCCTCTCTCTCTCTTTCTCTCTCTCATTAGATTGCATAAGCACTCTAAGGCCATTCATTACAATTTTAATTTAGGAGGGCCCTAGTCCTTATTCCATGGTGGTTCCTACTTCTCCCTCTGTTAGAGATGCTGAGAACTAGTCCCTCGTCCTCTGCTGGTACTAATGATGCAGAAGAGATGGTCCTCTGTGCTGACCAGTCACTCTTGCTTGGGAGTGTGGCTCCTGTCTCTGCTCCTCTGAAACCTGTGTGTCCTCCTCCTCCCTCCAGCTCCTTTCCCATCTTTTAACCCCGAAGTCCACTGGTTCTAATTATTTCTCCCTGCTGGTTGACTCCACTGCACCTCTCATTGTAGACTATCACTTCCACCCCCACTCCCACCCCCTGCCAACAACTGCTATGGTGGGAATTGTCTTTAGTGAGGTTCCTGAAACACAGGAAAAACCCATGTGCTGCTCCTTACAGCAGGAAGCAACTCAAGAATGCAAAGGGGAAAATGACATTTTCAATCCTATTGCTATTGAATCTGCTCCTGTAAAGCGATAAGACATAGATCACTTGTGCATTATAGTAATGGGCAATTAAAGTAGTTCAAGACGTCACAGGTTCATAGAAATCTAGGTACAATTAGGGGCTTCAGGGAATTTGGCTTTTTGGAAATGGCATCTTTGAGGTTAGAAAGTTGAGTAGTTGTTCTCAAGGTAGATTAAGAAATGAGTAGTAGATACATTTAATGACCTGATTTGTAGATGGTGCTGGGGGAAAAGTGAAATGAATATATTAATCTTGCTTTGTCTACTTCATAGGTTGTTATAAGACTTAACACCCAATCTGAAGAGTGATAAAGAGGTGTAAAACATTATTTATGCAGTAGGATGGCATCTTGTTTATGTAGCATGAACAAAGTCCTGTCCAGTACCCAGGAGGGGAATCACTGCTACTGGAACAGGCAGACTCCTGCGTCGGTTGGAATGGATGCTTATTGTCCCACTAACCCTTTTGTGGACTATGATTTTCTACTGTATTGTTTGACTGGAGTAAGGAAGTTGTTGTTTAAAAAATTGTTGACTGTCCTTTCCCAATCCTTGGGCTGGAGAAATTAGTCTTTCTTTGGACGGTTGGGTGACCAGTTGCCTACTTCCCAGAATTCAGCCCAGGATATACAAGAGGCTAAAAGACAGCCTGGGAACTCACCGTTGTGTTGTTCCCTGGATCTGGAGGTCCCTAGCCAGTCTGCCTTCTCTCCAACTTTCAGAAGTTTTTATGTCATGTCCAGGGTTTTTAGCTGGACCTGGTGGGAGAAAGGGGGTGAAAAAAATCTATGTTCTCCATCTTGTTTGGATGAAAATATCCCTTTAAAATTTTGCATCTGAGTTAATTAAAATATATTGTATTTACTGCCATTTAGTGATAACTGTGAGGTGTGATCAAACAATAAGGTCAGTGTTTAAATAAAAAAAAAATATTACAGTAAAATACACACTGCCACTGCCATTAATCCACCTCAAACCCCCCCTTGCTTCTAACACACTTATTCCTTAGTTCTTGCCACTTTCTGAAGCAGTTCTGGAAGTCCTCTTTCGTGAGTGTCTTTAGTTGTGCTGTCATGGCTGCCTCGATGTCCTGAATCGATTCAAAACATTTACCTTTCATGGTCATTTTGACTTTGGGGAAGAGCCAGAAGTTGCACGGTGCCAGATCCATGAATAAGGTGGATGAGGACACACTGTAATGTTTTCCTGTGACAGAAATTGCCTCAGCGATGTGTGACATGCTGTCTTGTCATGATGGAGGATGAGCGATGACACTTTAAAACACACCTTCTCTCAACCATAGCTCACACCCAAGTGACCGCACCGCACAAGTTGAAACTTGTTACACACTGTTCCTAAGGTTCGATGTGCCGTTTCCTGTATTGAAGATCCCTGCCTTTCCATTGAATGGCACTCGGCAGCAGCATTCACTGTATTTGTTGATCACAGTGCAAATGACTCCATGTCACACATCACCTCTGTTACAGCAATTTCTGTCCAATAAAAACATTACAGTGTATCCTCATCCACCTTTTTCACCGGATCTTGCACCGTGCAACTTCTGTTTCTTTCCAAAATCAAAATAACCATTGAAGATAAATGTTTTGAATTGATTCGGGACATCAAGGCAGCCACGACAGTGCAACTAAAGACATTTACCAAAGAGGACTTCCAGAACTGCTTCAGAAAGTGGCAAGAATGATGGGATAAGTGTGTTTGAAGAGAGGGGAAGTATTTTGAGAGGGATTATTGACAATGTGCCGTTTACTGTTATATATATATATATATATATATATATATATATATATATATATATATATATATATATATAAAAACATTCACCGTATGTTTTGATCACACCTCATATCTCAACTTAACTCCACTAATTGCAGTCAGCTCCACTCTGGTGTTCCACGGGTGTCCAGTTGAGAGTGATCTATTTCTCAGGTGTCATGCTGTGTTTTCTGAAGCCTCTGTTCCATTCTTTCCCATTGCTGTAGAAGTGAAATGGTGAGTTATGAGACTCTAGCAACTGCAGGATGTGTGCACTTATCTTCGCCTGACATTTTCACTGTCAATCAGGAGCTCTGGGGAAAAAACCTCACGAGTGAAATTTATTTGATTTTCTTTATCATGCAGTAATACTGGAGATAAAAAACCTAATCTGAGCAGGGGTATGAAATCACTGCTTTAAACTTTTAATGTGTGTTTCTTCCAGGCAGTATTTTCATGGATTATTCTCTAAGGTTTACTGCTATAGAGAAACATCTAGGTGAATAAATAAAAGAAAAACTTCTAATATATAGATATATTGGTAAATGTTGAATGAAACCACACTAGCCCTGTTTTCTTTCTGTTTTAAAGATTGTACCCATGGGTTTTACTGGTTTTAAAATTCATCTTTATGACTGTAGAGGTTAGCTCATTTTTGGGCCTTCTTTTCCTGCAGAAGAAATAAAATCATGTGTCTGTACATTAAATTTTTGTGTGCAGTTCTCTGGTAAGTTTCTTTCATAATTCAACAGAGAAAAGGCTTATCAGTTTATCATTTATAATGTCTCAATTTTTGTCATTTCATCTGTTTTGAACTGTTCCCATGTATAATACACTGTGGGTAATTTGAAGTACATATTCTGTGAATAGACAAAACTGCTTTTCTGAAGATGTCATTTAAAATAAAAAGTTTCTTCTTTTTATTTTAATCCAATTGCTTTTCCACATCATCTACATCATCTTGAAACAAAGAACCACAAATGACAGGAAAACTGTTTATTACAGGATGTACAAGAATAAGATAAAAGCACTGAATATGATTTTTTTGTTTTTTTGTCTAACTAGTTTACTCCTTACTGGGATAAAAAAAAAAAAAAGAAAACAAAATTCCTCCCTATGGAGTAAGTCACATTTTTATGATTGGCTCAGAACAAGGCTTTAATGAGCCTTCTGCTTTTTAAAAAATTTCTAAATAGCATTTGTAACATTCATCTTAAAACAACTTAACTCAATATTGACTTTAACATTTAAATATTAATCTCGATTTATCTCTCTCTCTCTCTCTCTCTCTCTCTCTCAGAGAGAGAGAGAGAGAGAGAGAGAGAGAGAGAGAGAGAGAGAGAGAGAGAGAGTTACGTAGCGTTAGGAAACAAGGTCTTTAATTTCATGACTTAACATTACACGAACCTGAAATAGAGCCATGACGTTAAACTTGAGCTTTAATGCTCTTTGACTGAAAGCAGGGTTTTTAAGGAGGAGAGGGAGATTTTTTTTCCCCCCTCGAGGGACATTTGGCAATGAACATTAAGTTCAGAAACATTTTTGATTGTCACAACCAGGGGGTGCTGTGACATCTGGTGGGTAGAGAACAGGGATGCTACTGAACATCCCAGAATACACAGGATGCATCCCATAACATCCCTGTCCAAAATGTCAGTAGCACTGCTGCTGAGAAGCCATGGCCTCAGAGACATAATTCCAGGGTCTGGTAACATATGGATTGTTGGAGCCTGAAAGAATAAATAACTGCTGCACACCAAGAGTTTTATTTTCTGTGTTAATACATAAATAATATAAGACCTTACAGAGGTATTTAAACATTCCATTAGCAATTATTTCTCTCCAAAGTAGTCTCTAATTGTTTACTTTGTTTCATCATACTTTTGAAAAAAATACACCTTGTTAAAAAAATTTTCTCCTATGGAATTCTTGATGAAATAGACAGAAATGAAGATAATCCTCCATTTGTGGCTTTGCAAATCATTACGTATCCCTAATGTCTGGGCAGCAGGTAAACTGAAGGTAAGATTTAGGTTGCATTTATTTTAGTCTGCATCGTGCTGGATGCAAACCTGCCTGTTCACTTAGGTGTGGGGCTGGTTCTGCGTAATTTCCCCGCCCTCCACGCCTCTTGGGAAGCCCCGTAGTATGCGGTGCCTGAGTCCACATGGGCAGCTTGTCTGGGGGCCACCGTGTCTCTGCAGGTCCCTCCCACCATGAGGGGCAGTGTGACGACACAGCCTGATTGCTCTACGCTCTACACCTCCCTGCCTCGACCAAGGAGCAGATTCTCGCCTATTTGACCCAGAAAAAAATACTCTCAGTGTTCCTGTTGCTGTAATTATTTCTTGCAAAAGTAGAATCATCACGATTCTTGTCCCTGGACAGAACTTCTGCGGAGGTTTCTAATTATAGGGTGGCTTTTGCCTCATCATGCAGCCACTGAATGTCACCAGGCCAAAGTCCAAGTGTCCGGTGCTTCAAAAGGCCGAAACTCAGAACATCAGAGTACGGAGTTGACCGAGAAGGTGTCAGCTGACAGGATGGGAGCTCTAGTAGTTCCTTAAATCCCTCTTGAAGTCCAGAATTCAGGCTTCTTTTAAGACAAGGGAAGAGGAAATGGGTGGGGCTGTTTTAATTAAAGAAACAAAAAAACAAAAACAAAAACCCAAAGTGTCCAGAAGAATTCCTTTCACGATTAGCATATCTAAAGCAGGAGCTATTAGCCTGAAGGCCCCAAGAACCACACAGACCTGAACACAATGGAGTCAGGGAGACTTTCACTCTGTTACATAAAGAAAAGCACCTTTCCATTTCACACTGACAGTTCCCAGGGGAAATGATGTCACCAGAGTATCCTGGGGGCTGGACCCAAACCCAGAGGCCAGAAAGGCCTCTCCTTCAGCCCTTAGGTTCAGTTGATGAGTCTGGGTTTCCTGGCATGGCACCTTCTTTCTTTTGGGTGAATTCTGTTTCAAGGGCTCCATCGTCCTGTCCTGCACTCCACCCTGCTCCCATCAGCCTCTTCCACGTGTGGTGAAACCCACCTGGGGGATGGGCCCCACCTGCTCCTCACCTGGTGGGAAGCAGGGAAAGTGTTCTTTAGGGTTCGCTGTCTTATCATCATGACAGATTTGATCCAGTCTTCTTCTAACTCCATTAAGACCCTAGTACATCTTTAATCAACAAAATAAGTAAAAACAAAACAAACAGTTATTGTAACAACACACTTTTCTTTTTTATCTGACTGTAAATTGACAGTAACAGGGCAGCGTTTATCAGAGTAATGAGTGTGATAGATCATTTTACGTGTCAGCTTGATGCCCAGTGATCTATTTAAACATTATTACAGGTGTGTCTGGAGGTTATTTCCCAATGAGATGGTCATTTGAGTCCCAGACTCAGTAAGTAGACTGCCCTCCCCGAGGCCTGTGGGCACCATACCATCCCTTGAGGGCCTGAATTGAACCAAGAGGCGGAAGAAGAAAGAATTCAGGTCTTTTTTTCTGCCTCATTGCTCAAGCTGTGACATTCCATCTCCTCTTCTCCTTGTCTGGACAGGGGATTTACACCAGCTCCCCTGGTTCTCAGGTCTTCAGACTCAGACTGAATCGCACCACCAGCTTTCCTGGGTCTCCATCTTGCAGATAAGAGATTGTGGGACTTCTCAGCCTCAGTAATCATGAGCCTTTTCCTCACAATAAGTCTCCTTTTATGTCCCATTGGTTTTGTTTCTCAGGAGAACACTGACTAATGCAGTGAGGGAGTCTTCAAAGGCCGTCTGAGTACTCAGCCAGTATACTTTTAGGACTTGAAATGGTCTGATGACCCAGGGGAGAGACACAATGGTTTCAAAAATATTGATAAAGGTAGTTATTTTTCTCTATCTATCTATCTATCTATCTATCTATCTATCTATCTATCTATCTATCATCTATCTATCTATCATCTATCTATCTATCTATCTATCTATCTATCTATCTATCTATCTATCTATCTATCTATCTATGCATGTATTCTCTATATGTATGAATATTACGTTTAAAAACAATGGGCCTGCCCAGATACAACTGACAGGTTTTGAGAGAAATCCCATACCTAATTCCTCGGGGAGCCGGGGGCTTTGTAAACTGAATCACTGAAGAGAAAGAGATCCCTTGGAGTTCATGATAAAGAAGATGCAAAAAAAAAAAAAAAAAAAAAAAAGACTGAGCAGTACTTGATATATTCTAGCCAGGTCATATGGATAACAATTATTACAAGCTCTCAGATTGGTTGTTGTCACATAGTTGCAATGTTCCACCAATATGAGACGTTCAGTAATCACCAAGAAACCTCAGGAAAATATGGCCCTAGCGGTCTCGTAAGAAATTAAATCTGGATGTGGTTTAATTGACAAGGTTGGGAGTTTAAAAGGCTTAGTGTCCTGTGGTAAACTGAATAATAGCCCTGCCCCTCCAAGGAGTCCCACGCCCTAATCCCTGGGACTTATGACTATTACCTTAAATGGCAAAGGAGACTTTGTAGTTGCGATTACCTTAAGCATCCTGAGGAGAGGTTACCCTGATGGCCAGAGGTAATCACTAGAGTCTTTCTAAGAGGGAGACAGAAGAGCAGAGTCCTATTAGGAGACTGTGAAAGAAGCCAGAGGGTAACCATTTCCATATAGACACCGTCTCTCCTCCTGACCCTTAGGAAGCAACTGTGTGACCAGATACTCATGAATCTGAATTTCATAGCTGCCACTGATCGTAGATGGCTAATTTAACACCTTTGTCCTTGCTTTCCAGATCCATAAAATACATGTCTTGATAACTTTCTCCTGCTGATGATTGAAGGGTTGAATGAGTGGTAAAACCTTTCAAAATTTTCCTTTCAGATATTTCATAACTATTTTAAATGCCAAGGCGTTAAGCTAACTACTGTATTTAGTGTGACAGACCCTGAACTTAGTTAACTGTCTTACATTATAAAATCATGGAGGGCCAGAAGCCTTCCCTTTTTAAAGTGGCATGGTTTATATTCCTACGGTTCCTGCTGAATTTGGGGGAAGCTGCCTGCATCCACATCTATTTATTTCTATCTCAAGAGGCGGTTGCAAAGATTTTGTGAATTGATGCACTTAGATTACGTGATTCATTGCTATAGCAGTTAGTAAATATTAGACATTATCATTTATATTGTTGCACCGAGATTATATTGTTGCACCAAGAGCGTTGTTTTTGTTTGTTTGTTGTTGTTGTTTTGTTTTGTCAAGAATAGAAAGAATGAGAAGGGCCAAAAAGACATTTAGGAATGATTCCATTGAGATAACTTGAGATGTCGGATAAAAGGTCTTGGCACACGTGAGTGAGGGACGCATCTCAAGGACATGCAACACAAATCTTAGAAGTGTCAGCTGTATTAAAGAGAAGATTCTGTATAGTATAAAGGTAGCTGTTTGTTCCCTTGAGGTTACTTGATGCCATAGCTGGTCTTGGTGTGTTGTTGGGAAATAGGAGACAGAATAAGCACTAGCATCCAAGCCCTGGTTTGTGCACCTTCTGGTCAGTTTGGAGAAATGCCATTCGCAATGGGAAACCACCACTGCCTCACCTGGCGCTAGCTCTCCAAATGTGCTGGGCCTCCATCTCGACGTTCTCCCGTCTCCCCAGCCCTGTGTTGCCCTTTGCAGTTGATTTTCCCCTTGACTGTAACAGGTCTAGTTTTAGCTTTCTGAGGAACCTCCAAACTGTTTGCCATAGTGGCTGCACCAATCTGCAACCCCACCAACAGTGCATAGGGGTTCCCTTTTCTCTGCATCCTCATCAGCAATTGTTATTTGTTCATTTATTGATGATAACCATTCTGATAGGAGTGAGATGCTATCTCATTGTGGTTTTAACTTGCACTTCTCTGATAATTAGTGAGGTTGAGCATCTTTTCACATATCTGTTGACCATATTTATGTCCTCTTTGTAAAAATGTTTATTCAGGTTTTCTGCCCATTTTTAAAAATTGGATTATTTGTTTATTTGTTTGTTTGTTTGTTTTTTGGTGTTGAGCTGTATAAGTTCTTTGTAAGTTTTGGATATTAACCCCTTATCAGGTATATCATTGGCAAATATCTTCTCCCATTCAGTAGCCTGAGTTTTTGTTTTGTTGGTAGTTTCCTTTGCTGTGCAAAATTTTTTAAGTTTGATGTAGTCTCATTTCTTTATTTTTTCTTTGTTTCCCTTGCCTGAGGAGATTAGATAAACTAGGAAAACATATTACTAAGGGCAATGTCAGAGAGTTTACCGCCTACGTTTTCTTCTAGGAGTTTTATGGTTTAGGATCTACATTTAAGTCTTTAACCCATTTTGAGTTTATTGCACATGGTGTAAGAAGGTGGTCCCGTTTCATTTTTCTGCATCTATCTGTTCAGGCTTCCCAACACCGTTTATTGAAGAGACTGTCTTTACCCCACTGTATGTTCTTGCCTTCTTTGTCATAGTTTAAATGACTATATAGGCATGGATTTATTTCTGTGCTCTCTATTCTGTCCCATTGATCTATGTATCTGTTTTTTTTTTCTTCCAAAAATCCATTTAATATATTGTCCTCGGATAGAGGACGTATCAGATATTAAACTGATAAGAACAGATACTACACTTGATCTTAGCCAAAAGGCCGAGAAGCGATATGTATCTGTTTTTATGCCCATGCCATGCTGTTTTGATTACTATGGCCTTGTAGTGTAGTTTGAGATCAGGTAGTATGATACCTCCAGTTTGGTCCTTCTTTCTCAAGATTGCTGTGGTTATTCGGGGTCTTTTGTGGTCCTATATAAATTGTAAGATTATTCCTTCTAGTTCCCTGAAAAATGCTGTTGGTATTTTGATAGGGATTGCATCAAATCTGTATATCGCTTTGGGTAGTGTGGACATTTTAACTATATTAATTCTTCCTATCCACGAGCCTGGTATATAATCCCATGTAGTTGTATCTTCTTCAACATCTTTCCTCAGTGATTTACAGTTTTCTGAGTATAGACCTTTTACTTCCTTGGTTAAATTTATTCCTAGAGCTGCTTTTTAAAAAAATATAATTGTATGACTTTTTTTTTTTCCTAAAAACATTAGAGGCAAGTTGCAATAACACATGTAGATAAAATCTAATAAAATAAAAATAAAAGCCATGATTTAACATAGATGGAAGGGGAATTATAGTAACAGTTAGTGGGGAGAAATGGCTTTGCAGTCACCTCTGAACATCTGGGCTCCCAGGAAAAACAAAGAAAATTTAAAAATCCCTATGGAGCTCTTTCACTATCATAAAATAAACAGTATTTCTGTTACTGCAAATGACTGTTTTTCTTAACTCCAGTCCAAAAATTATCTGAATATATATATATATATATATATATATATATATATATATATGACAAAAATATAGAATTATATTTAAAATTAAATAACAAAATATGACAAACCAAAATATGAAGACAAAAGTAAAACAAGTCTTTAAGGATGCTCTTAAAATTAAGTTGTTTTTTTTTTAATTGATTTTTTTAAAAAAACTTTTTGTTGGGGAATATTGGGGAACAGTGTGTTTCTCCAGGGCCAATCAGCTCCAAGTTGTCCTTCAATCCAGTTGTGCAAGGCACAGCTCAGCTCCAAGTCTAGTTGCCGATTTCAATCTTTAGTTTCAGGAGGGCACAGCCCACCATCCCATGTGGGAATCGAACAGGCAACCTTGTTGTTATGACCACGTGCACTAACCAACTGAGACATCCAGCCGCCCCTCCGGCAGCTCAGAGGCAGCTCGTTGTCTTCAATCTAGTTGTGGAGGGTGCAGCCCACTGGCCCATGTGGGAAATGAACTGGTAATCCTGTTGTTCAGAGCTCGTGCTCTAACTAACTGAGCCATCTAGACCTAAAAAATAAGTTTTAACATCCAAAAGATAATACTGTATAACAAATATTTATTGACTAAGTAATGGAAAATGAAGTGGGTGGCACTGAATTATAATGGAAAGAGCAGTGTGTTCTGAATCTGATGGCTCTGAGATAACTTGTCCCCAGGTATGGGCTTTGGACAAGCTACCTTATTTCTTTGTCTCATAGTTTCTTACCTGTAAATTATGGATACTAACACTTACTGCTCAGCATTGTAGTATGATTAAAAGAGATGATTTATTAAATACCAGGAAAAATTTTTGGCATTTATGATGATTCAGAAATCCTGTAATTGCTATATGGCGTGAATAGAAATAATAATTTAATTTGATCTCTGCCATTAGTAAAATTAAAGGAACAGAAAAATCACATTAAAATTATTTCATAAAAAGATACAAAAGAGCCCTAAAACTATTTTAGTATTTCACCCAATTTTATCAGTGTAGACACATGTTTGAAGTAGAACACTTTGTTTTTTCTTGAATTACTGCCAGCTTGTACACTGAATTTATTTTTCAGTAATTAAGTCCTTTTATGGATTTATTTTCATCATTATAAGGCTAAATCTAACTTAAACCCCCTGGCTCAATATTTTTATTCTTAACAATTATACTAATAAGCACTTTTCTGACTTCCTATCTAAGGTCTTGACATAATGGCACCTTCTTCCATTAGTTCCTACATTCACCTATCACATGGCACCATCTTCTCTTAAAACACTGCAGCCCAGAAAAGCATAGAAATTATTGCTGTACTATGAAAAAGTTCATGCATAATTAGTAGGCTCCATTCTAATGCTTATGTTGATCTTAAGCCAAAAACAGCCTGTGCTTTTGCTGTTAAATGATATCCACCTTGCTTCCTCTGCTGAAGGTTAAGCATTGTATTAAATAATATTATCTTTTTTTTCCTCCCTCTTCAACTCCTTGTGAAATAATTGCTAATTCGTAGCAATGAAGCACTGGTAAATACAGTAAAATCATGTTAGAGAAAAGCAGAACAGTCAATTCTGTCTCAAAACAAGCCTTCTGTCTTATGGCTTATATAACAAATATAGTTCATAAAAATGACAATCACAAGTCCTATGCCTGGTCTTTTGCTCCACTGTCTCTGTTTTTTCCACTCATAAAATTCTCTTTCCATGTGGGGGTCCTGAGAATAGACTGATGAATTGATGAAATTCATAACACCATCTGAATTAACTGCTACACCTGCAAGATAATTTGTGGGGCAGAAGCTCTGCCGTTCCATTGGCCTCTGGCTTCCTTCCTGTGAGATGCAGAGATTGTGACTTTTAGACATAAACACTATAAATGAGCTTCATTGTGACACTGTATGCTGACAGAGAGAACCCAACCTTTCTGGTAGAAGGATTAGACTGTACTCATTTGGTGAAGTAACACTCAGACAAGCAAGTGTGGAATAATTGAGTACTCGTGAGAACAAAAAAATATTTCAGAGGAATCTCCATTTATACAAGTCAATATGGTTTGATACTGTATTTAAAAATATAAATGTCATAAATGTTTAACTTTAATATTTGAGTAAACTTTGCATGAAAATATATATAGGCATTAAACATGAACATACACAACTACCACCAAAATGTTAATTTTGGGGGCAGTGACTCCGTTAACGTAACACATATGATACTTGAGGGTAAATATTGTGAGGTATCTGTGTGTGTGTGTGTGTGTGTGTGATTGGGGGTGGCAAGAAAAGGATGGATTTTGTAATATTCAGAAAATTGTTATGTTTTGCATATATACCTATATATATCTATATATCTATCTAGATAGATATATAGATACATACACATATACATATACATACTGGGGGTGCCAAAAATGTAATGTATACAAGTAGACACACTTTGGTCAAAGTTGCTCAAGTAGTAGTTGACTGTAATCAGAAATTTCTGGATGCCAATGGTAACCACTTTGAGCATCTCTTGTAATCGCAGAAGTCAAATATGATTTGTTTTTCATCTTTTGTTATCAGTATATATTGAGCATTACAATTTTAATACAGTTTTCCTTTCTTAAAATGCATATACATTTTTTTTGGCACCCTCTGTGTGTGAGTGTGTGTGTGTGTGTGTACACACACACATACACACCTTGGATAATTGCTAATTATTTAAATAACTTTCAGTAGAACAAAGTTCACCATATGTTAAAGCTCTACAAGCCTGATTTTAGATCTAGCTTTCAACTTTATAACTTTTTATGTAGGAGAGACTTTTTAAAAATGCATGCTGCTAACAATATTTGTAAACATGTGTTTAGGAGTTGAGGTCTAGAACTATGAGGTGTGATCACAAAATACCATGAACGATTACATTAAAAAATTATTTCAGTAAAGGTCACATTGCCGTTAATCCCCTTCTAAATACTCTCCCTTGTTTCAAACACACTTATCCCATTGTCCTTGCCACTTTCTGAAGCAGTCCTGGAAGTAAAGAAGACTTATGAGTGTCTTTAGTTGTGCTGCCATGGCTGCCTCGGTGTCCTGAATAATTTTGACTTTGGGGAAGAGCCAGAAGTCGCATGGCGCCAGATCTGGAGAATCAGGTGAATGAGGACACACCATAATGTTTTTATTTGACAGAAATTGTCATTTACCAGATGCTATGTGTGACACGGAGCATTGTCATGATGGAGGATGATTTATGGCACACTTTAAAACACACCTACTCTCAACCGTCGATCACACCAAACTGACTGCACCGAACAAGGTGAAACTTGTCACACACTGTTACTAAGGTTTGACGTGCCACTTCCCATGTTGAGGAACCTTGCCTTTCCATTGGATGGCACTCGGCAGTAGTAGTCACCATATTTTGTGATCACAACGGATGGCTCAGTGTCACACATCACTCCTGGTACAGCAATTTCTGTCAAATAAAAACATTACGGGGTGTCCTCATCCACCTTATTCACCGGATCTGGCACTGTGCGACTTCTGACTCTTCCCCAAAGTCAAAATGACCATGAAAGGAAAACATTTTGGATCGAATCAGGACATTGAGGCAGCCACAACAGCACAACTAAAGACACTCACGAAAGAGGACTTCCAGAACTGCCTCAGAAAGTGGCAAGAATGATGGGATAAGTGTGTTCAGGGTGAGAGGGAGTATTTTGAGGGGGATTAATGGCAATGTGTCTTTACTGCAATACTGTTTTTTGTTTTTTTTTAATTTAGACATTCACCATATTGTTTGATAACACTTTGGACATTGCCATTTTGTTTTTCCTCAAATTTACCACTGTCCAAACAAGCTAGTATACAGTAATGGTGTAATGGCCTTAATGAGAAGCCAGTAATTTACACTGATCATTTAGAAATCACTTTCTGTATCTAAAAAGTGGCATAGAATTAATTTTTCAAAAGACAAAAATGCGTATGTTTGTCACATTTTTCTTAACCAGATATAACGCCCAAGTTAAGTCTGTTATATCAGACAGCATTATTAAGAAACAAACAAACAAACAAACAAACAAAAAACACTTGAATCAAATTTAGAGTGATATAGGAGGAGGCACAAAGTCCCAGAAAGACCGCAAGTTTGAATGGGTTTTGTTTTATACTTCAGCTATTCCTTTGGCCTAGAGCTTTGTTTCTCTCCTTGAATAATTTAAGAACCTTGTGTCTCTTTTTTTGAGTAACTTTGATAGTCTGCTCTTCTGCGCTGATGAATAATGTGTTTTCACACAGCCCACATCCTGCATGAAGAATGCGAATAACTCCGATGCAAGTTCTCTTTTCCATTTGTTTCATATTATATACGATATGCTAAATATCCGGCGTGTTTCTCCTCAGAGGTATCGCGGGTTGATTGAAGTGAAATCGTCAGGTGTTAACCATCCATCTAGCATCTCCTCAGAGCTGCTTGGCAAGAACAAACCAGCAGACAGTTGGAGTCGCCTGACACGCAACCTCACTTCAGTTACTAGCTGCCTGTTGCGAGTCCAGAAATGAGCCCTGAGACCCATCAGTAAGCTCCATGCAGTTGGCTCCATTTGTGTGTGCCCTCTGCCTCTCGCAGGCTACTGAAAAGAAGTCAGCTTGGGGAAACTTCTAAAAACTGATGTAAATGCACATTACACCTGCATCTCGTTCCCGCTCCCAAATCTTCTCCTGGGACAAACTTGCAACATGTTTGGTGTGACTCTAAGCTGTGTCGGGTTCAGTTAGCAACATGGAAAAATAAACCATATGGCAATGAAATGGACATGGTCCCATCCAACCCCCTATTTAGATCAAGATGAATTTTACTTAAATGGTGTACGATTATGAATTGCACATTTGTTTAGAATAAGCAGTTACACATTTCTCTTTCACTACCTGGCTACCTTACATTACAAATCAGACAGCTCACATCTATGTATGAAGCACCTATGGTGTGCAGACATTGCTTTGCAGCAAAATGCTTGTGTTCTTTCCACTGTCCTCCACTCCCTTTTTATATTAAGTTGGTGCAGAGGTGGGAAAATGCATTTCTGTAAGACACTGATCTTTTTGCTTTACTGAACAATTATGAAGTGTAACTGACTGAGATGAAAAACAAATCATACCTGAATTTAGAACCTTAATTTTACAAAAACAAACAAACAAAACCCACGTTTATCTTTCTACTTGTATGGACTCTTTAACCTCTAAACATGTTGACTCCAAGATGACAGGAAATATATTTCAAGTACAATTTTATTTGTCAAAATAAAACAAAGCTGGACAATGTTGTGGGAAAGACAAAGTACGTCAGGCTTTGTATTTCAATTACATTATTTATGTATTTCCTTCTCCTCACCTGGCACAATAATATTCTTTATATCTTTATGTAACTCTGCAGTTTACAGAAGACTGTCACCTGCGTTGCAGTGATTGCAACAGACTCCCAAGTGAGGTATTTTCAACCTTCCAGGTGGGATCGTGGAAACACTGGTATTTAATCCCGATATCACACAGCGAGTAAGGGCCACAGTCAGGATACCCTAGACTTACCCGTAATACCACAGCTGTTTTCTTGTCTCCCCCCAAACTTTCAATGTTTTCCCATTTTCCTTACATAGCTCCATTAGCTCTCCCCACTTCTGGGAATGCTGCATCTTCCCAAATCACCCTTACTCCATACGCTCAAAATTACACTTTTTTATGACCAAGAAAAACAAATGATATTATTTGTTTTCTCTTTCACGAGAGAATTGTGGATGTAAATTTACATTATGAATATTGGAGCCGTCAAGGTTGGGTAAATGATGGGGGGAACAAAGTTAGCGGGATGGGAGACTAGAAACATTCCCTGAGGTGCAGCAATTTTCCTTTCATATCACGCTTGTCCTGCGATGCCAGGCAGTTATGCCTAGGATGTGCTGAGTGCCTTGATCAAGATTTAGGGTGACAAACGGGCATGCAAAGTGGCATTGCCACCTGATGCTTGCAAGGATCTTAGTGTCTGTATAGCTAAGAATGCATCTCATGGTGAGGGTAGTAAGATGGAATTCATAAATGGCTCAACATATTTCGTTTCGCTATTGGAGATATATATTTTTAATCTAAAACACAAAAATGTTTCTTGCAGGCTCAATTCCCCAAAATGTTATCTTCCAAGTGAATGGGATTTTATTAGATTATAAAATGAGGTGCCTAAGAGAGACATTTAAAATGTTAATCCAATTTTTCATTGGATTATAAATAAAATGTTCTTATCTACAACTGTAACAAGCCTGTGTCTAGAGACTTTCACAGAGGTCCCTACTGGTCTATAATCCATACAGTCAGAAGCCAATGTATGAAAGTTCAACACTGGAATGTTTTACCAGGGAAAGGAGAAAACAGTAAGTCATAAAACATGCATAGTAAAGAGCTTTTCCTCACCACCAGAAAATTTATGTTCAAGACTAAATTAGTTACTCATAAATTATGCACAACCTCTTATGATATTAGCAGAAATGTGGTACAAACTACTGCAAGTTTTTTTAGTGCAAATTCTGTAGTGTCTTTGGAAATGTTTGTATTCATTTTTCCCCAAATTTTTAAAAGATAACATCATTGATTTTTGCTAAGCCATATTTTTACTTAAGAAGGTTATGTTAGCATGGTAATTAAAACAATGAGGAAATTAACGCACTGGTTTTTATGTTATCTTTCAATAGTAGCCACAGGTATTTCTGAAGTCCAGGGGTCTTACTGTCGAAAGTGGTTAGTGTTGGTGGCCTGACATTTAGTAACAGACAAGGATGATGGTCCGAAGCAGAGCTGAAGAAAGCAATTTGTAATTTAGAGCAGGACAAAAATCTAGAGACCACATGGCTTTGGCTTTTGTATTTTCTCCACCTGCATAATGCTCATGCAAACAAAACATGCCTGAGGTTTTCTGATGTTAGGAATCTCTGATTGAGGCCCTGTGATACACAGCACTTGTGTGAATCTTCATAATGCTGCCATTGTATAAGAAATTTGGAATAAACGGCTTATGGTCAAATATGCATTCTCATATATTGCTCCTAGAAAAGTAGATTGGCACAACCTTCCTAAGTGCAATTTGAGACTATGTAATATCAGTACATAAAAAATATATCAGTAATTTTATCTTTAAGGTGAAAAAGTCATTATACATATACACATATATTTCATACTCTGTGTGTGTGTGTGTGTGTAAGATATATAAAATCACATATATGAGGAAATTAAGCATACCATTTTTAAAAGTTAGAGAAACTATAATTTCCAACAAAGGAGAATTAAGTAAATTATAATAAATCCATATTTATAGAGAACTATGCAGTTGTCAAAAATAATGGTCCTGAATAGGATGTAGAGATTCTGGAAAATATTAAAGATACAGTTTTAGATTTAAAGCAGGATAAAAGCACGTATATTAAAAATAATAAAAAAATATAAACACAAACCATCTGTATCTTAGTGACTCACTGAATGGTAAAATATCAGGTTTTTTCCTTCTATTTTCTTTTACAAACTCTCATATTTTCTCCAGTGTACAGTTACACTTTAGCAATCATATTAAAATAAAAGATTAAAATACACATTGGATTACACTGATAAAATAAACCAGATATTTTCTTTAAATATGACCTCTAAAATTGTGTGAGATATAGAATTTGAGTAAGATGGGATTTGTTTTACCTAGCTACGAATGCTGTTTATTCTTTATAATCTCTTGGTACTTTTGGTTAAGATCTAAGTACATATTATTTAGTAATGTATCTGTTACAATGAGCAAAATATTTACAGCCGCAGAACGTGATGACTTAGCACATGTCTTTAGACTTTGATTTTCTTTTTTGTGCCTACACTAAGCTTCATCTTGGTAAGTACACAAGGGAAAGAAAAAAAATCATTCTCAGAGGAAAAAAAAAAATAAAAAAATCTTCCTTGTGAAGACAAGGCCATTTGCTCTAGTGATTGAACACAATTTTGCAAAGTCTTTTTTTGTTTCTGGAAAGGGTTTTATTTATTTTTGAAGAAATAATGTGTCAATTTAGAACCTGAAGAGGTTTGTTTTCTCAATTCAGCAGTGGACAATTGGACGAGTACTATGGTGCTAAACGTGGCAAATTACGTGCTGCTTCAAGGGAGAGGCTCAGCCATAATTCCGTGAAGTAGCAAATGATTTGAAATTACCCAAATTTTCTTCCCTGCAGATGGGACAGAATTGCACATTTTAAAATAAGGGACTGCTGTCTAGATGAGGAGCTGTGTTCTGTACTGATTGAGTCAGACTCACCCTCTTCACCGCCAACCCCACTCTTGATCAGTAATGAAAATAATTCTGAAAGCTGCGTTTCCTTTTGTGTTCAAATAACTTCCTCACATTCAAACAAAAAAAAATATTTGTTAAAAATATGAATTCCCAGCACCCTCAGCATGTACAGATCTCACTTGGCTCTCGTAGTTAAGAATCGTGGTTGAGTCCAAGTGCTGATACGACGCCGATATCATGACCCCTGGTCTTAATAAGTGTGTTGACACCTGACTTACAGAGTAAATGTTTTCTTTGGAGGTTTTTGTAGACCATGAAAACCTCCAAAGAAAAACATAATTTTAAGACCAAATTTCAGTAGCTTCTTTCAAAATGAAAGGAGAGAAGAACTTTTCATTTGTTGACCTATTTACCTTATCTTAGATATTTTGGGAAAAAATAGATTGCTTCCACAAAACTTCCAAATCCCGACCCCCTCCCTTCACTTCTGCACAATACGTAGAAGCAATAACGCTCCACTTCCACACCTGTGCTCAAGCCACAGTCGCTCAAGGCAATTCGGTGACTGCTTTGTGCAATTCGATCTAGTGTTGTCTAAGGGACCGAGGCTCCTTTGAAGCAGTTTTGAAACATATTGGTTTAGTATCAACGAGGTCTGGAAATTCAAGCTGTCATCTCGGTGAGCGAGTGGGAACTTTATTCATTGCATCTGCTATTTACATGGACGTATTCACATGCACACATTACTGTTGCTAGGAAACTCGGAGCTCCATTCTGCATCAGTCAGGGAGCTGCATAAATAAACATCATCAGATCACCCCAGTTAGCACAGCACACTGTTTCCTCTATTGCTCATCTTACTGTGGCTGAATTATACTTCAAACCCCAAGCCTGTTTAAATGAGCCCAGGCAGTCGAATGTTGGCAAATATCTTAAACTAAAATTAAACACAGCACAGCTAGTCATTGTGAAGACTTCCATTTATAATTGACCTGCGGGCGTGCATTCACACATCTTTCTTAACATCTAAGGAAATAATCGATCTCTTACTATAACTGTATCTCTATCTCCATACATCGCCTGCATATTCTTTTAGTCGTACAGCTCAGAAACTATAGTTCTCTTAAAGAGGTGTTCTTTTCATCCACTAAACATATTTTCATATTACTATAATGGTTGAACTTCTGAGTTCTGAGCAGATGGGGCAATAAAAAAAAAAAAAATGAGTTAGACCTGGCTTCTGCACAGAAGGAATTTGAAGTCTAGTAAGCAAAAATCAATCGTGGAAATAGGTGCCGGTGCCACAAAGGAGGTGAAAGTATGTCAATGGTCCGTCTAGTGGCCATTTCCTTCAGGAGATATCAAAGACTTCAGCCGGGAACGTTCAGTTTCAAGGTGGGTAGAGTGAGGACCCGTGAAGTTGTGAGAAGAGCAGTCCAGTAAGAAAAAACATTAAGCTCATTGTGAAATGAGAGGTGAAGGAGTTACTATGTTACATGCAAGTGAAAGAGTTAAGGAGATAAAATGTCACTAGGTGACATCGATTGAGCCAAGTAACCAAGAGTGCCTGTAAGTTACTTAATGAGAAGGGTGAAGGGCTCTTTTGGAAAGATAATGTGTCTCTTCTTTCTGGGATAATTTCACTAGTCCTATTATATTTATAGAAGGTCTCAAGCTTTATTAAAATTTGTACACATTTCTTTCCAGGTTCATAGTTACAGGTTTGTTTCAATTGAGCCTAATAATGGCTGAGAGTATTTCCTGGAATGAGCTCCAGGAACGAAGTTGTGCCTTGAAAAAAAAAAAATAGTAATACATTTTTTCTTCTACAAGTTTTTGAAACCATGCATAAGAAAATACCAAATATATTTAAGCTGGATTTTTTTTTATTTTTTTATTTTTTTTTGGTTTGGATGTTTGTTTAGGAAATGATGTACCTTACACAAGGATACTAATTCTTAACATAAAAGTTTGACTGGTACTTCTGCACATTATATTTGATCTATGCATTCTTGAAGGTACCAACTAAACACTGGCATAGGTTAAGTTTCTTAACCATTGCTATTGAACTTAGTGCAAAACATTGATGTTCATCTGACATATTTGGGTTCCTTGAGGTCAAGTATTACTGAGGTGTCAGGATACATCCCTTGGAGTGAATTCATGTAGGCTAGCACGAAAATGGAATCTCAGGAAATTTCTTTGAATGCATAACTATATGTATGGGGTGGAACTGGCTGGTCCTGAGATGAGAATGTAAGACCCCTGGGGCCCAAGTATCAGTTTCAGCAATCAAAAATACAAACTAGAGACCTTCAGAAACTCCCCCTGTGCCTTAACCTTATGAAGTCCCTGAGACATTGCAGACCCAGTGAGATGCCCACACTTAGTAGGACTCTCAGAAAGGCAGACGGGCTCTGACAGTCCTTGGTAGACTTTGGGATGGGGCTCAGCTTAGACATTTCTTCAACCTGGATATGAGGGCAGCACATTGCATCAAGACAGCAAACTGAGGAAACTGTTTTGCAAAAGGTGAAATCAAAATTTGGTTAGAAACCTGAATCAAATGTCTAGAATTCAAACCCAGGTTGTAGTGCTAGGCTGAGCAGGGGGATCCATCTAGAAACCAACAGTTTGAGACTAGACTCATAGACTAGAAGGTATGTTTGAAGAAAAGAGTAGGAAGAAATCTTGTTAAGTCTTTAGTTCAGACTCAAAGAATGATTTATGTTGATAAACGGATGAAGAACAACTTACAATGTATAGGATGTGCAAGTTGTAAATAAAAATTAATACAAATTCAAATGTGTTCATAGTTCTCCCACCCTAATTCCCTTTTGTAGCGCCTTCTCTCACTTTCTTCTCTCTCTTACCAGGTACTCTGCATCTAAGTTGGTGTCACTCAGCTTTGTCTCCCTTTCCCCTTAGACCTACCTCCAACCTTTAGTGTCTTTCTCTTTGTTGAAGGATCAACCACTGCTAACATGATCATGACTCAGACAAGCTTACAAAAGTTCACTCTCTGAGTCAATAAGTTTGTACTACAGAAGTGACTTACTAGAGATCAAATGTATTGAATACATTTGGGGGATAATGATAAAGAAGGGATTATTTTCCTACTCCCTGGCTTATGGCAGAAATATTGAGATTTACAGGAAATTCTTCAATAGTACATCAGAGATGCACAGCTATATAGCTTTAGAAAATTACAATAATAATAAGATAACATCTCAGTATAGCATATTCATTTTATTTTTGTTTTATGGACACAGGTACTATGTATTGAATTAATATTTCCCAAATATTCATTATGTTTATATAGTATAGCCCTCATGCTTAACAAAATATTTGCCCCCAAATGAATTCCATTCAACTACTATTTGGCATTTTGACTTTGTTAATATATCATTGATGTTACCTTTATGCTGGCAATTAAATATAATGTTGTATTCCTATTAGTATATTGGAGTTTACCAGGGAAGGTATGGGAACATATCTTTTATTATTTCTTGCTGTAGTCTACCCTTTCTTGTAAGAGGTTTTCAAAGCTGTTGTCTAATTGACTTACTCGTCACTTGGTAATGCCAAATACGTCATACATTTAGTATGTTCCCTATGCTTTCAGAAATATACCAAAGAACAGGCTGTTACTAATATATTGATGTGGCCTTTATAGAGAGAGGTAAATAAAACTTCACAGGTTTGTTATGGTTGTATATGATTGCTGTGGTTTTATTCTAAGATGATGGAATTTGGTAAAAACAAATTGAGGATTGGGCCTATTTGAATAATATGTTGCCCAGTGTTACGATTTTGCCTGGTTGATCTTTGTTTGGGAAAAGAGTCAATAATGCACATTTATGAATGAAGATACTATTTTAGTAAGGATACTTAATTGACGAATTAAAAAGGCCACATGGCTCATTACTTAACATTGTAAAAGTCTATTTCTTACACCAATGCCAGTCCAGATCTGACAGCTTTCAAACTGGAACTGAGCTGAGGCATAAGGACTTCCTCTGAGCTTTCCCTGGGTCAGCAAGAAGAATGAAGTCAGTTTGGGTGTGAGTGGTTGGCAAGGAAAAGGTCAGAAAACTGTAACCTATTCTTGCTCTGTTTCTGAGAAACCTGGAAAGAAGAAGTCAGATATTGCTATAATCATTCTCGTAAGTTGACCTTCTAATAAACTCATAACTGGTATGAATTTATTACCATTTATAAACTCATGACAGAAAGTCATTATACATGAAATACTTTTGTCAAAATATATCAGATCTGTTTTGGTTATTTATTCGGTTAAATCTGGTGTTTATGGATTTATGGTTATAACTGGCTGGGAATAAGGGTATAGTCACATAAGTCATGTAATTAATATGATAACAGATGAAGATGTCCCTATCAACACAGCAGTCATTGAGCATCCGTTGCTCACAATAGCCCTTGCAGATAGGCTGAACCAGAATGCATGCGGAAGCCAGAGGAAACGACTATACTGCGCCGATGTTTCAGATAATCTGAGTGTTTCCAAGAGAATAGTTCGGTGTGTCCTATATTGCTTGTATCCTTCCATTGACTAGGAGAATGAATGAAAGCTTTGTTACCGAATGAAGTCTACGATTCCCATGAGTCTGATTTGACCATTCAATACTCTGTGTCATCACAGGGGTATAACATGAGTGTAGAAGAGAAAATGTAGAGCTAATACATTTCTAAATTGTCTTCCTCTTGTTTGTGGGAAAAATAGCCATACATAAAAATTGGATCAAAAGTTGAGGTGATAATATCCAAGTTTAGTCAGAAAATGGCAAGTGAGTACATAGATTTTCTACATGAATTGCTGTCTTTTCGTCTCAGTAAGTGTATCAGTTAGGGTTCCACATGGCTGCAAGTAACATGGTTTAACCACACACACACACACACACACGCGCGCGCGCACACACACACACACACACACATTTTAAACCATTCTTGAGAAGAAATCAGAAAGCAGACATCAGATCTGCTTCTGAGTGTTCAAGGATGCCACTAGAGTTCCAGCTTCCCATACTTTCCCATCTGGGTAACTTTCAGCGGTAGCTTCACCCTCATGGCCACAAGATGGCATCAAACCTTTGCCCCCTTTGGAGGAAGATGAAGACAGGGAGAGGAAGATGCAGTGAGCAAAATAAATACAGAAATTACTAGCCAACTTTCATTATGTCTCATTGACTAGGACTTTGTCACATGACTACCCTTGGTGAAATAATGTCTGTGAAGTTAATTAGTTTAAGCTGTGCATATTGCCACATCAGATGAAATTACAGACCTCTTATTAACAGAGGAGGAAAGGGTAGCATTTGGAAAAGCAATTATCGTTGTTTACACTGTCAAAATACAAAAAATAAGTTTTTTCTAGATGAGACCATGGAATCACAGTGGATAAAATTGCATTGTTATCACAACTCGTTTTTGAAAGCAGTTACACATAGATTGCAGACTAGAAGATTGTGGATGTTTTTCACAAAGGTTTTTGGATCTAAAGAGTGACGTTATATGATGACTAGTGTACCTCCCAATGCTGAGATTTGATGAGCCTATTGTTTTCCTTCTGTGCATATCTCTCCATCAATATTGTTTCATTCCAATCCAAAATGAAAGTGAGTTTCTTTTTATTTAGACTCATCATAAGTTCATTAATTTGAAAATCCCTGTACCCTGCATGACTTCTAATCGGCTATTATAGACACACTAAATTAGAATTTATGAAGTCTATAAATTTGAAGACTTTGGAAGTTGTCGTCGTTGATTAGAATAGGCAGCTAGGACTGGAAATTGTGTCTCCTGTTGTAATGACCTTTCCATTTGTCTCTCTTTTTCTCAACTCTTTGTTAGGTTACTCAGTGTTCTTCAATCTACCTCTTATTTTCCTGACTCTGTCATTATGTGTGTGTGTGTGTGTGTGTGTGTGTGTGTGTGTGTGTGTGTGTGTGTTTTCCCCGTTTTTCAGTATGATGGCTCCCAATAATCCACCAACCAGTTTTAATTGTGTTTCTTATTTCAAGGTACCCTCAGTGGTCATCTCATTCAGGAATATTTCTTGTTTCTTCCAGTTAGTAATATTTCCTCCTTTGAACATAAATACTATTTTTTGTGTATATTTTGTGTCTTGAAATACTGTGCCTTTTAGTAAAATTTTGAAATATCACAATCTTATTTTTTTATTTTTTGCCTTTGGATATTTTAGGAAAAGAGCTTTCATACTGAGTGTAATATAAATTCAATAAAGGATTGCTGATTTTTTCAGAAAAGGAACCTGAAAGATAATCAGAGAAAAGGAAAATTGAAATTTGTAGACCATTTCAAATAAGTTATATTCAATATTAGGCTATGCCTATTAGTTGTTATTATAAGTCACATCCCATTGAGATGAATGTGTGCTATATAATTTGTAGCAAAGTAAGTATATTTTGTATGTTTATATTTTCTTATCAAAAAAACATATGACTAAAGTTCAAATACTAGTATAATTTTTAATGAAGTTATATATATATGAATCACTTTTGACCCTCGAGCCAGCATCTGCCTCCCCTCACCCTCTCAATGTGTGTTTGTGTGTCTGTGTGTACACGTGTGTGTGCATGTAAATAGCTACATAGCTACATAGATGTATACATACACACATTATATTGCCTAATTGTGATGCATTGTGCAATATAATATTTCATGCTATATGTTCATGTTGTGAGCTCTTTTATAAAAAGGCATTTTCCTTTTGAATTTAGCATAGTCATTAGAAAAATGTAAGTAGAAGAGCTCAATGTCAAAAGGAACATTCACAGTTGTAATGATCATAATGGATGGAAAGAGAGCCTTGGAAATGAAAAGCATTGTCAGCTTTCACAATTTTTTTTCCATTCGCATTTTTTTTTCTGTGTCTGAGGTCTGAGATAAGTGTAAATTAAGAAATCCAAAATGACACTAGCTTGATGATTAACTACTGGGATGTAAAGTAATCAGTATGCAAAATCAGTGGGGCTGAACAAAATATATTTTCAACCTTCAAGAGTATTGTTTTGTTATCATAACCCTAGCAAAATGAAAATGTGCAATAGAAAAAGGATTTGCACTGTATAATTAATGAAAACCTTGGATACCAATTGTAAAGATAAAATGACAGAACTCTTCTGAGTGAACTGAAATACAAGTAGAGAGCCTCTCCATCTGGTCCCCCAGAGGAAGCTGAAGACAAATGTGAAATTGTAGATTGTAGCAGTGCCCCTGCCAAGTTTCCCACTGGACATGCTTTACTGGTGTCTTTTCTTAGGTGCATTTTACTTTCCCTTTCACAGTTTTGAGTAAAGAAACTGGGAAAGCCCTGGGTCTTTTGGTCACCTCCCTTCCTGCCTCCCCCCTTAAATCAGTCCTCAATAGGGTTCCATGGAAATGTATCTGAAATTCAACACATTAACACTTTTCTCAACTCTTTATTGGCTCATAAAACCTAAATTCCTTGACAGTCTAAAAGGGTCCTCTGTAATCTGCCCGGTATCCTCTCCAGTGTCACCTCTTCAAGCTGTTTCTTGCAAGTGTTTTCCAGCACCTCCTTGGAAACAACTGCTTGTGGTTCTCTCCCCATCTACATGCAGTTCTCTCTACTTAAATGCACATCCTTACATTCCAACTCTATGTGGCCACCCCCACCCCTTTAAAACTCATTTCAGGCATTACGTCCTCCAGGAAGCTTTTTCAGCCACCAAGACTTGGTCAGGTGTCCCTCTTCTGTGCCTTCGTAATATCACATTTTAAAGTAACCTTTTTTATTGAAGCATAACATGCATACAGAGAAAGGCAAGCCCTACTAAGTGCATGGCTTGATGATGTTAACCATTGTAACCAGCACTCAGAATGACAATTGTCTGTGCCCTAGAAGCCTACTTAGCCACCTGCAATCACAGCTTCACCCAAAGACAGTTACTATCCTCACTTCTTGCACCATATGTTAGTTCCATCTTTTTTTGTATAATATAATGTATATGATTTTGTGTATTGAGCAAAAGTTACCTTTGAATAAGGATCTTATCTTTGCATAGCTTAGTTAAGTGATGAATGAGCGTATCTCATCTTTCCCCCAAGACAGACAGATTTTCTCTATATAAATAAATGGAAGTAGTTTAACATACTGTAATATATTTTAATATGTAGCAATAGGAAGACTTATGGTTGTTTACGGTACTGATAATATTTTTCTATGTTACTTATGCTACATTCTCTATGTTTCTAAAACACATTTTGCATACTGGAGCCTCCAATTTTAGTTTACTTAACTGTACATTTCCATAAAGTATACTGTTCTTGTAATAAAAAAAAATAGATAATAAAGACAAAGTATTAGATAACTCTGCATGCATTGATTTAGATGGTACTAGAATGATAGTGGGCAAAAGGACAGGATTAATGTCATCTGCCTTAAAAATGTAAAGAAATTTAGGTAGGAAACAGAAGTTATGTGTGGATCGGGTTATAGTGGTCGTCAAGAACTATTGAGAGTATGAGATTTAGCTTTAGTTGCAAACTATGAAGTCAGCCTCCTCAGTTTCATGGATGCTGACAGAAGACATGAGACTCTTGATCAGAGACAAAGGACTTCGTTAATCTCAGGAACAATAGCCAGAGCATCAGCATTTTCTTACACTGGTTCCCTGAGCTCAGTTATGGCAGTGTTACAAGAAGAGGGCCAGTTGAAATCTGCGCACACAGTAGATGGCATTGCAGGAGGAGAATCTGGAGCTCAAAGAACCCAAATTTTCTGTGATGGACATTCAACATGACCTCTGCTTCAGGGTAAGGTACTGTCTCCATCCTCTGTGACATTTAGCAAACCTGCACTTTGCTGTAGAGGGACCCACTCTCTCTATCTTTCAAGTATTTTGTTACACCAACATCCTAGAAAAGATAGTCTGGAACAAAGGCCATCAGTGCCTCTGCTTGCAAGACATGGAGAAATGTGAAAAAGCCATAGGTAATTTTCTCCCCAATATATCTATCCCGAGTTTATGCATTGTTTTGGATTCTGGTGAATTTCCCCCATAAGAACACCACCCTGCCAACCATTTTGATTAAACTGAAAGAGGCCAGAACCACATCTGTTTGTTGTGTCTCATACAGAACTTACTAAGACTGCTGCCAACACAGAGCCAAGCTGTAGGATGGGGCCAAACTCTGGTACTGATTTCAACCATGACCCCCACAGTCCATGACCCAGGCAGCTGACAAACCCCTTTAACCACTAAGGTCTGTCTTAGAAAGTCAAATAGCTTTCCCAGCTTTCTGAACTGAAGTTTCCACTTGACCTGAGGAATGAACCAAGTCCAGCAGGAAATATTGGCGATGGCAGAGCTCCGCGTTGGCCCCTAAGGTGGAAGTCTAGGGCCATTCTATCATCCATGATGACACTGGCCAATGACTTCAAGCTGGCCTGTTCCCCTTCAGAGGTGGTGTCATTGATAACTGCAGATAAAATCAGGGGCATAATTCACACCACCTTTTATCACTGACGACTCCGATTATAAGTGTAACTCCACACAGGGAAGCGCTCGGCGGAACCAAGAGGAGTTTCATTCTGGGGAGATCACTGCAGTCAGCTGAGGTTTACATGATCCACTAGCGGTATTTCCCTGATAGTGAAAGGTCTCTTAGGACCTTACAGGCAATGCAGTTCACTGTGTTTTGGGAAGGGAAGCTGCTACATTTAAAGTCCCCGATTTCTTGGAAAGTATTTTTCATAATTTTGAGGGGCTCCTGTGAGTGTAAAGGTTTACAGTGCCTCCCACAGATCCTCTCAGCTGGCTAATAAGTCTGGGGGTTCCAGGTCAGTGTCAATAATTAAGGCAGTTCCTTGTTTTGAGAGAGATTTCCTGATCCCGTCTGTCCTCACCAGCAGCCAGGTGGCAGTCCTGCATCCCAGTGAATCACTGAATGAAGACTAAGGCAGTGCGAGCGAGGAGACACGCAGAGGGATGGACAGGATGTTTTGCATGGGATGTCCAGGAACTGGAGCCATCCTTGGCTGTTTCAGATGGAGAGAGACCTCTTGGTAAAACAGAAACAATGGTGGTGAAATGATGCTCAGAGTCTGAGATTTGGCCGGAAATGCCAGATCCAGGAGTCCATTAAATTTAAGGCATTTGCAACAGTTTGGGAGAGCTACAGCTCTGCCAAGGACCTTTTCCTTCCTTATAAAGGTTGCACTGAGAGGCTCTGAAGGAGAAACGGTTAATAATGTTGTACACTCACCTGTACTTCCTGGAATTGAAGCTGTGCTCCCTGTAGATGGTGGGGTTATTGTTCTTTCCCTCCAACCACAAAATCAGTGGGACACATTCCAATAGGAAACTCTTACCCTCTGTTCTGTTCCTTTCCGACCCAGAGCCAGATCTTTTGATCAGAAAATCAGGTGCAATAGGACACAGGATATACTTGTCAAATGTGATCAAACTTTGGATGGGATGTCCAGGCCCTGTTTTGGCCAGATTGCCACCTGGAGGGTGTATCTTTGGTTTTCAACAGTTTGACTATGATTTGTCTAGGTGTGGTTTTCATTTTTATTTCCTCCTTGGGGTTTATTGTTCATCTTGTATCAATAATTTAGTTTTCCATGAGCTGGAAGGATTTGGACATTATTTTTTCAAATATTTCTTCTGTCCCTTTTGTCTCTTCTCTCTTGTGACTCCATTTACATATGGTTGGATCTCATGATACTGTCCCACAGTCCTGTGAGGCTTTGTTAAATTTTTTAAAACAAATTCTTCAATGAATTGTTCGATAATTTAAAGATGTACATGTTTAGGTTTCTTACTTAATAGCTTTATTGTCAAAATTGTCAAAATGCAGTTCTTTTAGGAGTACTGTTTGAAAATTTTTAATCTTTCTGTATAGCCATGTAACCTCTTCCATAGCCCAGTTATGTATAGACCGTCCTCACGCCGCTTTACAGGGCCATTCCCAAAGAACCCAAGTGCTTTGTTCTGACACAGCTTTTCTTCTCCACAAAGAGGAAAACCACTTGTTTGACTTCTCATTTTCTCAGTTACTCCTCACTCTCTTTAGTTACTACATCTTGTCACACTCACCACCATAATCCCTTCCTTCCTTTAGAGTTATCCTAAGGGCACATTTTTTTTTTTTTTTCAGGAAAAACACAAAATAGGTTAAGGAAATCAAAATATTTACACTCTTTTGAGTCCTTTCAGAGGTGAAATGATTTATAAGCTAATGAATATCACTTTACAAAAGCAAAATATTTTTTTTCTAAATCTGCATGTTTTGGGTTTATGTATTAGTAAGCACAAGTCTCTTGGCAAATTATTTCAATGTTTATCTAGCATTGTGCCCCCCAGAAAAGATGCAATCTGTTTGAATTGTCTATATTTGTCCAAGTATACAGTTTTGTCGATAGCGATTTTATACATAAATATGGGAGAGGTAGATTAAGAATATTGCTGGTTATGCTACACAGATTTAGCCAGCTGAACTCAACAGGATTTGTGTGGGGTGGGGGGGAGGGGCTAAGGTTTTGGTCATATGATAGAAATCATTTCTAGTCCTTCCTACCAGTTGAAAAAGAAAACTGATATAATATAATACTAATTACCTTACAGTTTTTATTGCCATTTCTTTTCAATTTTTTTTCAGATATAATAGATTTTAGTCTTAAGGACATGGGTTTACACTGGTATATAGGACATATATTTTTAAATGTTTCATTATTTTTTTCTGACTCTTCCAATAAAACTCCACTCTTAAACCCATTGACATATCTATAGTGCTTTTAAGACTTACATTTAGAGTTTCATTATTGTTTAATTTTCCCTACTTCTTGCCTCTTTTTTGAGAGAATGCATGTTTTTATTCAGTGTGTTTATTGCATAAATTGTCTTTGTTTATGAAAGTGTAATTATTTGGAAATGAAAATTGGATTTAAAATATAAGTGCTAAAAACTCACAATGGTCAAGTTTATAATTAACAGCACTTTTGTATTATGTACCCAAAAAACTCTGTTTGCCATTTTATTTAAATATTCTTTTCTTGTTTGTGTCCTAGAATCTTCCTGCCAGATAGCCATAATTAAAAAATATTGATTCTGTGAAAAGATCCAGCAGTGTAATGCTTAACAGTCCATATCAAAAAGGTCAGACACCAATTACTGTAATTTTGCATAAAATGAAATAAAAAAAGCTTCCCCTTTCACTCCAAGTGAAAAATGTTAGAATATAATCAGAATTCTCAAGAGGCCTTTTCAATCAATACGTGCTTCAGTGAGCGACTGCAGCCCCCAAACTGAAAGAACATTCTATTCAGGCCTACAATTATGGTCACACAGAATATAAGTCCTTGGGAAGGACCTTTTTTCTGCTTGAAAAGATTGATTTTGGTTGTCCATAATCCTCATGTTTTCTCTGGCACTGTGTTTTGTGTGTGTTCCGTGGTCAGTCTCTTTTGTGAATGTTTGCATTCACTGATTGACTTCTTCCTGAAATGCTTGTGACTCTTTCCAGCAAGGATACCTTTTCTATTTAGACTTTCTGGGCTATAACAATGAGACCTAAAAATTTTAGGGGAATGTACTACTGCAACCTTGAGGATACTTCTAAACACAGCATACAGCAAACATCATTCACATTAAAACAGCTCTTTGAGTCTGCATAAATCCATTTTTCCCCAGTAAAATATTGTTTTTTTCTTGTGGAGCTGACTACTCATAAGCTAAGTTAGAAAGAAAATATTTAAAGGGTAATTTTTTTAGGTGAAAAATGAGAATGTCCAAGAAATACATAATGTACATGAATAAGTAAATGTTAGCGGGGGGCATTTTGTTGGGTGCTTAAGGCACAAGACCTGCCTCTAGAGTTCGCTCTCCTCATCCAAATACTCTTGTTAGAAATGATAAAGCACAGAACTAAGTTGGCATAAGAAATTTATTTAAGGTATGGAGTACGAATGTATAGAGCATGAAGGTATGGAATAAGAAGATTTATTTAAGGTAAGGCAAAATAGCTTATTGGGTTCACCCTGCTGACAGTGTCTTTTCAACATTCAATTTCACTTGGGCCTACAAGAGCAAAGGGTAAGTTGTTAGAGAATAACATAACATTTTATGTTGGGGAAATCATTAATTGTGCTAGAATCGTAGATTCATCCAGGATCATTTCAGATGGGTCCAGGAGGAAAAAATAAGTTAGCTTACCAGAAGTCCAGGTGTCGAAAGGATTGCTGGTTCCAGAGACGGTGAAGGAGCGTCAGTTCCTGGCCTCTTCCAGCTTCTGGTGGTTGCCTGCACTTCTTGGTGTCCTTCAGCTCGTAGCTGTGTCTGTGCCTCTGATGTCACATGGCTTTCTTCACTGTGTATCTGTCGCTCTGTGTCTCTTCTTTTCCTGTGAGTGTATCCATTTAACTGGATTTAGGCCCCATGCTAATCCAGTATACATTGGTTTTGAGATCAATTCCAGTGTAGGGGAAGTGGCCATTGTCAGACACCAGGAGATAGTATCAGACTCCACAGGTTGTGTTCAAGACTGCAAGACTACCCCCCAACCCCACTTCAGTCAGATGCCATTTGCAAATCCAGCTTGTCACCTGTGCTTCTGACCCAGCAGCTATAGATCGAAGGTTCCAATGACTCCCTCTTGGGTCTGATGAATTTGCTAGAGCAGTTCACAGAACTCAGAGAAATGTTTTACTTACTAGATCACTGGTTTATTGCAAAAGGCTAGAACTCAGGAAGAGCTAGATGAAAGAGCCGCATAGAGCAAGGTGTGGGAAAAGGGCCGCAGTTTCCATGCTCAGTCCAGGTGTGTCACTGTCCCGTCTCCACCTGTGCACCAACTCGGAAGCTCTCTGAACCTCTTCCTTTTGGGTTGTTATGGAGGCTTTTTGACATAGACTTGATTGATTAACTCATTGGCCATTGGTGATCATTCAACCTCCAGCCCCTCTCCCTTCCCCGTTACCTGGAGGTCAGGGTACGGGACGGAAAGATACAACCCTCTCATCACAAGTTTGGGTCCAATGGCAAGCAGCCCCCATCGTCTGGTGCTTTCCAAGGCTCTTTGTTAACATAGCAAAAAACACATTTCTCACTCTCAATACTTGGAAAATTCCAAGGATTTGGGGAGCTGTGAGCCAGAAACTGTGAATGAGGACCAAATATGTATGAGAAATTTATTTTGGTCATCTGAATGACCAAATGTGTATTTCTTATACATCACAATGTTGCAAGTACTATGCCTCACCTTAACTTGATTACTTCTGCAAAGACGCTATCTCCAGATGTTGCATTCACAGACTCCAAGTGGACATGACATTTTGGGGCATACTCTTCAATCCAGTGTACTATAAATAAATACATACATACATACATACATACATACATACATACATACATAAATAAATAAAAAAAAACCTCATGTGCCCTGGGTGACCCAGCCAGTAAGTGGAATAAATAAAATTAAACTTTGATCTGTTTGGTTCCACACATAGTTATCAAGCTACTTTCACCTGAGTATGTATTTTATACTTTATGAAGAGCTCAAGGCTACTCAAAGCTCTGTAGTCCCAACACCAAACCTCTAACCCAGACATGCACACAAACGCTCTTTACTCTAATTCCAAGGCGACGTGTTCTGATATGGGTAGAGCACATACACATAGTGCGTTTGATATTTTTGACGCATAAGAAAGGAATATAGAATATGTAGTCGGGCTGACTGTACCTGGGTCTGAAGTTCATTACAAGGGCATTCTCTCCTTTTCTGCATGCTTTCAATTGAATTGGGTACTGCAGGATTCAGAGGCCCAGTTCCACAGGGAGCCCTTTAAGAACTGGAAGTCTGGTCTCTGTGCCAAGAGCTTCCCCCGGGCATTACTAGGAATGCAAATCCTCATGCCCAGCAAATTGGTATTTTAATAAGCCTTGTGGTGACCATGATGGACACTAATGTGTAAGAACTATTGTTTTAGAAAGAATGAGCTGGTCCTCTCCTCTTGGGCATCTTTTAGAAGAGTAAGACAAATGCTTGTTGTCTCACCTGGTCCAGTTATATTTGCCAGGGTCAAGAACTGGAACTGCATTTGACCTTGAGGCTCAGCCAATGATACAAAAGTTTGTGGTCTTGCTTTGTCTCCTCTACGTGTATCTGCAACACCCTGGTTAGGTGGTGGTGTCCCTTTAGGGAGTGCTTGGGTTGTGAGATCACAAAGGACTTTATATACTCCACATACATCTTAATTTCAGTTGTACTTCATAGTGTAGCTATTTGGTACATGCTTTATCTTTCTTATTTGAATATAAACTCTTTTAGGACAGTGAGGTACACTGCTATGCTTCCACCCTTGTGCATAGTGACACTCAATACATTTTTTGAAGGGGAGGGGAATTGAATTAAACAAATAATCTTAGAAAATGTAATTCACAAAGCAATTTTTATGCCTCACATAGTTAATCATATTGACATTTCATAGTATTTATCTGTACATTTCAAAGCTAATGTCTTTCATTGGAAACAGGATAGAATTATCCACTAAATCCATTTCTATAGTGGGGGGAAAAAAGAGCAACATGAATCAAAATGCCCTTTTGAATATAAAGTACAGTGACAGTAATAATTGAAGTTCCTAGCAGCAGTGTAGCTGTAATGAGCTCCTGTCACAGCTGTCACACACTTACTTATTAAACACAGAGGAGCTCGTATGCTGCTGTGGATAAAAAGAGCTGGACTCCTTGATCATTTGCTTAACTCGCTTTAGATACAGTCTTTAGAAAATAATCTTCCATTAAGGAGAATTCCTTAAAACTACTTAAGGGTCCCCACCTTCTATTGAATGTTTAAGATGTTAAATGAGTATGCTTCTTTTTCAGGAAGTTCTAAGGCTAATTCATTTCTATAGAAGATGCTATTCTCTTCTACCTCACATAAAAAGATACAGCATTCTTGCCCCATCATGTAACTTAAAAGGCGTCTTTTTTTTCCTCTAAATTAACACACACTCACACACACACACACACGTAAATTTTTAATTCCATTCTATCTTTGCTTATCTAAATTCATCCTTAAAAATAGTAATTAGTAATTCTTTTAAAAGCTCGGTATTACCTTTGTTTAAATAATAGCATATTTTGGAAATCATTTAGACTATACTATCCAAGAAACTGGAATTTAGAATTTTGTTCATTTATTGGGTACCAGACTAGAACATAGGCACCTGGTAAATATTCAAAAAATTAAATGAATCCGTTTTACTATGGAATCAAGTTTCAATTTGAAATACCCTGTCTGAAAGGTGATGCAGTCTGGAAATGTGCAGTGCGGAAGAGCGTAGCTCTGTCTTACAACCTGACTGAGTCCGAATATCCACTACCAGCTGTGTGGGGGGAAAGCTACCCAGTAATTATGCAGTGTCCCTGTGTAGGTGGATGTGGTTGAAGGGACGTCAATAATTTATTATAAATCTAGTCACTTTGGGGTTGATAACTGAGAATTGCCATAGAGTATTATGGAATTTTAAAAAAGCTGTTATAAACAATAACAGGCAATGTCAATATATGATGATGGAAAAAAAAATGCTACTGGCTTTCTAGAGAGTAACTTTTATCCCCAAAAGCAGAGTAAGCTATTCATGCTGATAATTCATGCATAATTTATACTTTTCTCATTCTTAGAAGTCATCTGATTCTTCAGGTTATCAACTGCCAAAAGCAGGTAGAATGTAGTTTATTTAGAGCCGAGCTGAAGAAAATCACCCAAAAGACATGGCAACAACTTCTGAGCATAAAAAGATGCTTATCTTCTGATCCGTCTGCTGAACAGTGATTCAGCCGGAGTGAAGGATGCTGAGATTACAAGTACCTCATGCGTACAAACTGGCTTGTTGGGTTCTTGTTTTCTCTTCCTCAGTCCACCAGGCTGAGGATTTTCTTCTTATTCCTTCCCTCTTACCTCTTGTCTCATCTGCTGTGCCAGTTAATCAGAGAAGAATTAGCAGTTCCTCCTGGACAGCGGACACGTTGTGTGAACTAATGATTTACTTACCTCTGATTTCATTCATTTTCAGATAACCGATTATCCCTCACTTTATTGTCCCCCAATCTTGTGTTACATTTTGTCAAACTTTTACTCATGAATACTGTGTTCGAAGTCCATTCTTCACAAACTTACCTTGCTTCAGAAATCTCTCTCCTTTTCTATCTATATATGGGCCGAAATTGACCAAATCATGACTAAGTGTAAGAAATGTGCTAGAGACATACCTGAATTGATAAAAATAGAATATATTTTGAAGAGAAATTAGGTTTAATAGAGAATGATTGTCATCAATCAGTAAAGTCCTTGATGTATCACAGAATTCTTCAAAACAAGCACATTTTTTATTTGTCTCCTTACAATCTAAATAACTTTGATCTTCTTTGAACTATAACTTGATTAGCTGAAAACATGCTTAATTCCTAGTATTATCAAATTTTCGGCATTTTCCTGTAACATTGTTGTCCTCCATATTTCATTAAAAATGGTGCAGAACATTCTGGTGATTTGGTTTGGGAAGCAACCATTCTTTATATTCCATTGTTCTCACAGGAAAACACATCCCCATATTAGGCAGATGAATTGCAAATGGAAGATAGAAGTATCAGCAAGTGATTGCTATTTGAGGAGTATTTGCTGATTCTGAATAGCTACTCAGAAATCTTTTTGTACAAGAAATACTTTTATTGTATTGACAGGGTTTCTTAAGGTATATTTGTAAGCCAGGTAGGAAGGAAGGAAGAAGGCATGAAAATTATGGCCCAGGCTACCTAGTCATTCAGAGTGGGCAGTGGGTCCCAGCGTTTGTACGTCACCATCAGCAAAAGGTTTGTTACTAGTACGCAGGTAGCTTTACCCCATCCCAGAGTTTATTGTCAGATGTCACTGGTTGAGTTTATTTATAACATGTATTATGTGGAAATCTGTTTCTGCATATAAAACAATATGCACCATAATTTAATTGAGTCGTAACATGTTTTCATAAGGAAATTCAAATTCTCAACATCCCCACTTTGAGTGATACACCTTCCCAACATTATGGTGCTAAATATTGTCCTCTGGATTTTTCATTTTTAACCCATTCTTAGAAGTCCTTTGTTAAAATCATTCTGCCTTGTATGTCTGAGTATAAAGACTATATGGGACAACAGAAAACAAAGGCAGGAATGTTTATGACTTAAATAGACATTACATGCAGCTTGTAACTTAAAGAAAGCAGGCTGGAAGTAGGTTGTAGTGGGGCTCAGTAGAGAGTTAATTATAGCAGAAATTTGGGAAATCAATTGTCTTTTACCTACAGAGCTCTGGCCTCAATGAATATCTCATCAAAATGAGTCCGATTCCATTGATCAGATTAAACTGTGCCGCCTCCACTTCTCCATGCTGGCCATAAAGGACTAACGGGGGAATGGGGACATTTTGGGCATGGTTCTATAGCTAATTCCTTCCTTGGTTCTCTAATTCATCTGCCTGTCCTCTTTCTACCATGCTCTCTACGTCCTGCCTCTTCCCACTTGGACAAATCCCTTATGTGTCATCATCTTTTTCTTCTGGACTCAGCTTCATGTAACCCCTTTAGGAAAGCCTCTCTGACCTTATTCAGAGGTGAGTTCTCCTGTCTCATCTGCAGTAAACAGCATAAGTGTCCTTCCCAACGTTTGTACTCTTCTAGTGTTTAATTAACAGTTTAGTTAACATCCTGGTTATAATATCCTAGGTTATAAGCTCTGTGTGGGCAGACAATCTGTTATGGTCAGCACTGTAACTTTAGTATTTAACAAAAGTGCTACTGTGTTTATACGTGCTCAGTACATAGTAGGCATTAAATGTCTTCATAGATTGAAAGTTATTTTACCACCAAGTATGCAATTGTAATTAAATATAAACATCTCTACTGCATTTATAATGGAGACTATCAGATCAGTCAATTAATTCATTAAACAATGATATGGAATTCTTGATTTAATGGAGACCTTAAATCCTTAGTTAATTACAAATACATTCTACATGAAGAACCACAATATTTTCCAGCAAAAGAGGACAGAGTGGTATGAAAAGGCTCTGGAGGTAGATAAGTTTGAGTTTGAATTCCAGCTTTTCCAGTTTAGTATGTGAGGCAAGTTATTTGAATTGTATAAACCTTGGTTTTCTCATATATAAAGTGTGGTTAGTGTTATCCACTTGGCAAAATTATGACTATTTTAAAAATCATAACATATTTGTTACATAATTAGTATTACTTATTTTATGCATGCTAAGTTAAATCATGAAAAACAAAACCATTTCATCAAAAAGAACATTTTCATTTTATTTGTAAATTAATTTAACAACAACAAAAAATATTTATCCAGTTCTTTCTATATGCCAAGCAATAAATACCCAATTTGCCTAATAATTGCCTCTAGCTCTTAGGATGTACAATACTTTGTCATTTAAAATTTACCTGTACATGAGATACTGTTTCAGTTTGAGCAATATTTTAATTCATTCTATAAGGAAACGTTGAATAACTCTGTGAAATTATGTTAAGCTAAGTGAATAGAGTAAATCATTGTACAGTGCAACACTACTATGTCAATCCCTTAGATCAATGTATTAATACTTAATGTTATGGTATTAAGAAAGGATTCGTATGAGGCCTGCAGCAACTGCGCTGTAGTGAAAGGTGATCTTCAGGTCTCAAAAGTAGCTTCATGGTTTTCCCAGTCTTCAGACCGCAGAAAGGACCACTACAATTCCTGTGTGGACTGAGCACATGCATCTAATTTTATTCTCTCCCGGAACCCCAGTGAAAGGTATTTCATTTTTCTTTTTATTGTTCTTGCTGTTTTAAGAAGCAAAGTTACGAAGTCAGGGAGAATTAGAGAGGAAGAAACAGCAACACAGAGTCGGGAATAGAGTAAAAGATGGATTACTGGTAATTCACTTAGCTGAATCCCAAACACAGTGAACAGTAGTAGAAAACCAAGAATCAAACATATTTACAGGGCAGACGACTCAAAAGAATCACAAGAACTGGTGGTAACTACTACCTTTGTAAAAGGGAGATCAAGAGGAGTGTCTCAAATAGGGAGGACGGGACACAGTCATCGGAGAATGGTGGGAGCCCCAGCACCGCCCTTATACCAGACATCTGGAAGGCGGTCCTTCCAACCTCGCTTCAGACCTTTGGAGACCTTGTCTCTGGAGGGAATAAAAAACAAAGTTTCTAGACTGAGGGATTTCAATCATAGTTGCAGGAGTGAGAGCCACACCAAAAAGGGCAAGATTGAGGAACCATAATTTTTTAATTCTGAGACCATTTTGTCCAAGTCACTTCCAGAAGGCCAACAGCCCTCCAACTAGGCGATTAGATGACCTAAAGAGACTGACAGTTGAGATTCCCCAAGAGATTGCCCACATTAGGTTTGCGAAGGCTTTTTGACATCCAAGTCGAACTTGACTGTTCTAGTCTGGAGATCAGTGACAGGGTTAGGAAAGATATATTCATTTAAGAATCATTTGTGTACAAGAATCAGAAAAAGCAGATGAATCAGAAAAATCAGAAGAATCAGATGCACACTGCCCAGAACGTGTGGTTTGTTGGATATCATATCAAGATAAAAATATTTTCAAAAGAGAAAAGTTGATCAATTGTATCATAAGTTGTTGAAAGATCAAATAAATTAGAACTGAGGGTGGATCATTGGACTTCAAGATGTGAAGATTAGGAGAGATAGGAGATAATATGGAGAGTGTAGACTAAAATAATATTTGAGAAGTTTTCCTGTAAACGACAATAGCACAACATGGTGGTTTGCTGTAAAGGGAAGATGAGATGGCGGTTATTATTTTGTTTATTTTTTTATAGACTCGTGTGCTAGCTTAAGGGAAGATATTGTAAAGATGAGAGAGTGATAATAATTCTTTGCTAAAATTATCCTTGACAATGTGAGAAAAAAATAATCAGGGCACACAAGTGGAGGGTTTAATTTTCATTGGGGTGCTCATAATTTATTAACAGTAATAGCAGAAAAGCAAATATAGAGATCCGGGTGTAATTTTTGACATTGAGATCTTGTGAAATATTCTTCAATCTTATGTCTCCATGGAAGGGCACTTGGAGGAAAATTTTGGTAGTTGGGATTATAGTTGTTTTTAGGTTAATGCTAATAACAAAGTGTAAGGTATAGCTATGGAAGAGACTGGTTAAGGAGGACTGAGGCAAATAACGTACATGCCAGGGTTTGGAAAGATCACGGAAATGTATATGAAGAATTAAAAAGCAGCTGTATTATTGAGGTATCCAGCGAGCAGGGAGATAAAGATTCAAGGGAAAAAGGGGGTGAAGCTGGGTCAGGGAGAGCTGCAACCAGAAGGGGTGTCCTCCTGAGATGAGACTCAAAGCTAAGGTATTTTAGTGAGAGAGAGAGAATGCTCTAGAAGAAGCAATACAAAGGCAGTCACATAGTCACTGTCAAACCAAGATGTATGAGAAGTGTGAGAAAAAACATAACTTGTATAGGCTGCTGGGAAAGCAGCGTCCTTAGGGGACATTCAGGTTTCAATTAGAGCAAGAAGGTAGAGAGCATCCTGAGAAACAGATCATGCTAGAAAGACTCTGATTTCTCAGGAATTGCTCTCACTACACATTATACAATAATTTCTTAACTCATTCATGTTTGGAGAAAATAAAATGTGATCAATTTCAAGGAAAATACAATTTTGGATTTTCAAGATATACATTATAAATACATAACATGAATATTCAAGAATATGTTGTAAGCAGAAGAATTGGCTGATATAGAAGTATATATTATATATAATATATATACAAAGGGTGCCAAAAATGTATACACATTTTAGGAAAGGAAAAAACTGTACTAAAATCGTACTACTCAATATATACTGATGACAAAAGATGAATACAAGTCACGTTTGACTTCCGCAATTACAAGAGGTGCTCAGAGTGGTCACCATCAGTGTCCAGACACTTCTAACTTTGGCAAACAACTGTTTGAGCAACACTGACCAAAGTATCCACTTGTGTACATTTTTTTGGCACCCCCATTGTATAATATACCTCTAATTCCTCTAATTTTACATTTATATATAATATGTGTAACACATCACAGATCCCCTAAATGTTCCTATATACTTTCATCTGATGTGGCAAACTATCTACTGTATTCAATTAGTTACTTAATGATGAGAAAAATATTATATTTTGAGGAAGTTCAGGGTCTCCCCGTCTTTAATATAATTTTTAGAAGACTTCTCTAAGGCATTAATGACTTGATCATTCTAAGTTCAGTAACTTCCTTTCCACTATTTTTCATCATGTTTAAAATTGGTTGTGAGGTGATTCAAAATGTAAGAGCCTATGGCTGTGTAAAAATAACAACAGTATTTACCTAAAGAAAGAACTTTTTCCCACTCACCATTGCCAGGCCTAAGTAACTGCTGCAGTTATCAGGATCTTGTGGTTGTTTTGAATAATCAGTGCAGTGAGGTCTGTAATAGCGCTTTCCTCCAGGCTGCACCAACAATGTAAAACAGAATACCCACAAGCTATCACATGCAATGGTGTCCTTTAAACACTCATCAGAAATAGAACAGTCCTTGGCAACTTAACACTCTAGGAATGACTTCAATTTCCGTAAAACAGCTAAACATTAAACTATGAGCGAGTACTATTTCCTAGACACTAGCAAATGTGTAGCAAGAAATAGAATCATAATAAATAAGCAAAATATATTCCTCAAAATTTGTTGGTAAGTTCTGAAACTAATGGTTTTTCCCAAGTACCAGTGTCTGGTTGTCAATCAAATTGAGAAGTAGGTTTTTCAATGCCTTTATTTATTTATTTTAAAAATCTATATAGCAGTATTTTGCTCCTCTTTCTGAAGAAGGAGAGTTGTTCTAGCTCGGCTCTAATCACTTTATAAATTTAAAAAATGATATTCTGTATTAGAAAAACATTAAGTAAATAAAAGGAGTTGAAATAAGTACATTTCAAAGGATATTCAAGTGAACCTAAAATCACAGTTTTTATCTTTAAGTGTAAATGTATATTTGCAAACATTAATGTATAAGAAAGTACGTTAATGTCTACCTTAGTTAAATTTTATCCAAAATGTAAAGGAAAAGTAGTATATATTTTTGAATTGTCTTAGAGAAAATAAGTTGGATAATATAGAAAATGAGAAATAGTAGGTGAAAAATTAAAGCTGCTTCTTCATCCCTACCAAACCTCTACTCCTTCTAATGACCTATCTGTTATATTACTGGCAAAGTGTAAGCTGTTTCCTAATGGGTGTGAATTCGCAGTTATCACTGGTCTAAAAATGTCCCTGAGAGTCTATTTACTTAAATTCTCCTTTGCTATCATGCCATTGGTTGAGACATTACTCCCAGAGAACCCCCTAGAAGGTATTAAATGTGTTATTGGAGTTCGCCATGACCATTATATCATTTCCTAACGTAGTTTCATGAGCATTATTATACATATGAGTATTATTCAAACTTTGAAAAATTTTAATAAGCCAGACCTTATTCAATATACAAAGAAAATTTAACAAGCAGGGCCTATAAAAAGTAAACTTTTACACAACAGATGCAATTAGAGATACCTCGATTTGATTAATAGAAGAAACCGTGAACCACATCAACTGTCTTTCTCTTATCCAACAGCAGCCCAGGGACACTTGAACCAATTCCTGGAGAGGGATGAAATAAGGTTTGCCAACTACTAGATTAGCTATTTGGATTAGATGGTTATTACTTAGAGCTCAACAGACCCGCCTATGGACGTTGGAGACATAAACCGTGCCTTGCCTGAGATTCTTGTTAAACGTGGGCCTTAACAGTCCTCCTGAGAGACAGAGCGCTCCCACGACATTTGGGAGAAACATGTTTGCAGTTCTTCTGACCTAGACAGCAGCTGACTCTTTTTGCCATTTGCTTTCCAGCCAACCTCTTGTTGACATAAGAAATGCCAAAACCTGTAGAGAATTTTCCTAAGAGTTTATTTGAACCAAACTGACAACATATGCTAGAGAGCAAGATCTCAAATGCTCCACAGAATAAGTTTTGTGGCTTCATTTATACATTTGAGGTTATGGAGGGAATGTAAAGAATATTGCTTGGAGGTGGGAGAGAGCAGGCAGAGATTGGATTAAAGGATAGTGGACCAAATTCTATGCTTTCTTGAGGGTGGTTATTTCAAAGGTGTGAACCTAGATGCATAGAAACAATAGACAGGGCTTGCTTAAGGCAAAGATAAATATTTTATTAACAATTTATATGACTGGGATGTGACCACCCACCATGACCTACCTGGGTAGGAATTTATGGCCAGATCACCCTGTGAGGGTACTTTCCATAGAACCCCTTTTTAGTCCACTCTCCTCCTCCTGTCCACTCCAAATGGTGCTCAGTTATAAAGAGAGGATCTTCAGAGAATTGCCCACATAATCTTTTTGTGTGCATAGTAGGACTGGATTAGAAGATTGCCTTTAACTAAGGAAAACACATTTGCAGAAAAAACGCAATATAGTTGTGTAGTATATATGGACTTTATATAAAATTATCCCATGTTGATAAATAACGCATTTAAAATTTTTTCCTAAATCGTAATTATATTTTTGACCTCCTGCCACTCATGCTTGCATACGTCAATGGAAGGACATTTAATATCAATTTTATTGGGGCTAGGCTCCACCTCATGGACAGATTTAAAAACCCAACTCTTAAATGAAATCAGGAAACCATTACATGGGTTTAGTCCTTAGTCTATAGAGATTGTTGTCTTCATTTTTGCTCCTTTAGCATCAAGATGTTACTGTTGAAAATTGTGCTTTGCATGTCCATAGGGGACTCGACTGGGAGAACTCAAGAACCCCTTATGGTGGGCCATCCACTTATTGCAACGATTTCACAGAGTCCCACATGCATCTGTCCTGAAAATGCATTGATGTCAATTTCATGGTGTGCAGGGTGCATCTCTCTCTCAAATCTGAGCATCAAACCTACAGATTGAGGATTTGTTAACCCACAGATTCCTGGGACCCAGCCCCAAAGATTCAAATTCAGTAGGATGGAGCACGACCTGCGATGGCATTTCTAACAATCTCCCAATAGTTCTGATGCTGTGGGTGTGTGGACCATCTTCTGAGCAGGCCTGCTCTAGAAGGTTCCTCCTACAAGTCTCCATCTCAGATGAGGCATGAAGGTAGGATAGGGTTTCCTCCATGTGTTTTCTCGCTCTCCCTCACTCCAGTACATTCTCGGCTTCGAACACCAAGCAGTCAGCATCATCTCCTCGAATTTTAAAATGTGGCCCCTGTTCCCTCAACTGAATCCTCCTAGATGGTCTGAAACACAGTTCTTTATCTGTTAATGGATGAGGAGTTTTAAGGACCTTTAGAAATAAATTACTGAGCTCATGTTTCTGTAATGTGAGTAGAAAAAGGATATGGTGACATTAGCTAAATGTTTCTTAATAAGCCAAACTGTGGGATGCAGAAAATGTAAAATTTGAGTGGAAGTCAGAGTTGGAATTTGAAAAACAAAGTGCAGGAAAAACAATTTCTCTTGACATAAAACTTTATATAAAAATAATCTAAAACTATAGGGCATTAAAGAGATGGTATGAGGACAGAAAAAGTAAAATTATTTCAGAAATGTGAAACAGTTTATAAGAAGTAATATGTAGGATCAATATTTTTGGAAAAAAAAAGACTATATATATATATATATATATATATATATATATATATATCATGAAAGAAATAAAGTATGGAATACACTGGAATAGAATAAAGAAATAAAACTGATAAAGAAATTAACCATAGGTTCAACAAACATTTTGTGTAACAACTATTCCAATAAAGAACACAGTGAAAATTCATCATGAACTAAATATGATTATTTTTATATAGAAGAAAAAATCATGAACACAGCTGTATTGTTCATTCTTCCAATAAAACAGATTGAGTTCCTAATATTAAAAATAAAAACTAAACTTCTAGTAAAAGACAGCTGTACCTTAACATTTATCAAGGCAGAATAAATACGTTTCCTAAAGCTGGTGGAAAATGAGACTGGCCACAGAATTCTCATAATACGAGATGCCAGAAGACAGGCATAATGGAAATCTTTTCAGAGTTTTAAAGGCAAATAATATGTTTAAAATTCTCTACCTATCCAGGATATCTAAGTTAAAAGGAGAAAAATACTGTCCATATACACACACAAGCACTGAGGATTTATATATAATATTCACTACTTGAAAAATTTACTCGAATCTATGCTTTAGGAAACAGTTGAGTTGAAATAAAAATTTATGAGTTAAGTAATCATGAACGAGCTGGCTACTCTTTTAAGCAACATTTTCTTTAAATAGTTGTGCCAATTACACTTACAAACTGAGGCCTAAAATCCATTAAGTCAATGGTAGGAAACACATGTTTTAAAAATTATACCTATGAAAATGCACTGAAGAGTACAGAGCACTTATTGAAACAACCATATTTATTCCTATGAAAATCCATAAAATAACCGGAAGAGAAACAGTTACATCTTCTCCCTGGAGCCTATGAGAAACTATTTAAGTAAACCATCGTGTTAACCTACATGAGTCAATTTGAACTTCTTGATTAAAACCAGAAGAGTTCTAACAAGACACATGGACTTTAGGGTACATGAGGGCTTGGTAAACCTATTTCTATTCTTTTCCTTCCAATTTTGAATTGAGTTATAGATTGTAAAAGTAGCCATAGTTATTCCTTTCCTCATACTCAGCCTGTTACAGTGTGACTTTGCAGTTCCTGTAAGTAAACGGAGTCTGTTTCCTCACTCCTTGACTCTCACTGCCTCCTTTGGCACATGGAGCTCATCAGAAGAGATCCCATGCCAGTCCCAAGCCTGTGCTTCAAGAGGCCTTAAACACTCCCCGATTCCCTTACAATCTTGCAGAGCCACTCTGGGAACGAGCTCCAGCCACACCGATTGGAAGATGAGATACCACATACAGAAGAGGTAACCCATCCCTGAGAAGGCCATCACAGGCCAACCATCCCCAGGTGACAGGACCCTACCCCTAGACACATATGCAAGCCGAGCTGCGGTCCATCAAACTGAACACAGACCAGAAGAACATCTCCCAATTCCAGTTCAAATTTCCAACCAACAGCTGTGAGTTAAATAAATGACTTGTTTTGATTCACTAGCTATTGAGATGTTTGCACAGCTGATAAGTGATTCAATGGTTATCTGGCTTGCCAGCTTTGAAATCACATTCACCTCTGTGTCTTTACTATGGCCATCCGTGAGCCATGCTGACTCTTTATATTGGGGCTTTGCTCACAGAGTGTCTTTCCCAAACATGATTGAAATATCCTTTCATTATGCTTTCTCTACCCAATCTCTTTTTCTTCTTCAAGGTAAACATGGTCTGTGGTGATTTTCTCTGACCTCAGGTCATAAACACCTATGAGGTTTTGTGCTGAGATCTGAAAGATCAAAAGAAGCAAATAAGAACAAACAAAAAAGGAGGGGTAGTTGGATAAGAAATCTTCTAGCAGAGAAAAACAATACAGCCAACATCCCAGGGGCTTGGACACAGTTGCTGGCTGCAGCAGAATGAGCCTCAGGCAAGTGATAGTTCAGAAAGTTGGGCTAAATCATGAAGGCCTCAGTGCACCATGGTTAACGCTTTGCATTTATTCTCTAATTGCTACTAGAAGATTTCAGATATGGCATTGGCATGACCTGATACATATTTCAAATACATAACTGTGGTGCTTGTATGGGAAGTGAATTTTAAGTAGAAGTGGAGGAAAAATAAATATCTGGTCTGGTAGTTAGGAGAAAGAATTTGATGGCCTGGGTGAAATTTTTGCCAACGGCTGCAAAATAACACTAAGATGTATTTTTGGAGATAGAATTGGAAAGGCTTGTTGGTGGATTGAATTTATGGAATAAGAGAAAGGAACAAAGGAACAAATTCAGATTTTGAGCTTAAGCAAGTAGGTACTCTTACCTTAAGAAGAGGTGTGGAAGGAAGGAAGGATAGTCACACATTAATGAGTCGCAGGAACAAGGGACCATCAAGTGGGCACATCTGCAATGTGCTCTGTGATGAATCAGATTAGTAGTGCAGCCATTTGGGCTCAGTCATCTATGAAGCTGTATTACCATGGAAATGCCTCTATGGATAGTACAAATTATGTAATAGGTAATATGCTCCATGACTGGAAACTCTAAGGGCAGATCTCATATCTCCTTTATTTCTTGTACCGAGCACAGTGCCTTGAATGTAATAGCTGATTATCTGTTATCTCTGAGTGAAGGAAAATAAGTGAGAAGTATGTGGATAAATAGGTAGATGGAGAGACCGACAGACAGACAGACAGACAGACAGACAGACACTGTGTTTCCCCGAAAATAAGACCTAGCTGTACCATCAGCGCTAATGCATCTTTTGGAGCAAAAATTAATATAAGACCCGGTCTTATTTTAATATGATATAAGACCGGGTCTTATATAAGTCGGGTCTTATATAAGAATGGTTATAATATAATATAATATAATATAATATAATATAATATAATATAATATAATATAATATAATATAATATAATATAATATAATATAATACCATACCGGTCTTATATTGATTTTTGCTCCAAAAGATGCATTAGGGCTGATTGTCTGGCTATGTCTTATTTTTGGGGAAACACGGTAGACAGATAGTTATTTTCAACTGAAAGAGTGAAATGTTTGTCCTATTTCAGTTTTTTGTTTTTTTGTTTTTGTTTTTTTTTTTAACTTGAGCCAGTTTGCAAAATTTCTCTGCTATAAATGATACAGTTCTTTTCAACAAAACTTTTATGCTGCTACTTTAAAACCAATAATCCAATTGAGTTGAACTCAAAGCAGCAGATTTCTGTCAGCTGACATGAGAGCTGGCCGTGGGAAACAACAATGTACAGTGAGACACTGGCGAAGCAAGAACAAATAAAGAGGAAGCCTACGGTACCCAACTTCTACCATCTGTAGTTCTCTAATCTGGGTGGATGAATGTAATCATCACGCATAGCGGTGGTTGCTAATTGTCAGAGTACGTATTAGAGACCATTTTAAGACAGCTTCTGGAACTATTTCCTTCTAAGACAGCAGTTAATGGTGAGCAGTTACAATATCCTTTACTGGATATAAGTCCGTCCAAACATGCTGTATAGTAATAGAATCTTCATTATGGAATATTTGAAATCACTTTCTAATAGGTCATGAAAGTTTGTGTTAATATATTTGCTTATCTGTGTATTTTTAACTTCATTGATATACTATTTAATTCCAGGTCAAATTTACGTGGGCATTCTTTGAAAAATTCACATATGAAGAAAAAGACAGTTTTTTAAGTATGGTTAAAATTTACTTTTGGTAAGATAAGGCAAAGGAATTAGTTAAGAGTTTTATTCCTTTAACAAAATAGTTTTATTCCTTAGAATAGAATATCATTCTGAGGGAAACGTGCATCGTTAATCTTGCTCTGAATCTACCATAAAATATAAAGTGGTAATTTTAGGGTAGCGCTACATGATAAGATACTAGTATACAACACACATATGTGTAAGTGGCAAATATTTTATATACGTTTTTTTCTTTCAATGAAATCTGTGATGAAATTATTTCTGAATGTTCAGTAACTATTTTCAGTTTAAAAAAATCAAAGCTTATTCATTTAATAGACAGCTGTAAGTCAAAACAAAGATTACAAAATTTTAACAAAGATAAAGTGGTAGAACACAAAGAATATTTTTTATATTAATTATTTCTTAAGTTATTTAATTGGAAAATTCTAAAATAGCTATGAGAGAAAAAATGCAATATACATTTATTTGTTGTAAGGCTTATTTTTTCAAAGAAACCTTTTGAGGATGTATTCATCAAGTGAACTTTCCCCCAAATTTTTGTATATTAGTTGCTTGTTTCAACTTCCCTTCGATTTGGTTGGTTGTATTCTGTTTTTGACATATATTCTAATTTTCTTGACATAATTATTTCTTATTTATTGATGTCATTGTTTAACATTATACATTGTCTTCTCAGCATAGTTTAGCCACATCCCATAGCTTTTACTGTGTAATGTTTAGCCTTCATTATTTTGTAGGTGATTTAGGATTTAGTTTTCCATTGAACCCAGAGTTGATTAAAAAAAGTGTTGTTGTTTTTTTTAATTCTAAAGCATTCACTTTAATTTCTGAATAAATATTAAAAGTTGGTTTATTTTCTATTTATGTTAATTAATTAATTTAATCTTTCACTTTCTTGTGCAGGGAATAAAACTAGAGAAAAATGCTATTTCTGCTTTTGGGAATTATTGAGATTGCCATTTTTGTTAGCTTAATCTGTAGTCAAATTTTGTAATTGTTTTATGGAGATTAGATATCAGAATTGTAATTTTATTATTTATAAAATAATTATAATAAAGCTTTACCTATATAAACTGATGTCATTCAAATTAGAACAATTCATATCTTAGAATTTTTCATTATTAAACAAGAAAGGATGACAGTAATGAATTATATCTCCAACAAAAAGAGCTAAAGAACTAAAATCTAAGCAAAGTCAAATAAACACAAGTATTCAAATAAATTCATATATCAATGAATTAAAATAAAAATAAAATACATATAATTAATACCACTTTTCAATTATGATCTATTTCTTGCTATTTCAATATTATTTTTCTTTTCCATATCATGCCACTGTCTTGTTAACTTGCTGTTTGAACTTTTACAGGTCATTTTTCTACCCTCTCTCCGTCTCTCTCACTGCTTCAGTCACCCCAACTCTACCACTTCTCTCTCACTCAAGGGCACATTTTACTCAGAGGTAATCTTTCTATTTTCTTGGCTTAGACACTTCCTCATGCTTGGGTACCCAAGCGTGGTGAAGCAGTTAAAATGTGTCCCCAAAGAGTCCAATTGTGTGTGTTCCTGTTTCTGCATCAAAGGAATTCATACACTTGTGATGTTAGTGAGACGAAATGTCAGCATCGGAGTCAGTGATTGTGGAAGGGGGGGGGCAAGTCTAAACTCGTGTTCCCTTTCCCATGACGAGGGCTACAAGTGTGGGACCCTTCAGAACTCCGAAAGCCTTGTGAGATACAAGGGCGATGTGTCCTTTGTCACTGGGGAGGATTGGTTGCATGTGTTTGTTTTGTGAGAAGGCTTATGGATCCCTCCGGTGGGCTTGTTTCTCCCAGATAGACACCTGGTGAAGGGCTGCTGCCTACATGTTGGCAGTACTCATTTCTCTGTGGTCTTCATGGGCCAGTATACGAGTATCTTTGGTTGTCTGCGGACATGGTCATTATCGGCGTTTGTTGAAAATATATCTTCTCCTTTTTTTTATTTTTATTTTTTTATTCTAACCAGAATGGCCTTAGCTCTGCAGAACTATACAGTATAAACATTGTTATTCTGAGACAGACAGTATGTAGTCAGAGCTATTGATCTTTTCCTCCTTTCCATCTCTCACATCCTGGTGCTGAAGTAGAGCTGTCATGAATCCCAAAGCTTTCTCATCCTCAAGGCCCCTCCTTTTATACTCACAGAGTTCAGGACAATAGGGTTTGGGCAAGCACCTTTTACCAGTTATTCATGACATGATTCTGTTTCAAATACAAAACAAGAAAACTGGATTTGCCTTAACACTTTTAATTGGCTATAACAGTTACATAGTTTGGGTATATTTTTTTTCTTCCAACAGCATAAAAGAATCATCATTTTTAAAAATCCCCATATTTAAGTCAATTTGCCTGATTTTGCTTTGTTTTACATCTCCTTTGGTGGTCTGACTAGTTGATATTTTTTTCACCTGCTTTTGCCTCCCATTTGCTTACAAATCCTGAGATTTTGCGTCAGTCTTCTCTTTGTTTATAACTGAGTGTGGAATGTTGAAGTACTCATTTCCCAGGACCCATTTCTTATGCTTCCTCTGGTTAGTGTCTGCATTTTAGCTCATCCAGTTTTCTCTCAGGAGAGAAATCATCCCCTTCCCCCAGCCCCCATTACTTTACAACTGCAGGGAAGTTAGTGTCTTTTGCATGCCAACTCTTCTGTAATTAGCATTATTTTAAAATCAAAAGCCAAGATTTTATATCTAGTCATTTATGTCTTGATATTTAACAAGATACTAGTTATTCACTAAGTGATTCTGGACAAATCTGCCCATATTCCATAAGATATTCAAGCAGCTACATGGAGTAAACCTTTACGTATAAGGTGCACAGTCTGTTGCAAAGCTTAATTCATAAGGTCACACAGAGCTCTTCCTAACATAAAAATCCCCTGATCAAACTCAGAGATCCTGATTCTGTAGGCCTTGGATGAAGCAGGAATTTTGCAATTTTTTTTTTTTAAATTAAATTATCCAGGTAATGTGTATGTGGATGGTTTAGAACCATACCCTGTACATACCTGAGGCCTATCATTTGCTCTTACCCAAACCCCAAATTCAACTTGATTTCAATAGTGCAAGGTTATATTCAGGTGCTCCTGCCATGATGTCATAGAGATCTTGCACACTCCAATTCTCCCATATGCAAATGTGCCAGTAGATGGAGGACATGGTTCAGTATTAACTGTCCTGCAGCACCTTGAAATTCAGAGTCTGGACATTTGCTGGATGATTTACGGCATCTGTAAATTATCTCTTTATTACTGCAGCAAAATACTACTTCTCAGTACTTTTAAAGACAAATTAACACTATAGATTAGATTCCTGGAATAGGAGGGGAATGAACATTTTCTGGAAATAAAATTATGGAAAGTCTAGGTGGATGTATGGTAGGCAGAATAACAGTTCTCAGAGATGTCCGTGCTTTTATCCTCAGAATTTATAAATATGTTACATTACATGGCAAAAGAGTGTTTGCAGAAGTGAGGAAGATGAAGGTCCCTGACCAGGGGGACTGTCATGTGTTATCTGGATAATCACATGAGTCTCTAAACGTGGAAAAGGAAAGTAGAAACGTGGGTCAGAGAGATGAGATAGAAGAAAAGGCAGGAGAGAGATGAGGGACTCAACCCACCATGGCTGGCTGGCTTTGTAGATGGAGATAAGTGACCGTGAACCAAGGAATGCAGCAAACTCTAGAAGCTTGGGGTGACCTTCAGCTGACAGCCAGCAAGGAAGTTGGGACCTCAGTCCACAGCCACAAAAAAAATGAGTTCTGCCAACAATTTGAATGAGCCCAGAAGTGGATTCTCCCCCAGAGCCTCTAGATAAGAAAGTAGACCTGCCAACCCCCTTGTAAGACCTGAACTGGAGTTCTGACTTCCAGAACTGAGACAATCGATTGGTGTTGCATCAACTACTAAATCTGCTATATTTTTAATGGCAGAAATAGAAACCAAACACAGTGGAGAAAAAGGAGTATATCAGAATACTTATATAACAAAGATGATTTTGTCTTGAGTGAAATCTTTGTAACGTATTTGACAACTGAATATCAAGTGGTTAGATTCCATTTTTATAAGGAACAAATTTCCACATAGCTGTTCTCTTCTTTTCCCTCCTATAGCTGTTCATTAAGTTTCAATTTAGTAATTGTGGAATAAGTTAGGAAAATATCTTTATACCAGCATTTGGAAGCCTTTATAGTATTGCATACAAAATATTTCATACATGTTTATAGAAATTAAGCCAATTCTTTGTGTGGTGTGTAGTGGGGGTGCTGAAGTTCTGAATTGGACTATGTGGAGATGGAGCCTCTGCAGCCTGTAGGAAATTACATTCGGATTGCATTTCAGTGCATCATCTTTATTTTACTTTTCTGGAAGTCGAAGTAGCTAATATACTCTCTAAACAACGCAATTTTTCCTGTGTATATTGTGCTTTGATTGCTAAGTTTATTCTTCACAAGTGAAATAATTTAGAGAATTGTGTTACATGGAGAAATTGATTTTTTTTTTCTGTTTGTAAATGTTGAATCATTCTCTCTCAGTCAGTTGAGTAGAATTATTCATCGAGTTTTTGTTTGTTTGTTTGTTTTTCATTTCTGCGTAACTCTGGGACTTAAACTTCAGTGTCTCTATTCTATTGTATATAAATGACATACTGCTCTTTGTGCTATAACTGAATATTATTGTGCTTGCTAATAGTTGGAAATCGACTGGTATGATCAATAAATTGAAAGTAGACAATCTGAGAAGGGACAAATACATTTTATTTCTTGGCATTGCTTGTTTCTGGGCATTATTGTTTTGTCTGAAAACTGGTATGCATTAATCTATTATTTCAGTAATAAATGCAGTTTTATATCAGCTATAATTATTTTTATATGCATACGGATTGTTAAGTAAATGAGTTAACAGGCTGAAAAATTAGTTAGGGCTATTTTAAGAACTTAAATTGCACCACTTTTTTGCTTTTCTTTTTTTGAGAGATTTTGACTATTTTCAGGATATTTCAAAATGAAATTATTTCATTTTTAAACATTAATTTTACTTTTATTTGATAGAGAACGGAACAGGGTGCTCTCTCACCATTTCTATTCATTATGGTACCCGAGGCCCTGGCAAGTACAATAAAGCAAGAAAACAAGTGAACGAGATAATAAAAACTGGAAAAGAAGCAAAACTTCCATTACTCACTGATGCTATGATTGCCTACATGGAAATTTCAAAAGTGTCTCTGGATGAACTTCTAGAAATAATAAGTAAATTTATCAGCCATTCTAAATAGCAGGTCAACATGTACAGTTCAACCATATTTCTATATGCTAGCAGCAAATAAATAAGAAACAGAATTTAACAGTATCCCACTTAGAATTCATTGATTGATATCAAACAGAAATAAATCCAACAAAAGGTGTCAAAACCTCCATGTTGAAAACTCACGAAACATTAGTGAAAGAAATTAAAGAAAAGTTAACTAAAGGAAGAAAAAAATATGTATTGAAAGATTGGGAGACTAAATATTTTAAAGCTGCAAATTCTCCAGAAATTAATCAATAGATTCAAAACAATCTCAATCAAAATCCTGAGTTCTTTGGGGGGCAAGGGTCACAAATTAAAAACAACAACAACAACAGCAAGAAAAACAACTCCAAAATACTTATAGAAAAGCTTATGTTCAAGAGTAGCCGTGACAATTCTGAAGAAGGAAACTGGAACATTTATACTATGTTCCTAAGCCCTATCGATATTAATATGCATTAAACAGATTTAGCACAAGAACAGACTAAGTGATCAAGAGAAAACAAGAGAGTCTAAAAGCACACACATCCCATTAGACGAATTATGAGGGATGAGGGAGGTAGCACTGCAGTGCAGTGGGGAAAGTGTGATAATGTCAATAACTGATGACGAATCAATTTTCCAAATGGATCTTGACCACTAGTTTACACCATATATAAAAACACATTCCAGATGAGCCGGAGATCCAAGTGTGCTGCCAGTACTCAATATTACCAGAACATTATATTGTAGATATTCAAATAAGTGTGTAATGGCATTTCCTTTTAGCATTAATTTTATTTTTCCCTAGTGACAAATTGTATTTAAATCTTTTCATGTGCTCATTTGCTATTCATGTATGTTCCTTTGTGGTGTCTTATAAAAATGTAGCAGTTCTGTTCTTTTTTTAATTGAATTGTGTGTTTTCTTATTTTTGTGGCTAAATAATGATTTATATATTCTGGACACAAGTCCTTTGTAAGATATATCATATATATATATATATATATATATATATATATATATATATCTGTAATTTGACTTTTCCTTCTATTAACAGTGTTTTACACAAAGCAAAATTTTTAATTGTGCTAAAGTCAAATGTATAGTTTTATTTCTTTTACAGATCATGCTTAGTGTCATATTTAAGAACTCTGCCTAAAGCAATATCATGAAGATTTTCTTCTATCTATTCGTTTAAATATTTCATATATTTACATTTTATGTTCAGCTCTATTTTTCATTTGAGTTAATGTTTTTGCATAAGGTGTGAGGAATATCCCGAGGTTCATTTTATTCCATCTAATGTCCAATTTTCCCAGCGACAGCTGAAAAAACTATCTTTTGTCCATTGAATTGTTTTTGCATTTTCCCAAAAATCAGTTGGCCATATTTGTGTGGGTCTGTTTTTGGAAGCTATGTTTTTTTCATTTATTTATTTGTGTATTCTTTCAAGAAAATAACAAAGTCTTGATTACTGTAACTTATAATAAGAATTGAAATTGGATAACGTGAGCTCTGATTATGTTCTTCCTTTTAAGAATTGTTTTGGCTGTTCCAATATGTTGGTCTCTCAATATAAGTTTCAGAATCAGCTTGTTGTTATCTCCAAATAGCTGCTGGGGTTTTTATTGGAATTGTACTTAGTCTATAGATCAAATCTGGGGGAATTGACATCTCACCAATATTTAGTTATCTAACTCATAAACACAGTAGGTGTGCTTCTTCATTTATTTAGAGTTTTAAAATTTATTTCATCAACATTTTCTACTTCCTTGAATATGGATCTTGCATATATCTTGTTAGATTTATACATAAGTACTTTAATTTTTGGAGATAATATAAATTGTATTTCTTTTTAATGTCACATTCCATTTCTTCAATGCTGGCCTGTAAGAATGAAGTAGATTTTCATATATTAACCTTGTGCCTAGGGCATTGCCAAATTCCTTAGCGGTTTCCAGAACAATTTTGTAGAGTCTTTGGAATTTTCTAAATAGGCAGTCATGGTATCTACAACTAGACAGTTTTATTTCTTTCTTTCTAGTTTATATGACTTTAAGAAATTATTTTCCTTATCTTATTCCAATAGCTAAGCCTTTCAGTAGTGTTGACTAGGAATAGTGAGAGAAGACACTTGTGAGAGAAGATCTTATGGGAAAAGCATTTAGATTCTCAGCATTATGTATGAATTAGCTGTAGGTTTTTTCATAAATGTACTTTATTAGATCAAGAAAGTGCTCTTCTAAATTCCTAGGTTGTTGGTTTGTTTTGAGATTTTATCAAATATGAATTTTGTTGAATGTCTTTACCCATGTGTTAATATAAGTATTTATTTTTTCTTGTTTAGTCTTTTGATGTGGTGATGTGCTTTGATAGGCTTTTTTCAATGTTGAATCAGCTTTGCATTCATGATGTATTATCCTTTTTAATATTGCTAGATTCTAATTATACTATTTTGTTAAGGATTTTTTTTTCATCTGTGTTCCTGAGAGATATTAGTTGGTAGTTAAATTTAAAAAATATTTATTTCATGAAACGTCTTTGTCTTATTATAAGAGTAATGCGGGTCTCATAAAATGAGCTGGGGAGAATTTCCTGCTTTTGTCTTCTCCGGATGAGATTGCATAGAATAGGTACTCTTCCTTCCTTAAGTGTCAGGTAGGATTCTTATGTGGAACCCCTGGGCCTGAAGTTTTCTTTATATGTTCAATGTTTTGATGCCCTGGCTGCTGTTGTAGCAGTCGCCTCCTGTCCTAGGTGGTGCATCGCCGCTCTGCATTCAAGATGGGGTGAGAAAGAAGTGGGTCTTGCTTTATGTGAGCTGCTCCGCATGGAGATAGGGGGGGCTCCCTGCGCGCTCTCACTTTCCCCCATGCCAGAAACTGTGGGGCAAGAAGGGCTCCCTTGGCATTGAGCTGTGCCACCTTGCGGAAGGGGTGACGCAGGTAGAATAAAACTATCCCCTTCTGCTATTTGATGCCTCCACGTCGGGATTTGTTTTGCTCCTACAGAGTTCTAGAACTTCTCTGCTGGACTCCTCGATTTCCACAAACGCACTCTCATCTGTGGGTGATAGTCAAAATCCCTGTTCATTACGGGAAAATGGAAGAAAACTATTGTGTCATTTTGCTGACATCACTACCCCATTACAACACCTCACTGAGCAGAAAAGATATCAGAGTTGTGTAACCAGTCTGCCCTCAGTAAGGGGCATGGGGTTGTTTGCAATTTTCCACCAAAAGGAAGACTGAAGATGGGGGGAGTCCCCAGACTAACTGGGCCTCAGTTACCTGTCGGTGCAATGGGAACAATTACACTGCTCCTAGGGGATGCTGGTGGTGGAAGCCAACTTAACAAATGTCAGAATTTGCAATATTTCTCCTTTTGGTACTGGCGCCCACGCCCAGCATGGAGCACAGAGTAGGTTCTCCGGAAATGTTTTCCTTTAATTTCTACTTTATTTCCACTGTAGTCTGAAAACTTACTTTTGTAATACCTGTCCTTTCACATTTTTAAGGATGTTTCATGCTCAGAAGGGGAGCTAACTTGAGGAGTGTTCCTTCGGAACTCTGTTATTACTGGATGGAATAGTCTGTAAATGTCAATTAGATTGAGTTGATTAGTAGTGCTGTTCGGTTCATCTCTAGCCTTATGATTTTCGGGCTGCTTTTATGTATCAGATACTGACAGAGGGCTTTTAAAATCTTCATTACAGAGGATTTGTTTATTTCTCCTTTTATTTTTCTCCCTTCTAGCCTCATATATTTTGTCTCTGTATTGTTAGGTTCACATACATTTAGGATTGTTATGCTTTTAGAGAACTGACCCTTTTATCTTTATGTAATATCCTCTTTATCCCTGGTAATCCCTCTTGTTCTGCAGTTGGCTTTGTCTGAAATGAATGTAGTGATCCCCTTTCTGTTTGGTTGGTGCTAGCATAGTGCAGTTTTCTCTATCCATTTACTTTTTTGCAAGTGGACCCTAACCAGGTGGGAACTAAATGTTACAGCTGACTCACTACACGTTGCATATGCCTATCTGCCCAAGTGAAAAAACTGGAAGAATTTTAAAATTTGGGCTTAATGTAGATATCACGATATCAAAAGCATCCAGACATTTAAAAACTGGGAATTGAAGGGGCAAAGTAGCTGGCGATTATTTGAATTTGTCATAAAAATCTATCACACTCTTAGATTCAACCTAGCTTTTCAAAGTTATATCAAGCTCTTTTGCATTAGCAACATTGCATCACCTTCCTTGCAACTGAGATTTATAGGCTTCAAGAAATTTAGTGATTAATCTGATAAGCAAAAGGAGAACATATTTGTTTATAGGCCCAGGACCAAAAATGGATATTTCCCAAACATCCTAACCAAAACAAATACGTATAAATTTTTGTACCAAAAATTTTGTTGTCTCTATGTCATATTATGAGTGTATTCTGTCCATTACATTGAAAATATGTCTTCATTATACAATATAATTTTTTATGGATTTGAGCTTATTTCTGAGTTCCTCATGAATCTGAGTATGTACTTGCCCAGCAATTATGATTCATTCATTTTATAGCAGAGCAGGTCTTACCTTATTACTCATTTGTTTTCAAAACATTTCACAGCCATATTCATGCATTTTGGGGGACTAAACTTAAGAGTCATTATTCTTAATTCAAATTAAAAACTACACTGGGAGTATATTTAATTATGGATTAATTAAAGGGGAATTATTATTTTTATAATACTGGAACTTTCCATCCTAGAGAAATATTCCGCTCTCTTAACTACAGTCTATTTTCAGGTTCTTTTGTGTATACAGGTCCTGCCTCTGTTTATTATGTTAGTTCTTGGTCTGTTTTTCTGATCAGGTAAAGTTCCTCCTAATGTCACTAAGTAAATACTTTCTTTAGACTGAAATTCAGAGCAACTATATTTTATTTGTTTTGTGGATATGTCCAAAAGTTCTCCAAAAGTGGCATATTTATACTCGTATTTAAAATAGACATTTTAATTATATTTTTCCATTATGAGAGGCCTATATTAGTTGTATTGCCCATTTACCATATAATACAGTATATAGGGCAGTGCTGTTTTGTCCTTTGTGATGTGTTTTGCCCCACTTCTTCTAGGATTTGAAATCCATCAACAGTAGTCTGTCACTTTCATTTCCCTTGGTATTTTGCCCTATGAATATCTCCTAATCCTCAGTTCTCACATTTTTTTCTCCTGTGGACTCAGACAAAAATCTCTCCAAATATGCCTATGTGGCTTTTTTTTTTCCCCTAAAAGATTTATCCGTTTCTTTCTATGCTTTCTGATTGTATTTTTCTTTAATAGGAACACAATTTTGGGGGAGTTAGAAATGGTCTCAAATATTAGATCAATATCTAAGACTCTTTACCTTAGGCAAATTTCCTAATCTTCCTCTTGAGGTTTTCCCTACGTTTTCTTCTCCGTATTTCTATTATTGTCTGTAGGTTAATTACTTTACAATAACTACATATACTTTTACCTGTTACAGTCTATAAAACCAAACTAGGCAACAGTATTTTGTTCAGGAATGTTCTACCTTGTGAAAAAAGTTTAACTTTATGAAAAAAGTGCTTCCAATCTTTTTTATACATTGTAATACCCAGGAAAATAAAGTATTTGAATTCTGTGAATTTACAATGGTAACTAATAATCACTGGGTTTCTTGTGTAGGTTATTAAGTGGGCCTTTCTTTGTGAAAAGTGAATATGACACTGAGTGATAGTTAAACTTGCAATATAGGATAAGATTGTGACCTTAAATCACACAATAATATGAATTCAGTTATCATTAATATATCAGAACTACTATAGTATATTTCATTATTTATTTTACCAAGATAATGGAATAGTCAAATAATTGAGTCAAACAACTGATGATTCTCTAATTCTGACATCATGTTGTGACAAGCATATACTAGTCCACTAAATAAGCATTGTTTTCATCATGCAATATGTTTTTACAACCTATTTATATTGTGCCCCATTTCATATCCCGCTCTGCTCATCGAATACCAGCACAACAGTGGCGGTGTCTAATTGTCAGTGCCCTGTCACAAGCGAGCATCTCCAACCTCTTTCTTTTGTTCCTGAAGCCAAGGAAAGCCATCCAAGTAACACAAAATGGCAGCCTGAAAATCTTGGAAAGTTAAGGCCCCAGAGACAATGATAGATCAGGTGGAATGGGAGTTTGTGGATAAACCGCTTCTTATCCTATCAGAATCAAAATGCAGGGGCACATCCCTCATGGGTCCGCAGAGGACACCCCGCAGGGATGGGCACCGCTTCCCCACAGCAGTGGCCAGATCAGGAAGGCGTGCTTTGCCATCTGTCCCCTCTCCCTTATCGCACTCTCGCCATCTCCCCCCCAGTTCTTGAAATTACCTCCCAAATCATTTGCTTGAAACTAAATCCTTGTTTCAAGCTCTGGTTTTGGGTGGAACCCCAAATAAGATATTGTAATGGAAATAGCCCAAGAAAGCAGTTTCTCAGAGTGGTATTCTGCCCTAGGTTACTCAGAGACTGCTGGACAAAAATAGACAATTTCCTGGTGGAAGCAAATGTGATGTGAGCTGGTGGCAACTTCTCAGTTCCTGTGGCTTCTCCCTGTACTGATGTGGGGGTAGGCACAGGGAGAGGTGGAAGCTTTGGCTTGTGCAGTAGCTCTCACCCTGGAAATTTGTGGAGGTAGCAATAATTAAGATTGTGGCGTTGGCTCTTTTATGAGCTGCCTTCAAAACCTTGAAAAACATGAATGTCATGCTAAAGAGAATAACTATCTATTCAGGGCACACTCTGAAAACCAGAAGGTCTCCAGAAAAGTGTTTATAGAGACACTTAACCCTTGCAAATGAAAAACAGTGATGAAGATTAGGACTAGGGTTTGATTATGATTTTGGAAGGATTTGAAGGCAAATACATGTGCAGTCTCAGAGAGTCTCTGCCCTAAAGGGAAAGCCCCACCTTGAAATGAGAAGGAGCTTGAGAGCTGCGATGGAGATAGACAGGTGAATAAATCCGAGCATCTGGGAAAACCCTGGGAAAGCCTCTATGGATCTCTCACCACTGCAATTGCAGAGATGTTCCTTCATTGCCTGGAAACTTACATGCACACCTCACAGGATAATAATTGTTTCCTCAAGATCCATGTTTGAATGTCACCGATTTCCAGATGAATAACTAGGGTCAGGTTTATGCATAGCCTCATCCAAGAAACACAGTCCCAGCTATGAAAGGAAATAGTTACCTACTGACAGATGGGCAAGATTTGGCTCCTATGTATGGACAGTCACCCTAGTGAACTTGAGGGTGTCAGACCAAGGTCCTGGGAACAGTGTGGGATGGAGCACATTACAAGGCCGTGTAGAGAAGAACAGATTGCGTTCCTATGCCCTTTCCTATGAATCAATGGCTTAATAGCCTGGGAAGGACGCATGGAACAAGTCCTAATATAGCAATAATGGAATCGTAAGGTAGACTCGTAAGGCCTTTGAGAAGCTCAGTGGTGGCTGCCCTCTGTAGGTCAGGCTCTCACCGTACCAGATGCTCATAGGGAACTGGACTCCCGAAGGTCAATGTGATTGACAGAATTCTAAATGAGCAGAGTCCAGGTGGTGGCACTTACCTGTCAGGGGCAGAGTTGACCTCATGACTGTCGTGATCAGCAAAGTTGCAATGGCACTGAGCGTGGCCCGCAGAGATGTGTGACCATGTCTAACAGACCTCGCTTGGTATCCCTGTGAATCACGTAGCTGAGAAGCAAAGTAGGGCATTCCTTTCCTTGTACAACCAGAAAATATTAAGTGCCACTAAATAGAAGACATGCTGTCTACTAAAAAGGAAAATTGAGATCCCGGGCCCAGTTTCTTGACTGAGCTAGTTCTCGGGCCAGGGCCCATTGACTGTAGGTTGGTTGGTTCCCTCCGAGAAAGAACCCTAAAATACCAGTGAAATACAAACAATACTCTTCCAAATCTTACTCTAATTTATCTGTGCCCATTTGTCAGCTTGACTGTGCACTGAGGAAAATGGAATGCAAGCTTTGTGAGAGCAGTTGACACTAATAGGAGGGGGGTCCAGATGCCACACGGCCATGCAGTTAGTGTAGAGGCAGATGGAGCTTGTGTGTAGTAGAGTATTGGCTCAAGGCTGTCTCGCTGTGTGTCCTCTGTCATCATTGCCCTGGTCCTCGAGTACATAATCGGGATGAATATAGTTAGCAGCTGGCACAACTAATTTTTTTTTTTTTTTTACGGAGGGCACAGTTCACAGTGGCCCATGCAGTGATTGAACTGGCAACCTTGGTGCTACCAGCACCACACTCTAACCAACTGAGCAACCAGCCACCCTGGTACTGCTCTAAAATTAATTTCCTTTCCTGTAGCGTATGAGTTATCACAGTAGAAAAAACAGTCGGAAGCAGCAGGAACTGGCCTGCCAAACCCAGCCATGATGACACAGCATAGCATTTCTTCACACCAGTGGAACTCCAGAGTGACAGCTTCAAAGTCCCTGTCATGAGCAATTCTGTGACCTCTGCAACTACCAAGTGGGTTTTGACATAAAACCGTGGACTCACGTAATCTTAACCGAGAGGTTGCTCAGATTGCAGATGTGGGGCAGGATATGTCTTCCCTCAATCAGACCAGCAAGGTAACATGGCCAATGTGTTCTTTTCAAATCCCTTCCGCAAACAGAATTTGCTCTTACACGGGAGGCACAGCAAAGCTGTTTCAACTCAACGGCGTAGTCCAGGGGGACTCCGACTGTCTCGAAATTTAGAAGAACGTTGTGAAATCCACCTAGGTGTACCCACTGCACAGGACAGGGAATGTATTCGGGATGTCCCAGTAGGACACATGCTGGTGCTGGTGTCCAAGGGAAATTTAATGAGGCAGATTCTGCAAGTCGTGGAAAAAACCATAGTTAACAGCTGTTAACGAAAGCAACTGCTGCTTGGTGTAAGCGCAGCCTGTTAAGTGGACACCCATAGAACAGGGGCCCATCTGACGCCACCCGGAAGCAGAGACAAGTAGGAAGTAACTTCTTTCCCCTCCGGGCCTCTCATCTCCCTTTGGCAGTCCCCTGGGCAGCGCCCCAAAGTGCGCCAGCTGGCAAGACAGAAGTGTGGGCTGCTGAGCCCAGGTACAGAGGGCCAAGACTGGCTGCGGAGTTGAGCGACAATGGCTTCATAACTGGCACAGCCACACTGGTGGCCTCTCAGTAGTGTCCACGTTATTGGGTTTCTCTGCTTTCCTGACTCACTGTCCCCACTTCTCTTTTCTGGCTTCTTAGTGTCACCTCCTAATTAAACGATCTGTTCCCATGTCTTCGCTTTAATCTGTTTACAGGTTGGAACTTGCTACAGACTGAATGTCTGTGTCCCTTCAAAATGTGTATGTTGATATCCTAACCCCAGTGTGATGGTATTAGGAGGCGGAGCCTTTGAGAGGTGCTTACGTCCTGAGGCGGGGACCCATAACCAGGATGGCACCCTCATAAGAATAGTCACAGAACTTGTTCGCTCTCCCTCTGTGAGGATACAGCTAGATGGCAGCCATCCGCAAACCAGGAACACGCTCTCAAGAGACTGCTGATCGTCAGGCACCTTGGTCTTGCGCTTCCTAGACTCCAGAATGGGGAGAAATAAATGTTGTTGCTTAAAAACCAGTCTGTGGTATGTTTGTGATAGCAGCCTGAACTGACTACGATAGAGCCCGAACTGAAAAAAAATAGCGATTCATATTTAATACACACTTTTCTTTTATAATCTCCAATCCATTAATTATGCCTTAAGTCAATAGTCATCATTTAGTTCACTTTAGCTCTAGTTTGCCTAAAGACATTTGCTGGAATGTTATTACATGATACTAAACTTGTCCCTTTTTAATTATGATTGACTTGATCAGTGATTTTATCAGTTTCAAGATGCACTGGAATGATGGTAACTATTAACCTTAGCATTACTGAGTGAGTGCCTAAATCTGAGCTCTGCAAACCTTCATAGCAAAGCAGAAAACTACATCTGAACTTGGTCTTTTTCATATCATCCATCTTATAAAGAATCCATAAGAAATTCATTTACTGCCAAATTTCTAAAAATTAAAAATATGGTTAAAAAGCAAAGATTATTGTCAGTGATAACACTTGATTCCACATTCTAATTACTTTTACTATCAATCACAAATGCCCACTGTCTTTTCTCTGAAGTTGTTATCCAATAGCTCAAAACTCTTAATGGAAAATTACCCTCTTTGGATTGACTTCAGCTTTTGTGTATCTTGGACTGATTTTTTAACTATAGAGTTAAATTCCTATATTCTACAGTTGTTATTGTTTTCCTATCTGAGTTCTAACAATTCAATTCAATTTAGTGAATTGAAATCCTCAGAGTTTATCATAGATTTACCAATTTGGCCTTCTCAAATTTTGAATGTACAATTGAAAGTGGAGTGGTTACATTATTCAAACATTCAAAAAATATTTATTGATGGCCTCTCTCCAAGGGCTCATATTCTAGGTCTAAAATCAAGAATTCTGCAGGCCGTGTTCCTTCTTCAGACTCTAGAGGAGAATCCATTTCCTTCTTTTCTAGCTTTTAGATCTGGCCCCATTTCTTAGCTCATGGCCCCAAATTCCATATTTAATGCCAGCAGCATAGCATCTTCCAGTCCCTCTCTCTGACGCTGAACCTCTGCCTCCCTTTATAAGGACCCTTGTTACTTTCATCGTGCCCATGAGGATAATCGGGATAGTCTCCACATCTCAGTATACTGAACTTTACCATATCTGCAAGATCCCTTATGCCATATAAAATAACATGTTCAGCAAAGATTCCGGGAATTAGTACACGGACATCTTTGGGGGGTCATATTCCATCGCACCTGCGATAGATAGTTAGGGTGCTGTGTAATTAACAACTGTGTATTCAATGCATATTGATTGCTCGATTTTTAATCAGAAGTCTGTTTAACAGGATCAGGAAAGAGCAGTTTTGGGAATATCTGGTAGTAGATATTTATGAATCTATTATGTACCGTGATTCACTTACTATTTATTGGCTCTAGTTGAGACAGTCCTTTAAATGATTCTTCTGTTGATTCATCTGTGGTTGCTAATTCACCAATAGTCGTTGAAGCATATAAAAGGTCCTTATGCTATTACTGCCTAGTGGGTACAACCAGCCATTCCTCAGCTGTCCCTGTGGCCAGAGCGAAGGACTCCAGATCAATTTCCTTCACCTTTTATTTCTCAATAGTTACTAGAGCTTAATCATATTGGGTCCTAGTTTTACAAGTGGCCAACATCAGGGGAAGGGGCGAGAATACTATACAGAAAATCTCTGTCCTATTTTTGGAGTTCTTCTGCAAGTCTAACATTATTTCAAAATCAGAAGTCAAAATACATTAACTTATAGAGCCCTCACAGTAAATATCAATACATTTCCTTTTTATAAACAATGCTGAAATCTCAATGGAACTTAACATTGGCTCAGAAAGAGATCTACTGCTCATCTGGAACACGCTTGTGATTGAAATTAAATCTGAAAACAAGCCTGGGTTAACCACACTGGCTTTTGGCGAGAGGGAACACAACTGAGTGTGAGAGAATCCCTGACCGGAGCGTGCTGGCTGCTCTCTGTCCTACTCTGCGCTTCGCAAATCAGCTCATTCCTCATGTGACGGCAACTGCCTGGCTGGCTCTGGGGCGACCTTTTTTAACTTCTGCTCTACAAAGCCATTTCTCTTTACTATGCAAAAGGAAAAGAGATGCTCTTGAATCAGTTCAGTGGAGTTGGTGTAGCTTTCCTCACTGGTACACATAATTTAATGTTAACTCTCTGCCAGACGACTGTACTTCATCTGCTGTATCAGCTCTTGGGTAACTCATTGTAACAGACGGAGAATGTGGCCAAATTCAATTCGTATTTCCTTGGTTAAAAATGTCTGTTAACAGCTCATTACATTTCTTTCCAAATCCACACATCATATCTACATCCAATTTGAAGCAAATACATTTTTGTCAGAATTTCGACTGAATGTTCTACATTTGTCTAAAGCTGTAGCTGTTATACTTAATTAGGTTGCACTTTTATTGGAAGAGCTAGAGCTTAAAATCAATTTATTCTGCTCATTTAAACCTTGACCTCCTTTGCTTATGAAATCAGACAAAACAAATCCAACTTTGTATTTGATAACTTTGTTGTTGCCATGTTAAATAGTAATAATGTGCATTATTGTGGCCTACAATGCTGAATGAGCTTATAATTGGTTGTAATTAATCAAATTTGCATAGTTCATGGAAGATTAAAAAAAAGAAAAACTGCTTTCCCCTCTTCTCTTACATTATTTCAATATTATTTTACTTAAGAATCTAAAAATAATGGTCTTAATTCCGTATTGATGAATCACAGTTAGCTAATTGGTTTAGCATAAACTAGGAGGAAACTACCATGGGAGTACCTGGCAGTGCCATCCAAGTTGCCGTGCTGGTTTCCTGGTGTCACTGCACTTGCTGGTGGTGCATTCAACACCAGTATTAATGCTTTGAGCAAGGGGTCTGGCTTCAAGCTCTGTGAATTACTGGTATGATTCTGCCCTCTCTCCACCCACCCACCCCACCCCAGTGCTTTGGCTTCACCACCATAATTTGCCTAAGAGATCCTTCTGACTCATCCTGATGTTCCCTACCTTCCAAGAAGCGTAAACCTGTCAGGTAATCTCTAATCCGTGCAGACACTCATCTCCATACAGCTCCATGCCCTTCCCAATATGAGACCACCCTCACAAACATTCCTAAATCCCCACACATCCACTGTGTCTGCAGGAAACTTAGTCACGCCTTTGCTTTCCTTATCTTCTACCCCCTACCCCAGTGTCCTCAAGGTCACAGCCATCCCTGTCAACCTCTCCGGTGCTGCTGTTTTCTCTCCCACAGTTCAGATTTCAGACACTTGCAGAAGGGAGTGATGCTATTGGTTGGCCTTGCTCTTGGTTGCCAATTTAATATTATTTTCTTTCTCCCTTTCCTATTATATGTTATCCTCTAATTTTCTAGCATTTCACAACCAAATCATTCACAAATCTTGTTGACCTTTCTTTAAAAAATAGCCATAACCTGGCCACTTGGACCATTCACCATGACACTCTTGTTTTACATGATAAAAATTTGGAAATCAATTTTAAAATATTTAAATTATTTAGCCAGGAATTTTAGTTACATTCTGAGCTTTCTGGCATTTGGGTCAGATACTATGAAATAATGTGTATGAGATTAGATAGACAGTATATTTACTCATGTAACAACATTTACTGTGTGCTTACATCATTGGACATAATGGGATTGACGCAAATAGACTCTGGGGATATAATCCTATGTAAATCTTAGCCCTTGATCTCAGAGTACTCAGTGTTTTATGAGATTCATTAACTGATAATTCAAGAGGAGGTATTTTGAAATACATAGCTCTGTATTATTAGCAGAATGAAAAATAGTTAAGCAAGTTATAAGACAGGGAGTTACACAAAAGTAAAAATCATATGGTTTGAATTAAGCACTTATTTGCCATGATTTTACAATTAACACAGTATTTGTAAGATTCTGTGATGAACTCTATGGCAGACGCAAAATATAAAGCACTCATAGATATTTCTGATGTAAGGAAACGTGATATGGTTTCCTTAAAGTTGGTAAGACCTGACCACAAATTAGTAAATGCTATAAAAATGTTACTTCCGTAATCACAGGGTGTTTCACGGAATTTGAAAAGTAAGTTGGAATTGGATATAATGAAATGATCAGAGGCAACAGTGAGAGTTAAGTGTGAATTGAGAAAACTTAAATAAGAAAAAGCTTACTAAATTTCCTTGACTTGAGCATAAAGTCTGAAGAAATGAATAAAAGAAGAACCTGTGATAAATTCAGTAGGGACAGGCCATGGATGACCTTACATATCAGTCATTGAAGAGCCACAAATGTTTTCAGCAGAAAAGTGATTTAAAAAATACTGTTCTTTGGAAAACTAATCTGACATCATTTTGGAAAATAAATTAGTTGGGAAAGAATCTGGAAGTCAGATGTGCTAGTAAAATGATATATGCTGCTGAAGTAAACAGAATTTGGCAAGAGATATAAATATAAAAGATATATTAATACTTAATTTATGTATAGAAAGTGTGCAGTTTAACTGACTCTTCTACTTTTAATAGCGGTTTGACCTAAACTCAGATTTCCTATTTTTCTTTGGGAACTTTTAACAGAAAACCAACTTCCTTGCCCGTGTTTAGCTCCATGGCTTGGCAATTTAAAAATTCGCACTGCATCTTATCTCCTCATCTGCTCAAATCTAAGGTTTTCCTGTAAAACAGAGAGTAAATTCCAGTGAATAAGCCCCACTCCGCCCATTGCTTGTTCCATACATTGGTGTTATAAGCTGTGAGACAAACTGTCCCTCAGATTGCCTGGGTTTCCCAGGGTTATGTGTGTTTACTAGCTCGGAGTTGGTCCTTGCATTTCCAAGAAGCTGTTCAGAGAGAAACACTGTGAAAACTCATCCCTTGATTACAGTCCTGATGTTTTTATATTCCTTACACTTTGTGCGTAAAGGGCTGCTGACATTTCTGCAGCCCTCTGCTTCCTGTTACCAACACTTGCCTTTTATCTTATTTTCTCATAAGATTTTGTCTCTCAAGATCTATGCCCCACGACCACTCAAGGTTTTACTCTTCTTGACTCTGACATCTGGCTCTCTCTCCACTTCCTGGCCTTTGTCATGACAATTCTCCTATGAAAATTCATTGAGAGCTCCTAAGAGTTTCTTCTGTTTTGAAATACTCTTTTTTTATTATTATTAATATTATTTTATATGCTCAGCTGTGAGGTTTTTTGTGTGTTTTTTTCCTTCCCCAAATCATTTGGGACAATTGTTGACATTTATTCAGCCTGGCTTTCTAACATACCCTATGCCTGATTATAATTTCCCAAAGAAGTCACTGTTTAAATCATTTAGTCAACAAATATAGGTTAAGTATCTTCAAAGCACATGAGGGTATGCCTAAGTGCTGAAGGGGATATAAAAAATGATTACTATTTCATCAAATGCCTCAAGAATAATATTTAATAACCGAATTCAAAGTTTAAAAGAAAATATTTGAATACAAAATGATATATTTGTGAAGCAGTTCAATCTGTCAATGTTCATTAGGTACTTTATGTGGTCCTAATGTGCCATAAGCAGGGCAAGCAAATATGAATTAGGTATAATCCATTATCAAATGGAGTTCACATCTTACAGACGATACAGTGTATATGAATCCCATACTTTTAGATCAATGGTTCTATTTTTCTATATTCTTAAACTTACATGATCTATGGAATATTTATAGGGAGGTTTTCTTTTTTTAAATTAAATTTATTGAGGAGATAATAGTAAAATTATATAGGTTTCAACTGTACAATTCTATAATACATCATGTATATATCATATTGTGTCCTCACCACCCAGAGTCAGTTCTCCTTCCATCACCATACTATATGATCTCCTATAAGGAGTTTCTCAATATACTTAATGTGTTTTAAGATAAAACAACAAAATGAATGTTTAACTTGCACCATGCATTTTGAGTTTGCTTTGCAATCATAGATTTCTTATAATACCACAGAGACTTTTGACAACTGACTAGAATAAATCTCTCATAAAAGGTTTTTCTTTTATTATAAATAAGTTTTGTAAAAATAATAACTTGTTAAAAGGCATATATATATATATATATATATATATATATATATATATGTACATTTTGTGTTAGTTTATTATATGCTATCTGTGTCAATGACACTTGGAAAATAAAAATTAATAATATAGTTTCTACTTTTAAAGTCATTAAATACTGGTATTAGCAACAGACAAGTAATCAAGTAATTACCCTAGATGTAAGTCTGATTGCCCTGCATTAAGGAACCACATTTAAAATTATTTAACCCAGTTTTTAACAACGTCTCTGGCATACTAAAAAAAAGAAAAATGTGTTAGAAGAAGCGAGGAAAGCTTTCAGTGATGAAATAAATGTGGGAACATTAAAAGAATTTCTGTAACATCTTCAGGGCTACTAAATATTTTAATATATTAGTACAATTCCAAGACAGAGAGATGTGCTATATACAGAATCTCCCAGACTTATTTTACCATAGGGATAGTTCCTGGGGTTTATGTTCCCGAGGACGTTAGCTGTGGCAAGTTGCAGTGGAGTGTGGTAGGGTATTCAGTGGGGTGAAAGGGGCCTAGAGACAGGATGCCGAGTGCTGCCTCGGCTCATTAGGGAATGAGTCCCAGAGAAGGTGATTGGTCTCTAAGAGTAGTCTTAATTAAAATAGTAAATTGTCTTTTTTTCACTATTAATTATTTCTATAGGAATAGATTTGCAGATAAGTGGATAAGAACTTACTTGAACAGAATGTAGCTTAATGGATTATTTAAACACAAAAATAGACATAAATGTACTTTTTTTCTAATAGTGAAGATTTTATGTAGAGCAAATCTATTCCTTTTGAAAGAATTAGTATTGGAAAGAGGCGATATATGGGACCATAACTATGAATCCACCATATAATTAGAAAGCACTTTGGAGTTGCAGCCTAAAGAGCTGGCATTGTTCCCACATGCTCTTCCAGACGGCCTGTTTGTTTATAATTTCAGGTGATGTTAACTTAAACACACTGAGGACAGTCAGGAAGATCCCTGTTCTTGCTTTAACCTCTAACTCCCCTGACCCTAGGGGGGACAGGCTTTAGAAATACCACATGTGGTGAAGTGGCGTGCTCCCTGAACATATCCAGAGGAACAAAAAAGAGGCCTCTCTCAAAACTGGATGGACATGATGTCACTGAGATGTTAGCAGAAGCTGAATAGAATAAAATCTGTGGCAGTTCCTGGTTCCCTGTAGCCAATTCTTATTGTATGTGGGTGTAAGAAGTTTGTACACCAAAGCATTTGGTGTTGAGAGGGCAGATCTTCTGGTAGAGCTATAGAGTTGGAAGGAAGAACCTGTACTATTTGGACAGTCCAAGATCAGTAGGAAATGATGAGACCACCATCTCTAGCAGTGAATGTCACCAGACGGTCTCCTTGCCTCCAAATGCCAGATAGAACCTGTCAAACCTTTGTAGTCACCAGGCCATGGAGTCGACTAATAAAGAACTGATAGAATCTGTGAGCTGAGGACACGTCCTTACCCCTCACCATGAGGTCACATCCGTATCCTGGAAGACCACCTTGAAGACTCAGGCACAGGGGACCCGGAAAACATGAGAATGTAGGCGAGTATTTCTGGTAAGACTGAGACGGCTTCAGAGACTGGAAAATACTGGATCCAACTGAGATGGAGGGAGTGGAATAGACTCTTCTCCCTTTCTTTCCCCACTCTCCAGTGTTAGGAGACTAACGAGGAAATCAGATTGTGAGGGAATTAAAAAATAAACACTAAATCCACAGGAAATAGAGTCTATCTGTTTCTTACACAAATGAAAATATTTTGGCCTCTAAAATAAAATTATGTTCTGCGTTTTTCTCCTTTACAGGTAATTAGGGAGAGTGCTTTTCTTACCCACACTTGAAGCTTGCATCAACCAATAGAATAGGTAACAAATACTCAATAAACTGTGTTTTCACAAAGCCTGTGTAGCAGGCAGTGGGCATAAAATTTATCCAAACCTTACTTTTAATAAATTAATCTATAAAGAAAGCCAGTGTTACCTAATAGAGAGTTATTTACGTTTTAAGCTGGGAATTTTTTTAACTGAATATTTTTTTATTTCAGTTGGGATGAAACATCACAATAACCTTCTTTTTTTGTTATTGTTGAGCCATTTCTAGTTGTAAGCATTTTAAATTAGCATATTGTCTTTTTTAATTAAATTGATTGGGGTGACATTGGTTAGTAAAGTTATATAGGTTTCAAGTGTACATTTCTATAATACATCACCATTTATTTGATCCCCTTTTCCCTCCTCTACCACTCGCTCTCTGCTTACCCTCTGGTAACCACCAAACTGTTGTCTGTGTCTATGAGTTTTTGTGTCTTTGTTTGTCTTGTTCCTTTGTTGCTTTCAGTTTATATCCAACACATGAGTGAAGTCATATGGTTCTCAACTTTTTCTGTCTGACTTATTTTGTTTAGCATGATAATCTTAAGATCCATCCATGTTGTCGCAAATGGCACTATTTCATCTTATGGCAGTATTCCATTGTGTATATAGACCACATCTTCTTTATCCATCCATCTGTCGAAGGACACTGGCTATTTCTATGTCTTGACCACCATGAATAATGCTGCAGTGAACATCGGAGTATATATATCTTTACGGATAAATGTTTTCAGATATTTTGGGTAATCAGAAGGATTGCTGTCATATGGTAAATCTATTCTTAATTTTTCGAGGACCCTCCATACTGCTTTCCATAGTGGCTGCACCGATTTACATTCCCACCAACAGTGTATGAGGGTTCCTTTTTCTCCACAGCCTCTCCAACTTGAACAAAGGTTATATTTGCAATCTGCATGAGAAAGCAGACTTTTCCTAGTACTAAAGACATTGATATACAGTAGCGTATTTACACTGTCAAAGAGAAGACACCAATTATGTTGATTATAAAGGTCACTTAGATTGTTCCCTAGTCAGTTCAGGAAGCATAAGACTTCCTAACACCATTCTGTTTTACATTGTTAGTCTCTGAAGTATTATCAATTTTATTTAATTTAAAATAGAACAGTATATTAAGAATGCCTTTGAACACAATGTGCATTTTTAGATGCATATTGAGATATATGATGGGATTTCATCAACGATTCATAGATGTTAATTGTTAATGTCACTTGCAAATAAATTAGTATTCCTTTAAAATATAGTTATTCGTGTTAATTTTTTTCCCCTTTTCTATTGAATGTTATCATCCAGTCAATTGTTTAAGTAACCTAAAGAAATATCTTGGAGATATATATATATATATATATATATATATATATATATATATATATATATATAATAGAACAATTAAACTGATTTTAGTAAAACCTTATTTCTTGATTATTCCAGGCTTAGAGTCATACATAGCATTGACTATATCAACATGGCACCAAAGATATCATAAAGGGTTTTGGCAGTTAGCATCAAACTTTAAGTTGTAATTTTCCTCTTAGAAGTACTTAACTTTTACAGTACATTACCTCATTTTATGGAAACTGATGAAATTAAGTGAGTACTATATATTTCCATTAAGTGAGATAATGTGCCTTAAAATAATACTGTCAAATAGTTTTTCATAGTGTGATTATTTTTTACCGCCTTTTGTTTGCAACCCCCTTTTAAGACTTTAAATAGGATTTGATTCTGTACTAATTTTATTCTTTTCAATTGGAAAACAGCTTTTCCCCACCCTGTGTTTCTAATGGAGCTTGAAATTAACATAGTGCTTCTGTTGAAATTTACTTTTTATTATTATGGGGCTGAAAATTGGAAAATGTTCATAGGGTTTTTAGAAAACATTGCAGTGTTCAAGTATGTCAACCAAAGAATAATTTTTTTTTTAATGCCAAACACTGTGACAAATTGTGACATTGATTTGATCAAATTGTTATAATTGATTTCTTCATAAATGAAATGTAAATAACAGCCAGAATGCCATGAAGGGGTTGGTCACTTCAATGTTTCCACGAATCCCTCTTCACTAAAATGAAGAACACGGGCTCCCTTAAATTAAAAGGGAAATGGCCCATTCCCATCCTCTCTGCAGTCATTCTGCCTTTCTCTGGCAGAATTTGAACATTAGCTTCCAGAAGCTAATACTTGACACTGGCTGTGTTGACAGTGCTGTTTATGGGACTTGGATTAGTGTGTACTTAGTCTCTTCAGAGGAGAACAGACAAACGTTACTGAGTGTTGGACACTAAATCTACTTCCCCTTCATTTCCTTTCACCTGTGCTGAAACCTGTGATTCTTTAATCCCTTCAAGAGGCTGGAAAGGGAAATAAAACTCTCTGGTATGGAGATTCTGGCTTGTTCTTGATGGTTTATTATTATGTTCTAACATTTAAAACTCAATGGCTAGAAAGTAAAGGGTTATAATGTCAATGGGGTATTTGTTTCAACTTCTAGTATGAAATGCAACAGGACCTCTGATTTTAGCCAGAGGGTGTTAAGTCTAGTTTTCATCAATGTAAAGAAGCTTCTTCAGTCTTGGGTGTGCATTAAACCCACCTGATGCCTATGGCCAACTGACTAAAAATCCAACAGAATTCATCTGTGATAGGGTGAGCTATGGTGTATATTATAGTCAGGTGTCATTACTATCACACAGAAAGTTTTGAGATTCTCCGTCATAAAATATCAATAGCCTTTCTTGGCATCTAAAGGACTCTTACTGAATGCTTGTCGAAATGTCTGTGGATCTTTGTGGTATAAGTACACAGCCCACCATCTTGCCCATGTTGGAAAATTTTGCCTACTCTTCTGGCCTTTTTAAAGTTGGAGTGGCCACAACTGTCCTTGACTTGAAATGGGGACAGGATTTCTAGAGAACTGTGGTTAGATCCAGGACACTTTGGGGACTCATCAGCTGTCCAAAGGGAACTGGTCGACAACAGCTTCTGTTACATTTACAACACTCCCAGCAAGGCTGAGGACGTGACTTTTGTCTTCTGATTGTATTTTGAACATTTACCCAGAGAGGACCTTGAGCTGAGGCACTTTGTACACTTTGAGAGAATCCATACATAATGTCCTTTAAAGCATTAAATAAGGCCAATTTTCCAAGTAAATTTTGCCTAATGGTTTTAACAGCTGTCCATTCATTACTGGCATGGTATATAAGTACAAGGAGGTGATGACCAATGAGGTAATTAGAGTAGAGGTACAGTTTCAAAGTTAAAGTAGGTGTCTTGTCAAGACCCAAATTGTAGTTAATTATTCCTACCCATCTCAGTATGCTAAGTAAGTGAAAGTATAGCCAAGTGTCCTTGTGTTGCCTGTTAGCACGCCTGCAGGGTGATGGTAGGGGAGGGTTTCTAACAGCTGATGATGAAGAGTATCCAGGTCATTAGACAGAGCATGAATATGCATATATGCTAAGGACACACTCACACTTAGTTTTTTGTTCATTAGAAATGCCCTCCTCACTTGCCACCAGCTTTGCTGATCATTTTATGTTTTTCTTAACTATAGTAATGATTCTTCACTTCTAGATAAATTTGTTAACCCTTTCCAGCTACATTCTTTAATTCTAATTATTCTGGTAATTTTGGAAGGTCTTCATACAGAATACCTCTATGTAATTCAAATATAAAGTACAATAATTTTTTTATTGTTAGTATTTCATTTTTACAATGAAGAAGAATGACTATATCAAATATTGGTGAGGATGTAGAGTGATTGAAACTCTCATGGAAATAAACCCTTAAAATAATTCACGAGTAGGAAGAGTCTGATACAAGAATATTCTGTAATAGTTCCAAATTGAAACAACCCACATGTTTCTCAGGAGAATAATGAATATGTATATGAAAGCATATTCAGACACTGGAATGTTATACTTTAGTGGAAATGAAAATCATATATACTCGCAGCAACATGGAAAGCAAATAGTATAATTCAAAATATCTATAAAGTTCAAAATACAAGGAAAATTAAACTAGTATTTACACATGCATACTTTGGTGGCAAAACTGCAAAGAAAAGCAAGATATGATTATTCTAAAAGTCAGGATAGCAATTACTTTTTGAGGGGAATGAAGGATTTGGGAAATTAGAGTGGGGATGGCAGGGCATTGGAGGCCTCATAATTAAATGAATATTTACTTTGCAATAAACATAAGAAGCGTACCCTATTTGTGTTAGTTTCCTAGGACTGCTAGAACAAATTGCCCCAAACTGGGTGGCTTAAAACAACAGAAATATATCTTCTTCTTGTCCTAGAGACCAGAAGTCCGAAATCAAAATGTTGCCAGGGCCATACCCCGTCTGAAGCCCCCAGGGGGACACCCCTCCTTTGGTGCCCCAGGCCTTCCTTGCCTCCTGGTGGCATAACTCCAATCTCTGCCTCCATCTGCACCTGCCATCTTCCCACTGTGTCTGTGTCTCTTCTCTCCTTACTAACACACCAGCCATAATGGATTAGCGCCCATCTATTCAGTAGGACCTCTTCTAGTTTGCTTATATCTGCAAAGACCCTATTTCCAAATAAGGTTTCTTTCACAGATATCTGGGTTAGGACTTTAACACATCTTTTGGGGGACACAATTTAACCCTATGACACTATTTTTCTGTACTTTCTCATATGTATTTTTATAATAAAGTTTAAAAGTATTAGTTTATTGAAATGTATTATTTTTGATTGAAATAAATTTGAATTTTTAAATCAGATTTTAAACTATAATGAAACATAGAGATTTCTATATATGATATTAAATCGTTATTAGCATTATGAGGTTGATATCTTTGTTTTTATTCATTGTTCCTCAGGAGAACCATTCTCTACTTATGGAACAACTCATATTTCTAAAATATATTTTAATTTACATGGTATTTTCTTATGAACATAAAAAGAGGTTGACTGTATAGCCAATTAAGAAACACTGCTAATATTTTATTTGGGCAAATTAATATTTTAGACATTTTTTCTATAAATGATACTACTTGAGAAAAGTCATTAAAATATGATTAATAATTGATTTGATTTAAAACCTCTTTAAAAAATATTCAACCATATATTTAAATATTATACATTAATCAGAATGATTCTAAATAAATACAAGTTTAAAAATGTTTACTTATGGTATGTTTTTAGGTTTTAAATCTATGTAACAGAGAGAATATACATGCATTTGGAGAATTAATGAAATATGATGTCTCTTCAATATTAAAGATATGTGTAATTTATTAGTCTTTTGCTTATGATTTAAACCCCGTGTTTAACTGGTATCCTGTTTTTCCTACAAGCTATATTCCAGAAATTGAGTTTAAATTTGCACTTTTACATACCTTCTGGACAATATAAGAAAATATAAAGCCTGTGCAGTAGAGAGCATTAAAAAATTATTTCTCAGTTATTGAGAAGAATCTCTTTTAGGGTAAAAATATAGCATAGCATAAATTCTCTGGGGCCCATAAGTATTCTAACAAAAATGTTTTACTTTAATGTTTATATTTTAATAATTGATATAATTTATCAAGTAGATAAAATGATAAATGATAAAATGTTATATACATTAAGACCATGTAGTTCTAAACTTGGAAGCATCTAATAGCATAACCTCAAAATATGTAAAGCAAACATGGACAAGACTACAGAAAAGTTGACAAATCTTGCGTGCCCTAGCATTTTAGATATTCATGCAGTATCTATTTCTATCCCCCCACCCCCAAAGTAATCGAATTGAAGCTGGATACGGCACCTCTCCTCCTTGTAAGATATTGAGACCATGTGACAAACTTCTCGATAACTGAATGTGTGAAGAATTGATTTGTACTGCCTCCAGGCAAATCCAATCCCTTCATGCTTTTTCCACTTTCCTCGAGCCCCAACAAAACAGGCATGCCATAGTTTCTCTAAATCTTTTTGCTTGCCATAAATTCATTTTTAATCCATTCCTCAGGAAGGCTCCTGGGTACAATACTCCTTGGAGTTTTGCATATTTATAACTGATTTTACTGTGCCCTTTATAATTGAAGGACAGGCTAGCTGAGTCTAAAATCCCTCAATTACATTTTCTCTCGTTGAGTAGTTTGTAAATGTTACTCTTTTGCTTTCTGGCATAACATGTTGCTGTCAGATGTCTGATGGGCAATGTAATTATCTTGCTTTTAGGAGGAATGGATGGGGCAGATTGTCATTGAATATGATGAGTTGGAGTCTCATCTCTACAGTGTGCCTTCCAATGTGTAGTCTTAATTTTTATTCTCAGGAACTTTGTAGGTAGGTAATTATTCTTTCAAATACTTATTCTGTTGTTTAAATTTTTTTGTGTGGTTTTCTGCTTTGAGGACTCCATGTATATTAATACCAGGCCTAAGACCAACTTGCTGGATGTACAGCCAGTGCAACTGCACAGACAGCCGTGCTCAGAAGGACCGGCACTTGGAGTTTCAGTCTCAGTGGAGGCTGTCTTTCATCTCTCAAAAATGTTATCTTTGAATTTGTATTTTGTGGGTGAAGCCTGATGGGTCAATGGAACAGGTGTCCAAGGCATCGTGCCTGGTTTCTCCAGCCCCACCTGGCACAGACTCCCAGCCTCTCTGCCTCCTCAGGGGGGGTTCTTGGTCACCAGTCCCTCCACCCCTGGTACTACCCAGTGCAGGACAGCCTCCCAATGGCCCAGCCTTTGGCAGGGGATGAGCAGGAGCAGGGAAAATCAGTGGCAGGCATACGCATGTCTGTGTGTCTTGGAGCATGGCAGAGCTGCGGTTTTTCCACGCGGGCTGGAAGCCTCATGGCACGTTGGGCAGGGGACCGCCTGGCTGGGTGAGTCTCCTGCCCATCCCTCCCAGTTCCCTATTGAGACTGGCAGAGGCTGCATCCCCTTGGACTCACTTCTCTGCTGCAACTTAACACAGCTGGTCATGGGAGGAGGTGAGGCCTGCATGGGGTTTGCCCACCTACCAGGCAGCTTGTTGGTCCAGCAGCTGGAAAGTGGGGAGCAGCATCAAAGAACACACGTGGTAAGGTGTTAGATGGGATGCAGGGAGCTGCCAGGGTCAGCACTGACCCTCCAAGCATCCCCCTGCCCAAGGGCGTGTGGCGTTAGATAGCAAATAACAAAATCACAGGCTGGGAGACTAAGGTAGACATTTTAAAGCTATGTATTTCAATACCTTCACAGCAATTGTTTCCTCCTTTTTTAACAGGAGCCCCAGTATTTTCATTGTGTATTGGCCCCAGGAATCACGTAGCCTATCCTAATATGACCTTCTTTACCTCCGTTGTTCTATATCATTCCTTTATCCTGAAGCCTTTTTAATTTACTTTTTATTTATGTTTATTTTCTTCACTTTTCTCGTTTCGATTCTGTTTTACTTATTGCCCTTTTTGTGGTGCCAGTCTGCTCACTGTGTTCCTTCTAATTTAGTTTCTAGCCTTGGAATGTCTTAATTGTTCATCGAGGTGCCCCCAAACTTCCCTCGAGTCTCCCCCTGATTGCCAATGTGAGTTGCTCCTGTGAAAGAAGTAAGCTGGAAAAGTAGATAAGAGAGATGTTGAGTTCTGAACCACCTGATAATTTTGTCAGCCTTTGGTTCTCTCTTTGGCGTGTTTTGCCTGTTCGCATGGACTTTTAATACATATAAACCAAGAAACTCTTTCAGAATTTTGAAATACCATTTCAGTGATATCTTTGTTGTTGTTTTAAGTCTCTTATGTTGCAATGGCAATGGCAACAGACATGGTAATTGCTTAAATCCCCCTAATGAGTTCTTTAATTAGAAATACACTCAATTTAAAAAGGTAAATATTTTGTTGCACATTTGCTATAAAATAAGCCATGTTGAGACATTATCCTTTTGGAAGTATGGAGTAGAAGTCTATTCTGAATTTTTTCAAATTTATTATCATTTCTTTCAATAGAAATTTCAAGAGAATAGCAATCTATTCAGTCTTAAATTAACCGTGGATGATGGAAAGAGAACTGATGCTGGGTGGTAAACATATAATGTGATATATTTCAGAATTGTACACCTGAAATCTGTGTAACTTTACTAACAATTGTCACTCCACTAAACTTTAATAGAAAAAAATTAACCATCAGAAATATAGGCAGATGTGCTTGTATGCAACATACAGTACAGCAATATATGAATATAAGATGATATTTATAGCAGGCAATTCTCAGTATAAAAGACCCTTAATGATGTTTCTTTGCATATGCATCAAATTGCCTTAAAGCACTATTTGGACATGACAGTTTTAGTCATTGCAAAAGCTTGTCAACAAAGACTGTATAATAATTTTTCAAAGGCTCACAAGAAACAAAGTAAACAAGAAGTTGCCTGCCGGGGCCAGGCTCTTAGTGGGTGAACATTGCATATGTTAGACTCCAGAGTAGAAATAGCTTGGCAATTCAGCATTTCAAAGCAGGTAGGACTATTACAACCGTGAGGCTGAATTTAGCTGAAGAAAACACAGCAGTCTCTATGCTGCAATAATTTAGATTAAAATACATGGATAGTTCTCATGGTGAAATGATTTGTGATAAATGCTAGAAATCTTGTGTTGACACTGTTATTTTATTTAATACCTACCACCAATAAAAGGTGGCATGTTAAAAAATTAGCATGTATAATACTACAATGTAATATTTTCTCTAATTTTTTAAAATAGTTACCTTAGAATTTGAATGTTTTGTAGATTATTATACTGAGAGGTCTTTGTATTTTGAACATACAATTTTTTTTTTTTTTTTTATATGGAATGCTTCACGAATTCGCGTGTCATCCTTGCGCAGGGGTCACGCTCATCTTCTCTGTATTGTTCCAATTTTAGTATATGTGCCGCCAAAGCGAGCACTGAACAGAGAACAATTAATTGTCATGTGAAAATAAAACCCTACTCTAAATAGGAGACCTTAACTTCTTTTAGAGAAATAAAAAGAAAAAACACATTTAAATCAATGATTGTGCAGCCAAGAACCCCTGTTTATTACCGGTTATTGTGTGGGCTATCTGACAGATATAAAAAGCGTTCCCTCCTTTGTTGGAAGAGCTAACAATCTAGTTATTGAGCCTTATTACCTGAATTTACCATATTCTTTGAATAATGTGAAGGTCCTTAGGAAAAACAAATATTCGTTAATGGAATGATTATCCTAATCCTTGCAACTCCCTAACACATTATTGTAAAGGATATACAACCATACAGCATATACTGATCTCACATCATGCATGTGAAGACATAATGTGGAATACTTTAAGAATAAAATAATTAAAAAAGCAAACAGCAAAATATCTTGATTTACAAGAAAACAACTTGGCTGATGCAATAATGAAAATGGAATAACAAATAATGCTTTGTAGAGCCAAAGCCTTTTATCAAGTCCAAAATCAGTGGTTGAAAAACCTGTGGCCTGTGTACCAAATCCAGCCTGCTGCCTGGTTTTGCAAATAAAGTTTTATTGAAACAGGGCCACGGTGCTGTGTTCTGTGTTGTGGTGGCTGCTTTCATGCTGCAGCTGCAGAACTGGATGAACAGAGACGGCTTTGCTGCAGCGCCTAACATCATCACTTATGTAAATCCACGTAGATGCTGTAAACATACCATCTCCTTGGTAGACACTTTGTTCCCGTTAGTTCAGTGATGAGACCTTGCTTTAGGGCTGAGGAGCAGCTGGTGACGCCGAGGAACTTCAGGTTGGAGGTGCAGGCTTCCAACACTGTACTCCATGGTGACGGGGGAGACCACGTACCTGGAATAGACGCTTTCCAGCAGTTGACAAGGATTGGTGGAAGGGGAAAGTGCTCAGAGATGTGTAGGTTTATGATTTTTATCCAGCAGTATCCAGACTAGAATGACTACATATTAAAACTAGCCTACTCATAGTGTTCACCGTTTTCTTTTTCAGGGTTTATCTAGCATCAATTTAATGATTCTTCATAGGGTATATCAGAAGGTTGCCTTGAGCTGGCCAGTTTGTAGAATCTGAACTTCACCTTCTGTGAAGTGAGCCTTTTACTCCTTATTAAAAATGAGGACATTTTCCCTTCTAACTTGTTTTCTGTAATCCTTCAAATTTTGAAAAGATTTTTCCGTCATAGGGGCTTAAATAGCTCAAGCAATGACCTCACTTAAAAGGCCCTCTTTCTGCTGTTCAACCCACTAGGCCTTCGATCACGTTCTGAGTCCTTTGTCATTTGGATGTAATTATACTTTCTTCAGGAGACAGAAGCTACGGAGGAGATTATTGGCTCTGGCCCCATCTCCCTACTGAGGAGTAGTTTTTTCTACTACATTTTTCTTGTTGTTTAAAGGAGAGTTAAAGTTTCTCTTTCACTTGTTGACTTTCCATAAATTGCATATCATTAGTTAAGCTTTAAAAAATTATCCCAGAATCTCTGTACCTTGCGTTTGAGCTTCTTCATTATTGATTCTTTTTCCTATTTAGGTCAAGTCCTTTTAACACCACAGAGCTGCGCATGTAGTGTCACTGAGCATTTCCCATCCATTCCTCCTTCCTTCATTACAGAGATTACTTTGGCTTGTATTTTCTAAATTTACTTTTTATGCTATGTGAGATTGCATTTCCGGATCATTTATTCTGTTTTAAACAATGTGACCGCAGCCACTCTCATGTGCTCTCTAAACTTTTGACACCTGCTTTTCTAAATTGAAACAAAACGTCTGGCTAGCTCTAGTGCTGTCTTTCTTATCTCCTATAAATCCTTCATCAAAAAAATCCCTCAGCCACAAGATATGATTTCTCTGCTTTGGGAGTGAGGCACTTACGATTCTTAGAGGCTGATTTCCTGTGTTTGCTTGTCATGGCCTTCCACGTGCCTGTTCAGCTGTTAAAGAGGGTAAACTCCCTTCTGTCTGTTCACTCGGCCATGTCCTGCCATTTGCTCGCGACATTTCCATGGACTGATGGTCTGAGGAAATTAATCAGGTTTCTTTACAACAGGATTCCTGACAGCCTTTGATCTCTTAATGCACAAAAGAAAGAGAGAGTGTGCATTTCCAAATAGGTGAGAGAACAGCTTTTTTTCCTTTTTTTGAAAAAGCAGATCAGGGATTAGTGTTCATCAAATTACATTCTGAGAGAAGAAGATCTAGGTGTTTTTCTGGAATGGTCCTTCTCCTAAAGGTAATCTTTGCTGATCGGCTGAGATAAAAACAAAACAAAACAAAACAAAACAAAACAAAACAAAAAACGATGACTTAGAAAGCTTGTTTTATATTTGGGTCATCTTTTAATAGTTATATTTTCATTCTTTCTTCATCGTTGTGCTTTCTAAATTTCTTGTGAAGACTTTGCATTAAGTTTATAATCGTAAAAAAATAAACTTACTCTAAGATCCTAAAAAAAAAATAAAAGTGTTCTAAGGGAAACTTCTTTTTTATTTCTTTGTTGGGCTTTTTAAACATTTTTTCTTTTCACTTTGGAGGGCTTCATTCTTTCCACTAAACTTGAGTGTGGAGATGCATTCCTAAGTGATACTTCCCATTCTATCAGGACGAGAAGCTGGCATTTATAGGATATATAATAGTGAGTTACTTCCACAATCCATGAATTCAGCTATTCACAATGTAGCTTTAAAAAGTATCTAAAAGGTCTGGATTATTTCAAAAACCTCATTAGTCCCAGAAAGTAGAAAATGAATCTGGGCATTTCAAGGTAAAATCAAATTAATTCATGCTTCTTTTTTTCTCTTCCTCCCTTCCTTTCTTTCTCTCTTTCTTTTCTTTTCTTTCCTGAAAATTTAATTCAGTCAATTAGGAATTCTCAGATTGCCATTTACTCTGTGCCAACACTTTCCTTGTGACAGAGGTATACCCATTTGTTGTATCTTTTCTCCTTTGGTTTGCCCATTTTACATTCGATGCCATTAACTCATTGAGAGCCTGACCTTGCAAACAGACAGTGCCGGAGCCTGTATAACACCTGAACTCAGGCCCTCAGTCTCTGCAGCAAGTAGCTGGGGAGCCAAACCACAGCTTCTGGCTGCAGAAGTCAGCGCCCAATTACCAGGATGTGATCAGAGATACCTGGCTTCCTTCAATTTTGTCCCCACTTCTAACTGAGCACCAACAAGAAAAAATAAGTATGTACTCATAAACCATCACGTAAGATGATCGATCTTCTTCCAGTTAACCCGTTTCCAGCTTCCCCACACCAACAGCCTGACACATAAGCTTCGCTTGTTCCCATTTGGGTGGTCGTTGTTTAATCCCGCCTCACAGTTACAACCCAGCCCATCAGAGGCTGTGATGCTAGTAATGGGGACAGCCCAGGTCTGGGTGCAGGGACTGTACATCAGCTCCGCTCTAATCATCCTAACTGAGTGGTTTAGTCCTTGCCTTACTTCCCTGTGGCCCAACTCTTGCTTCAGAGCACAGTTTTAGAAAGTCTATCTCGATATGGAAAGATTTGTATCTGGTTCTCTTTTTCCCTTGTCACTTCAGGACTGGGGTATTGTTTTGCCTCCTGATAATGACAAGGCCTGGAATTCAGCCTGAGCTCCACCTCCAGAGACCATATTCCACGGCCAGACCTCCCTGAATCTAGCTTGCTAGTCACTCTTGATTTAGGAAATGACTTTTCTTTTGGAGACTTCTCTATGATGTCCCTCTTATTTGAAAGCTTTGGCTTCACTGTGGGCTTTCAGAATGCCTGCTTTTCCTTTAAAGATCTATGTACTTCTGCACTGATTTAATAACTGGCACTTTAGGGTTTGCTCTTTAATCATTTCCATTTATAGCTTCTGATTTAGGTTCTCAGACTACTCTGAATACCTGTTAGCTGCACAATGATATTTTCTTGTCATTCCTCACTCCACAAATATTTATCTGTCTACTACATGGCTTGAACTTGACTTTAAGTTCCTAAGATCCATTATTTTATTTTTTTTCTGAGACTTGTTCTATTACTTCTCAACTTTCGTGTTTTGTTACTCCATTACAAAAGTGTTCTGGATTCCTGTTTATCCCTTTATAAGACATGTCCTTATACCTTGATTCAAATGTTGTATGTATTTAAAATATGTTTCAACTTCAAAATGCAGTGGCAGTCTCCCTGCCAGGTATCGATGGCATTCCTTATTACTAAACTGAGTTTCAGGCTACAAGCTTCCTCTCCCTGAATCAGTCACAGGAAAGCATTCTCTTCCTGAGAATCTATAAAGTAAATACCAAAAGGTTGTGGTTTTAACAAAGAAGTTAATAAAACAACATGATCTCTGCCATTTTTCCTTGCCAAGTGCTCGATATACGTCTCTCTATCATGATCTAAACGTTTATAGAGATAAATCCATTGCTTTTGAACACTGAATGTTGACTCAGAAAAAATATCCCCTGTTTGACTCTCCAAATGTTTCTCTTGGCTGTAGCGCACAGTTCATTAGTGCAAGACACAAGGTTTCTGTTGAATCTCTTTTCTCCTGATCTAGATTATAACACATATGTAAATTCAACTTGGGGATCTGATATATGTTAATAGGAAAGTGACATTTATCATCTTAACCGAGTAACTACAGGCATGAAACAATAATGAAAATAATGATTATTATTTTAATGTTATTATTTCAAGTAGTGAGATGACTCCATCCTACGGTGACTGAGTCAATCCAGACAGTCCGCTAGTGCATGCAATATCAGGAAGGAATTTCTATGAAAACAACCACCCTTCTGATTCAGTCCTCCCTGTCTTTTTTCAAAGGCGCTCATGTTCAGAAATCAGTCATACCCATCTTCTCTTTTTCTCCTGTATTCTAGCCATCTCAACATTATTAACACATGCCAAGTCTCAGTGGAAAGAGGACTTAATGTATAGCTAGCTACTTCTTGACATATTGTCCACTAATAACTAATAATATCACTTATAGAATGATGATAAGATATATTAAGTTGAACCATCCTTGTGCCCCTGGGAGGAACCCCACTTGGTCGTGATGAATAATCTTTTTAATGCATTGTTGTATTCGATTTGCTAGAATTTTGTTTAGGATTTTTGCATCTGTATTCAGCAGAGATATTGGTCTGTAGTTTTCTTTTTTTGTTGTGTTGTCCTTACCAGGTTTTGGTATCAGGGTAATGTTGGCCTCATAAAATGAGTTAGGGAGTACTGTCTCTTCTTCAATTTTTTGGAAGAGTTTGAGCAGGATTGGTATTAGATCCTCTTTGAAGGTTTGGTAGAATTCACTAGTGAAGCCATCTGGTCCAGGACGTTTGCTTTTGGGAAGGTTTTGGATGACTGATTCAATTTCGCTACTGGTGATCGATCTGTTTAGATTTTCCAGTTCTTCATGGTTCAGTCTAGGAAGGCTATATGTTCCTAAGAACTTGTCCATTTCTTCTAGGTTATTGAATTTGGTGGCATATAGTCCTTCATAGTATTCTTGGATGATCCTTTGTAGTTCTGTGGTATCTGCGATAACTTCCCCTCTTTCATTTCTGATTTTGTTAATTAGTGTCTTCTCTCTTTTTATCTTAGTGAGTCTAGCCAAGGATTTGTAAATTTTGTTAATCTTTTCAAAGAACCAGCTCTTTGTCACATTAATCTTTTCTATTGTCTTTTTGTTCTCTATTTCATTTAGTTCTGCTCTGATTTTTGTTATTTCCTTTCTTCTGCTGACCTTGGGTTTCATTTGTTCTTCTTGTTCTAGTTCTTTAAGGTGTAACATAAGGTTATTTATTTGGGATTTTTCTTGTTTCTTGAGATAGGCCTGTAATGATATAAATTTCCCTCTTAAAACTGCTTTCGCTGCATCCCAAAAATTTTGGCAAGATGTATTTTCATTGTCATTTGTTTCTATGTATCTCTCCTCTAATTTCTTCTTTGACCTGGTCATTCTTTAAAAGTATGTTTTTTAATCTTCATGTATTTGTGTTTTTTCCTGCTTTCTTTTTGCAGTTGATATCCAATTTCAAAGCCTTGTGATCAGAGAATGTGCTTGGTATGATTTCAATCTTCTTAGATTTGTTGAGACTGATTTTATGTCCCAATATATGGTCTATCCTTGAGAATGTTCCATATACACTAGAAAAAAATGGATAATCTGATGTTTTAGGATGAATTGCTCTATATATGTCAATTATGTCCATTTCATCCAATGTGTCATTTAGGGCTGCTATTTCGTTATTTATTTTCTGTTTGGATGATATAGCCATAGCTATCAATGATGTATTTAAGTTCTCTAGTATAATTGTGTTTTGGTCAATTTTCTCCCTTTAGTTCTGTTAGTAGTTACTTGGTATATTTTGGTGCTCCCTGATTGGGGGCATAAATATTGATGACTGTTATGTCTTCTTGTTGTCTAGTCCCCTTTACCATTGTGAAATGTCCATCTTTGTCTCTCGCTACCTTTTTCACCCTGAAGTCTGTTTCATCTGATATCATTATGGCTACACCTGATTTTCTCTGGATACCATTTGCTTGAAGTGTCAATTTCCACCCTTTCACTTTGAGTCTATGCTTGTCCATGTAGCTGAGAGGTGTCTCTTGGAGACAGAATATGGCTGGGTTTAATTTTTTGATCCAATCTGCTACTCTGTGCCTTTTTATTGGTGAGTTCACCTGCAAATCCATCAACATGATACATCACATAAACAAAATAAAGGACAAAAATCGTACGATTATATCAATTGATGCAGAAAAAGCATTTGACAAGATACAACATTCATTTATGATTAAAACACTTAATAAAATAGGTATAGAAGGAAAATACCTTAACATAATAAAGGCCTATATGACAAGCCCTCAGCTAATCTCATAATTAATGGTGAAAAACTGAGGCCCTTTGCTCTACGTTCAGGAACACGACAGGGCTGTCCCCTATCACCTCTGCTTTTCAACATAGTGTTGGAAGTCCTTGCCAGAGCAATCAGGCAAGAGAAAGAAATAAAAGGTATCCAAATTGGGAATGAAGAAGTTAAATTGTTACTCTTTGCAGATGACATGATGCTATATATAGAAAACCCTAAAAATCCAACAGAAGCTATTAGAAACAATCAACGAATACGGTAAAGTTGCTGGCAACAAAATCAACGTACAAAAGTCCATTGCATTCCTATATACTAACAATGAAATCTCAGAAAAAGAAATACAAAAAACAATTCCTTTTGCAATTGCAGCAAAAAGAATAAAATACTTAGGAATAAACTTAACCAAGGATGTGAAAGACCTATATGCTGAAAACTATAAGACATTTTTAAAAGAAATTGAAGAAGACACAAAGAAATGGAAAGACATTCCGTGCTCATGGATTGGAATAATCAGCATAGTGAAAATGGCCATATTACCCAAAGCAGTATCAATCTCCATCAAAATCCTAATGGCATTTTTTAAAGAAATAGAACAAAAAATCATCAGATTTCTTTGGAACCACAAAAGACCCCGAATAGCCAAAGCAATCTTAAGAAAAAAGAACAATACTGGAGGTATCACACTTCCTGACTTTAGCTTGTACTACAGGGCAACAATAATCAAAATAGCATGGTATTGGCAGAAAAACAGACACATAGACCAATGGAATAGAATTGAGAACCCAGAAATTGAACCACATAAATATGGACAGATAATTTTTGGCAAAGAAGCAAAAAACATACAATGGAGAAAAGACAGCCTCTTCAATAAATGGTGCTGGGAGAATTGGATAGCCACGTGCAAAAGAATGAAACTGGACTGCTATCTGTCAACATGTACCAAAGTTAATTCAAAATGGATCAAAGACTTAAGCATAAGACCTGACACAATCAACTGCATAGAAGAAAACATAGGTACTAAACTTATGGACCTTGGGTTCAAAGAGCATTTTATGAACTTGACTCCAAAGGCAAGGGAAGTAAAAGTTAAAATAAACGAATGGGACTATGTGAAACTTAAAAGCTTCTGCACAGCAAAAGAAACCATCGACAAAATAAAGAGGCAACCAATTAAATGGGAGAAGATTTTTGCAAACAGTGCCTCAGATAAGGGGCTAATATCCAAAATATACAAGGAACTCATACAACTCAACAACAAAAAAACAAACAACCCAATTGAAAAATGGGCAGAGGACTTGAAGAGACATTTCTCCAAAGAGGACATACAAATGGCAAATAGACATATGAAAAAATGCTCAACATCACTAATCATCAGAGAAATGCAAATCAAAACCACAATGAGATATCACCTCACCCCAGTCAGAATGGCTATCATCAACAAGACAAATAATAACAAATGTTGGAGAGGCTGTGGAGAAAAAGGAACCCTCATACACTGTTGGTGGGAATGCAGACTGGTGCAGCCGTTATGGAAGGCAGTGTGGAGGTTCCTCAAAGAATTACGAATAGAATTGCCATATGACCCAGCAAGCCCTCTCCTGGGTATCTACCCAAAAAATCTGAAAACATTTAGAAATAAAGACACGTGTGCTCCAATGTTCATTGCAGCTTTATTTACAGTGGCCAAGACATGGAAACAACCAAAATGTGTTTCGATAGATGAATGGATAAAGAAGTTGTGGTATATATACACAATGGAATACTATGCGGCATTAAGAAAAGATAATATAGGACCATTTGTGACAGCATGGATGGATTTTGAGATTATAATGCTGAATGAAATAAGTCAGACAGAAAAAGCAGAGAACCATATGATTTCACTGATATGTGGTATATAAACCAAAAACAACAAAAGAACAAGACAAACAAATGAGAAACAAAAACTCAGAGACACAGACAATAGTTTAGTGGTTGCCAGAGGGTAAGGAGGGTGGGGGGTGGGAGATGAAGGTAAGGGGGATCGAATATATGGTGATGGAAGGAGAACTGACTCTGGGTGGTGAACACACAATGGGATTTATAGATGATGTAATACAGAATTATACACCTGAAATCTATGTAACTTTACTAACAATTGTCACCCCAATAAATTAAAAAAAAATAAAAAGCCTCAGTACAGCAAAGAAACAATAAATTAAATGAAAAGGCTACCCACAAAAAAAAATAATAATAATCGTATGCGATGAACTGTTTCCCATATTAACAAAGACTACCTATTTTTTCTTTTCTATTTACTTATATTTACTGATACGTATAACTGTGTTTAATGGGTATACATAAATAATTGGTTTAAAAAATAAGAGCATACAAGGAGAAGTTTCATTCAGGAAATACATATTAGCTTTGACTGTAACTTGGACAGTAGATTTTGCATAGTAGATTTTGCTAAGAAT